>NW_026693537.1:2312500-2912500 GCF_021218885.2 Marmota monax
GGTATAAGTTTTATAATTATTGAAAGAAAAATTGCTAGGTTTTTACTCTGGCAACTGGAAATGAATATACATCACTCTCTTTAAATATACACACAACAAGGATCACATAGGTTTAGACATAAAAGTTCTGAAATTATTCAGACACATAGTTATTTTTGAAAGTCATAGTCAATTAAGTTGGGTTTTGGAAAAGGGTCTTTTAATCAAATATATCTCCCTTACTGACCCAATACAATAGGTCAAATTCAGTAGATGATAGATAGATTAATAGAGATAGATATAATTTTAGACTATACATATACATACACACACACACACACACACACACACACACACACATATATATATATATATATATATATATATGATCATTCTCACCTTTACTATATAATTTCTAATGAGTGCACTAAAGTAACCAACACCTAGCTATCTATAAATGTGAACATGTAAAGATAAATATTAGTATCTCTGGTTTATGATATCTATATCTTTAGACCTTTAAAAATATAAAATTTATTAAAAGTCTACGTAACTCCCTTGTGACTTTCCAGAAGGAGAAAAAATGTTGCAAAAAATAACAGTTAAATTCAGATACAAAATAAATAGCAAATTATAAATGCATTAATTTATAAACGCATTTATTTATAAGTGCATTAATGTATAAACTATTTTATGTCAAGGAAGCATTGGAAAAAACATTTTGAAAGCTTGAGAAGAAATTTATTTGACTCTAATGTTTGTAGTTTAATATTGACTCTACAATAAGACTGCAATAAAATTTAAATGAGGGCTGGGGTTGTGGCTTAGCGGTATAATGCATGCCTAGCATGTGTGAGGCCCTGGGTTGGGTTTGATCCTCAGCACCATATAAAAATAAATACATAAAATAAAGGTATTGTGTCCAACTACAACTAAAAAATAAATATTTAAAAAAATTTAAATGAAAACATAAGCAAATGAAAGAGGAGTACAAGTAAGTAACAATAGAAGGTGGAACCCATGTTAACTCAAGGATAATATGCTGGCCTATAATACAAGTATGAAAGCTGAAGTCATGAATAATTACCCTTCAGTATTAAATCATATATAGAATTTGATTCATTCATTAACTAAGTTATTAATTAAGTAAATTAATTAAGTTCTGTAAACTAGTCCTGTTTGCCCTTCAAAGGTAGCTAACATGTAAGTAATCATTCAACAACACAGAGTGAATAGCACCTAGACCCTTGATCAATCACTTGTATGACCTTGGACATGTTTCTCAACACCTTGGTCTGATGTTTGTAAAATTCAAACAGTAGTAGTATACCTATTAGTATGCACAAAATAAAATATACTGAATCTCGTGCTGACAAGGATGTAGCAAGCAAATAGATATCTCACATGTCTGTGTGGAAATACAGAATGGAGCAACCAATCTGGAAAATAGTTTGGCAGTTTCTTATAAAATTGAATATATACTCAGCACATGATGTGGCGATCACATTCTTGGGTATTTATCCTAGAGAAATGAAAGCTCACATCCACAAAAAAAAAAAAAAAAAAAAAAAAAAAAAAAAAAAAAAAATCTAACAAGTTTTAATAGAAGCACTATTCATAGTTTTTTAAAAAAAACTGGAAATAATTCAGTGATAAGACATGCAGGCATGCACGCATAATTGCCATATAAGATGTGCTGCAAAAGAAACAGGGGACGGAAATAACCTCTGAGGATTTAATGTTTAAGTTATAGAATGACAGAAATAGGGCTGGGAAGAGAGGAAAATACTTGATTAGGCAGGACTTTGCTGTCATTTTAAAGATTTAGGTCTTAATCCTAAAAAGGAGTGAAATGTTATTTCAAGTACAAGTAACAGTAAATATAAACTTAAAAATAAGATTCAGTTTAATATTTTCAAAAGATCATTCTGGCGGCCATAAGGGGAACTGATTGGAGGTTACAGAGGCCAATAAGAAGGTTTTAGCAGTACAATAGGCTTTATTCAGATGGAGGTAGGCTGGACAATGTTCAGTATGGCAGACAAATGTTGGGCACATTTTGGTAGAAGAATGGTGCAGACTTGCTGATAGGTGATTAATGTGAAGGAGAGTGACTTCTCAGGCATAATGTTTTGGTTTCTGATTGGTGAGATTTGATTGGTATAGTCATGTCATTACTTAAGTATTTTCTGTTTCTATTTTCTTGTCATGACTGAGCAAGAGTCATTTATATATAATCTATTAGGAAAATGAACAAACCCAGTCAACGTGTTTGTGTTCAGAAAACATGAAGAACTCACTCCATTTTTTTTCTTTCTTTAAAACCCTCTTAATAGAGCTTGCAAAACCTTGAATATAATGTGCCTACTAAACTATTCCTACTGAATTATTATGTACTCCACTAAATCCCCTGGTTTTTTTAAAGCAAGTGCCAGACTTTATTTTTTTTTTTTTGCCCATAACATCACATCTACTACAAGAGTCATTATTAATTTAAAATGGGAGTGATTTTTAAAAAATGGACACACTAAGCTAAAAGTCATTTCAAGTTGAGAATACCCAGTGATTAGAGTTTGGGAGAAAATAAAAGGTAATTGTTTCAGGGTCTTTAAACACCTGGAGCATAGTGTTATTTATGGCCATTTGAAAAAAGACAAATGACTTCTCCTGAGAACTCCTGCAGTGAAGGTAGATAACTCCTTTCCCTGCTCTGTCCACTCTGATTACCACAGAACTTGGAATGTCCTTTTCAGCAAACAGTACCCCCTCAGACAGCATCTATGACTTGGAGGAACATACCTTAAGGGGGTTGGACAGGAAGAGTTATGTACAAAAACATTCCATTTCTAATTCAAGGTCAGGGTAAATTCTCGAACCTTTTTCTTTTTGTCTTTCTACTCATCCTTCCCTTCATTTCTTCTTAATTTCTTAATCCTTTTCTCCACCTTAACCCCTGTCAGTCCCTTAGTCTATACTTTCTCTTCTTTTTTTTCTTTTCCCCTTATTCTAAACTTTTCCTGAAGCCTAACACTAAAATATATATTTTTAGTATTTTTTTTAGTTGTAGTTGGACACAATACCTTCATTTTATTTATTTTTTTGTGGTGCTGAGAATCCAACCCAGTGCCTCGCAAATGCTCAGTGAGCGCTTTACCACTGAGTCACAACCCCAGCCCCTAAAATATTTTTAAAAAATACAGTTAATGAATAACAATAATAATAATGGCTAATTGTTATGGCCCTGGATATAATACTTTTTATATATTCTCATATCAAAATCAAATATTGCTGATTCTTGGAATCCATTGCAATTCTATGATGTCAAACTGGTCTTTCAGAAAATATTCATTTTTTTTAAAGTCAGTTAAGTGAAATATATTCCAAGTACTTTTGTAGACAAATTGAGTGATTCTCTTTTAAAAGGATTATTTATGTTTTAGAGAGACATACTGTTATTATATTGATCTTAGGTAAATGTGTGGTCATGTTTTATTATTTGAAGATATCATGAGTAAAATTCACTGTTATTGGATCTCTAACATTTCTCTGATGAAGGGAGTCGGATGTGTCAGTAATTTATAGGAATTTATGGGTAACACCTGGTTTTCAGTTTGGCAATCCTAATAGGAATTGCCAAGAGGAATTTGCAACTGGCCTGAATTGTGTTATTGGATCATACCCAGGAAGTAAATGAAACCACTTGTTGCATTGATGGGAAGTAGTTCTAGTATTCAGAAACCTCCTACCATTACTGTATCCACAAATCCTGAATGGGGATATAAACCTTCCCTGGTTATGTGGAATTGGAAGGAAATGAAATCTTTGTGTTTTCAAATGGTTCTGAAATGTAATGTAATGGTCATGAATTGGTGGGCAATACCAAGACTGGCCTTAAACAGCCACTTTAGATTATCTCCTCCTTTGGAAACAAATATTTTGGTGTGATTTATAATGGGAGAGATTTATTTGTCTGCAATCTCTAGTCAAGCTCATCTCAGCTCTGAGCATACAATTCTCTAAAACTTAGTGCTCTAGATAGAGTCTGGCACATGAAATGAGGTTTAGATACAAGGAATAAATTTCAGATGGTTAACATGTAATATTACTAGAGATCCCAAAATATATCTTCAAATGACCATCCAAATTTCTTTATTTTAATTTACTTTAGATAAAGCAATCTTACCTAATCTAGGTAGCTGTCTTTTAAAATGTACATATCATTGAAAAGTCTGACTGACATTTTTAAAAAACAGGTATACTTACTTTAAACACACTTATTGGTTTGCCACAATCCCAAGTTTCTATGAAATTAGTTATCATCATTTTTACCTTCCAAGTAGATAATTAATTGTGTGTTTGAGTGTATATATGTATGTGTGTGTGTTTAATATTAATACTGGGGTTGGTGAGTATTAATATTAAATACTTAGTCAGTTGAGGCTACTGCAACAAAACACAGAAACTGGGTAGCTTAAACAACAAATATTTACTTCTCATAGTTTTGAAGGTCAGGAAGTCTAAGATTGAGATGCCAGTAAATCTAATGCTTGGTGAGGACCTTCTTTCTGGTTTGCAGATGGCTACATTCTTGCCGTGTCCCCCCATGAGAAAAAATCAGAGTAAGTAAGAGTAAGCTCTCCTGTCTCTCCTTATAAGGGCACTAATCCCTTTTATGAGGGCTGCAACTCCATGACTTAATTCACCTGAGGGCCTACCTCCTACTACATCACATTGGATTAGGACTTCAACATACACATGTTGCCAGGAGGGGATATAAATAGTCAGTATATATCAGTAAAAATAAGGAAGGCTGAAATTCTCACAATATTAGTGAAAATATTAATGGCACAGCAATTGGGAGTGTGGATGTAATTCAGCAATATGTGCCAAGATGTTTAAAATACCCTAATAACCTAGTGATTTTTCCATTTTATCTTATGGAAACAAACATACAAGACTTATGCACCAATATATTTATACAGGAAATATTTAAATTAATATAAACATACATCTATGCCAGTCACACACATTAAAAAAAAAAACCTAAATCCCTCATAGAGTACATTGACTAAATATGTACAATAAGAATCTCTGGTGTGGTTGAAAAATAGAAATGACAAAGAAAAATGCTCACACTGTAATTAATATGTAACATTTTTGTGTTCCTATCATGTAAATGCACCTAATTCCTTTATGTATCTATCTCATTTTATCCTCACAATAATTGCCACACAAACAGAAGTCTTGAGGCAAAGTTATTTGTCCAGCATTACCCAGTGGGAAGTGGGAAGTGGTCATATAAACCCAAAGAATTTGATTCCTCAGGCTTTGTTCTTACTCATACTAGAAGCACATAAAAGAAGAATGCAAAACCATTCTTAAAACTATGAGCCCAATTTTGTTTTCTCTAAAAGCATAGATGGTGTCTGCATACATATAACACTAAGAGGATAAAAAGGAAATGCAATAAGATATAAATAGTGGGTTTTTTTCTGAATAATAAAAATACAAGGGCTTTGGTTTATGTAATTTCCATAATGTACAAATTTTCTATTCTGTGAATTTAGTTTTATAATCAGGAAGTCTTATTTAACAATTCAAGATTTGAGAAAACTTTAAAAGATCAACAGTGCCCAACAATTTTCCATCAGACCAAAAATGTCACTGTAATTTATGCAAGACACTTCAGTTACGCATCCTACAACTTACCTTACGCACTCTCTTCTTCAGATAACTAATGCTTCTATCCTACTTCTTGAATGCTCCATCAAATTCTTTTGTATTCATTATTCTGTTTTTCTGAAATGCTTGCCTAGCAATTTCCATGACAGATACACCTAGTTCTCAATGATGTTCATGTTCTCTTCTACTTTCTTGACAAACTTTCTTGTGATGGTACACAACTCAATCTCACCAATGAACTGTGAGCAGAAACAAGATATATTGTAAGTATGTAGTCAGAAATGATAGGTGAGGCACTTTTAAATAGGCATATCTCTTTATATTTTTGTCTTTTTGCATCCTCTAATAAAACTTAGAGGTGAAACACTATGAGAAGTGCAGGACTTTTTTTCTTATAAATTTCTTTTAGTAATCCCATGAAAGAGCTGGTCCTCGAATATGTTGTTTCCAGTCTGCAATAAAATAAGGAGTCTGCACCAGAATCTGAATCAAGGTGATTGATAAAACTTTATTATAAAAATAAATAAATGCATGGTCTAAATAGTGTGCCTAGTGATATGTTTGCTTTAAGTTCCTCTCTCTTCACGAATAGCAAAATGTTCATAGACTTCCAGCGATCTGGATAACACCTTTTCAAGTAGACCTGTTTAGAGAAGGAATCATTTTCTATTAACTTACATTTGACCCATGTCTTATCTTCACTGTTTGATTATGTGCTTCTTTCATACCTAGAACTATATTTTTGTCATCATGAATTTGTCCACAATACATGCGGGGGGGGAGTGTATTTTCAATAAGTATTTGGGGAATGAATAAATGTAAGAGTAAATTTGAGGCATTTTGAAGAAATATATGAAATGTCATTGTATAATGGAACTTTCAAGAATTAGATGATGATCACAAAATGATAAATGCTTTATGGATAGTCTTATGGTGTTTTCTTCTAGGTCCACACACTCCACAAATGGTGAAGATCTGTGTCCCACATGGTTATCTAGAGATATTTTTGTTTGTTATGATTTTAGGTGGTACTGTTAGTATCTGGGCAGGGTGAGGGGGTGGGGGGTAGGGATGTTGCTCAACATCTTATAATGCACAGGGCAGAACCCTACTGTGATAGTCAGATTTTTGTCAGTGACCAAAACACCTGACAAGAACAACTGAAAGGAAAATAAGTTTACCTTGGCTCATGGTTTTAGAGTTTTCAGTCCCTGGTTGATCAGCTCCATTGTTTTGGGCCTGAGGCAAAGCAGAACTTAATGTCAGGAGGGCGTGGCTGAGGAAGGCTGCTCAGCCCTTGGCAGCCAGGAAGCAGACCATGAAAGAAAGGGGTTAGAGACAAAAAATACCCTTCAGGGGCAAACCTCAGTGACCTACTTCCTTCTACTGTGCCCTATATGCAGGTTTACCTCCAGTAGTCCATTCAGCTATCAACATCATAATCCACTGATGAGGTCAGAACCCTTAGGATCCAATTGCTTCTCCAAAGTCCCATCTCTGAACATTACTGCATTTGTGATGTGAGCCTTTGGGGAACATTCCAGATGCAAACATATTACAACAAAGATGTATTGCAGAAGTGCCAATTTATACCAAAAGTTCTATAGTGCCAATGTTGAGAAACCTGCCCAGTGCCCATGCAAGCTAAGTGCTATCATAATAGATCCAAATTATACAAACACAAGTGACACTGATCCAGTGTTTTGTAATAGCAATTGGTGTTCAAAAATAAAAGTCACTGAAAAGAAATGTGATGATATTTTTCAGCTAGCCTATCAAGGGAAGATCCTTATTGAAATGAAGTTGTAGCCACTTAACTGTTTGTTGAATGATGTCTTCTATGTGCCAAGTCCTGGCATAGATTCCATGAAACACACAGAGGAAATCTAAGGGACAGACCCTGGCCATTATGAGTAAGTAATCTAGTTAAAGCAATAAATGTGTGATGGAAAGTATCATGACAGCATATTTAACTAATAAGTCATGAGATAGCATAATGACTTCAAATGCAACTGGAATTCCAAAAGGATAGAGGTAAAATGTGCTCAGTAGGAAAACCGGAAACTCTTGAATACATTTTCTACTATGGATCATTGTCCAGATTTTGACTGATCTTCTATGCTTCATTATTTCTTCATACTTACAAATATTCTTTGGGGTTAAATAAAAATATGTAAGAGAATGAAGTTTCCTTTTCAAAATCATTTTGCCCTTAGCAGGGTGGAAGAATAGGAAGATAATCTTGTCCTTAAGGGATATGTCCCCTTAGACACTCATTCTGTCCTCTTGCCATCCTTGAAAGAAAGAAATAAAGAAAAAAAAGAAAGGAAGAAAGGAAGGAAGGAAAGACGGACAGACTTCTTGCAGGAGAGTACAATCCGACCCTTGTAAGCACCTTCTCTTCATCTCCCTGGGAGGCCAGAATGGTGAAGTAGGACTAGCTCTGTGAAAAGGAGACATAAAGTCCCATGAGCATCATCAGGAGCTGAAGAAAACAAAAACAAATAAACAAAAAAAGCTACTCGTTATCCCATAAGTTGGAAGAAGTCTAGACAATTTTCTTTTCAATGACTTCATTGAGTATTTGAAAAAAACTGAGGTCTCTGGTAGGGAAACAGTTTTCTGAGGTTGCTCAGTATGTGAGTGATGAAGACAAGGATCCAGGGCTGTGAACCCTGTGCTCACAGCCCAAGAGCCCAGTGATTTCACTCTCCATGGTTCTGTATGAAGATGGGAGAGGAAACACTAAGTGTATTGAAATTGTTAGGCGGCTCCTGGTCCTCTGAATAACCCAGAACTCCACACAGTGGGAAAAGATCCTCACTGACCTCCAGACCTGGGTGGAATGTTATTCGTGAATACAATTATCAGGTGCTTCCCAAACTGAAACAAATGAAAAAACATAACCTCCTCTGCTTTTGGCGGAGGGAGTGGTGGGGGCTGGTCAATCAGCCCTAAGTTCCAGTTCTTTCTATTCTCAACCTTTATAAATCATGTGCTGTGCCTTTCTTCATATATCACATAGCAATGCTCCAATCAACCACAGACTGTGTGTACAAGGTGGTCAATAGATCATGATGGAGCTGAAGGGTACACTTCAAAGCATACTCTCTAATTTTTTATGCCATGTTTTTATTCCACCTTTTCTTGGCTAAATATGTCTAGATACATAAATACTGTTCTGTTACAATTTCTTACAGTATTTGGCCTAGTAAAATATTGTACAAGTCTGCAGCCTAGGAGCAATAAGCTATACCTTACAGTGTGTAGTAGACTATGTCATTGAGGTTTGTGGAAGTACACTCTGATGTACACATAACTATGAGATTCTCAGAATGTAACCTTGTAGTTAAGTGATACTTAACTGTTTTATATTAATCTAGAAGCCTGTCACCTAATAAGACTCCCAGCTTCTTAACAATGATTTGCAATTTTGGTACTATTGACATTTGGGGCTAGACAACACTTTATTGTGGATTGCACTGTGCATTGTAGGGAGATTAACAGCCTTCTTGGTCTCTATCAATTAGATAGATGCCAGTAGTATTTCCAACCCCAAGTTCTAACAACCAAAAATGTCTCCATACGTTGTCAGAAGTATTCTATCTTGGAAGAGGGGTACTGACCCTTGTTGTCCCTAAGCATGAATATGATGTCTTAAATCATTTTTACATCCTCAAGTACATAGCTCATTTTGGTACTATTGACATTTGGGGCTGGACAACTCTTTACTGTGGGGTTGCTCTTTGGCCTTTAATGAAGCTGTTGTCACATTTCCTCTCTCTCTGCCCTGCAGGAAATCATAAGTGGTACTTAGAAAATATATCTCACTTTCTTCATTTTTTAATGGTTTTAGGGATCAAATCCAGGGCTTTGCTAATGGTAGGCAAATATTCTACCACTGAGCTCAACCCACAGTTTTCAAAAAATCACTTCACCAATCAATACAAAATTAATCAAAATTTCAAAGCTCAGCTGTTATAAATAATGCATTATCTAAATTTAGGAGGCTATATATAAAGAAAAAAAAGAAAAGAAAAGAAAAAATGAAAAAGATCTCCTCTGCAGTTTTTTTTAGTTCTATTATCTGTAATATGGGTATTTCTGTAGGTCTTCATTCACAAATCTCAATGGTCTTGTGCCTGAGAATCAGTCAATGAGAGCCATGGTAAGTAGCACTTGATATACCCACAATTGAAACTCTGTGTGTGTGTGTGTGTGTATCTAGCTACAAACACATACACACACACACACGTGTGTGTGTGTGTTGGTGTATATATATATATATATATATATATATATATATATATATATATATATATATACACTCACCCCATTTTTAGGCAACAGTCCTATTCTGTGAACCTGGTCCCAGTTCATCCAGGGTGCTAACTTCCAGGTGGTGGGTGATGATTGCAACAATAATCAGTTTGCTCTCAGGAAAAAAAATAAATAAATGACAAAGACATTCAAGGTTTGTGCAAGGGTGGAGGGAAATGAATTGCAGAACTTATCTGTAACCATTCTCCCAGCTCCGATAACCCTGATGCCCTTAATGAGAAAGAAATACCAGGGCACAGCTGGGGATTAAAGTCAAGCCTCCCAGGCCCCTGCATGTATTATACCACCAGCTCTTCCAGGCGTGGACCATACAGAACCCAGGCTGAATCCAAGCCCTCAGGGCTTGGCCCTGGCAGTTGGACTGGATTAGAAGAGAATGCAAATCTGACTCCACTAGGAAGAAAAGACAAGGAATCAGGGTCACAGGCGCCTCTCTTCTGCATTGTTGGGAACAATCACCAGTGTGAGGAGCATTGATGAGCAGCCCTTGTAAAGTTTGTTCTCCACTTGCCAACCTCTGGTTAAAATTGGAAATTCAATTTATTGCTGTGCCCCTTCAGAAGTCACTGATGGAGCTAATGGGAGATTTATTTTTAGTGAAGAGTGGAATTGGGGGACCTGGGAGGAAAGAGTGGCATGGAGAGTAAACAAGGGAACTGCTGTCGGGAAGGAACCACAGAAAAGGGTGTGGGTGTAAGAAGCAGCTCCCTGTTCTCTCCTCTGCACTTTGCCTCCTGCTAAGTGTCTCTTTTAATGAGGTCCCCCAGTATTGCAGTGATTTCCTGCAGGGCAAAGAGGGAGGAAATGTGACAACAGCTTCATTAGAGGCCAAAGAGCAAGATGCAGCCCTTAGGCTCCTATGCCTCCAGCCTGCTGTGCCCCTTGTGGTGGCAGCTAAGCCCCTCTTCTTACAGGAAAAGCATATCGAAGAGACTGGTTCAGGGTTCCCATATGATCACAAGAGCCAAAAATTGGAGGCTGTGAACTATTCTCCAGTCCTGCCTTCTGCTACTAACTCCCTGTAACCTTAGGCAAATCATCTAACCTCTCTGAGCCTCAAATTTCTTTTTGGTTAAATAAGGATAAGATAATGCTCAACTGTGATCACCTTGCAGCACCATTTGAGGGTGAAGTGAGCTGAGCAATGAGATGAGGTAATTCTTCACTGTTCTTTTAGGAACAGATGAAGTTGCATGTAGAGGACTCCAGTGAGGTCACGTGCACCTAACCATGAAGCTCACAAAGAGCAGCCTGGACTGAAATCTCTTCATCTCTGAGTCCTCAGCATTTATCCCATTACCTGAAATAAGAAGAACTGTTCTTCCTTGAATCATGCCCTGTCCTTAGCACTTTCCTCAGATAACCCTGAAAAGCTCATATGGGGGTGGTATGATTATTCCCATTTGAGGAAACTGGAAGTTTTCAACATAGGTGGGAGAGATGGGGTCTAGGAGTTCTTGACTTTCACCATTCCTTCTGCATGAAATGTTTTCTGAAATTAAAACTTGCAACCCTTCTAAATTCTGCCCCTTCTATGTTTGAATTCAATAATCTTTACCATGCATTCCTCTCCAAAGTACTTCTTGTGTCCTCAATTCTAGCAACATTTTCTCCATTTATTGTCAATATGTGTCAGTTTTCCTAAGACATGTCAAAAGTCATTTTCATCAAAGACATCTTTCTACATAAATGACAAGCCATATGAGGAGCATAGAGGTATCTGAGAATTTGTTCTATCACTGGTGATTATGAGATTGGTTCTTTGTTTTTCCTGGTAAACAGAGAACATGAGACAAGTCATTGTGGAAAGGTAGGAAGAAAATCAGGTGGAGACATAAAAAAAAGGGCTCTATGCCTGCATCTGTGATAAATAGCTGATAGACTGTAGCTAAGCCATTTCCAAGGAGTAGAATTCAATTTCCTTTTCAATACAATCCTTGGCTTGGACAAGATGGTCTCTTAGCCCTTTTGAACTCTACTCTGAGACCCACTGGTAAATGTATGAGAAGAAAATAAACTTTCTCTGCTTTGGGATACCATGCTTATTAGTTAAGAGAGTGGTGATATCTCAGTGACTTAACACACTATAAGTGGATTTCTTGTTTACATAAAATCTAATCTTCAACAGGAGCTGATTCACACATCCAAATCAGGGACCAGCAGGTGTAGGCTTTTGTAGAATTAATAGAACTTCCAAAATCTCTCTGAGGAGAAGACATCGAGAGAGGTGAGAGAAGGCCTTGCATTGAAAGTAAGGTTGCCCAATAAAATACAGGATATTCACTAAATTTTATTTTCAGATAAGCATGAAAACTTTCTAGAATAAGTATGTGTTAGGTAATTATTTAAAGTTCTGAATAACTGGGCATTCTGTGTTTTTATTTTGCTGAAGTTGATAACTATCTGCTGGGAAGTTTTTATGTGTCAAACCTTAAAGTGGTGATTATAACTGACCCCAAAACTTACCCTCTTCAAAAATTAGTAATGTTTCCACCTAGGTACAAGGCATGCTGGGAAGTGGAACCCAAGCTGGGCAACTGCTCTTAGCCATGACTCTCCACCTATTGTTCTATGTAGCTCAAAGGTATCCACTTGTGCCCCTGCACAGTGTGACTGCCAACCCTGATGACTAAGAACTCCAAAGGGAGCAAATTGTATTTTTTTGTACTTTTGTCTAATAACCCCAAAGATATGACATTCTTAAACATGAATGGACTGAGGCTGAATTCATAAGGAAATAAGAATTTTATCCCATTTTGAGATCAAGAAAATGGAGCTTCAATGTATCAGGACAGTTTACTTACCAAGCTTAGAAAAAAAAAATTAAGGTCAATAGTCAACTGGTTTTTATTTGCTTTAATTATCAAACCACACTTATTACTTCTATTTACATACTGTATCTTTATTCAAAAGACTTTAAATATCATTCTAATTCCATGAGACTTGTTCTTTCTATCAATTCTGACCTTTTCTTTCCTTTTTTTCATATTGTTTGGATGAATTACTGGGCATTATGTTAAGAAATAATATTAACCCTTATTTTGCTAATCAAAAGTCAAAATTAAGTGCTATTGTATAAAATGACCAGGTTTCTTCTTTGCTCTGAAGGCTCTGTGTGAACTAAGACATTTCAATGTGAAAACATCTGAGCTGCTGTGGCTAGCCTCCAAGAAATAGAAAAGGCTATCATGTCTGAAAGCTAATGTGGGGTTGGGGATGGATGGGCCAGCCTGCAAGATGAATGGAAAGCAGTGTGGTCTGTAGAGCCTTCGAATTTTTTTTTCAAAAGGAATTTTTACCCCAGGCCAGGAGCCTTTGTGTCAGGGAAACTGTCTCATTTCTCTACTCAAAGGCTGTCAGAGATGACTGAGATTTGAGAGCAGTTTCTGATGTTGACGAGGTCAAGGGAGGCAGCACTGCCAACCATCAGTCACTGCGTCAGCGGTGAGCTGAGGAGACACGTGAGCCCCACTGAGAAACCTGGAAAGCTATTTTCTCTGGAGAAACAGGAGAAGGGGGAGGTGTAGAATAGAGAAAGGAAGAAAAGACACAGGTCAAATGGTCACCAAGAAGTTTACTGCATTAGTATTCAGCTAGAATCAGAGAAACTTTCTCAATCCCAGCTGGGAATATTCTGAAGAAAGAAGTTGACTAGAGGCAAAAATCATATTAATATTACTGTGCTTAATCAATATATAAAACTCTCCAATGTGCTTTTGCAAGGCTGCTCCATAAAGTTAGGACCTGCAGTGGTTCTGATTCAATCTGATTATGTTTGCAAACAGTGCAGGTCAGGGCTTCTCAACTCCGGCTGTAGGAGTGCGGGTACTGACAACCTGTTCCCTGCCTTAGGAATTCTCTAGGTTTGCATAAAGCTGAACAGGCTGCAGGTTAGTTGCCCTTTTTTGCCAAATCAGGCACAGGCACAGGGGAAGCAAGTCTCAGTAAGGAGGTGACACCCTGTTCTGGGAGATAGACCGCTGAAAGCCATCATATGTCATCTCTGTAGATCAACCCCCAAGGATGGGTCTACTTGGGGCCAGCTTATGACTGTGAATGGATACTGAAGTCTTAAATGGTAATGTCACCATTTCCAAGATTTCAATACCTGTCAAAAGCAAATGAAAGAAACATTTCAGACTCATTAACTTGGCCAAATAACTTCACATTCTTTCAGAAATTTTAAGAACTATGTAAGACAATAGGCTGTAGAGAGTCTGTATAAAAATATGAGAAAAGGGTACACTTTTCCAATTACAAAAGTATGGAAACATTTCCCAATTTGAAGGACATTCTCCTGAATTCCCTCAGAAGGGAAAGGTGGTTTCACCCAGGGGACATTTGGCAATGTCTGGAGTATGTTGGGTTATCACAGTGAAATATAAGGTTTGCTACTAACATCCCAAGATTAGAAACCAGGGGTGTTGCTAAACATTATACTGTCACGTGTCTTAGACATACCCATTCTCAGACAAGGAATAGTGCCAAGGTTGAGAAATCCTTACTAATGAAATACAGAGTCCTCTAGTTAGGCATGGAAAAAAGCCTCTGGAATCATCTTGTTCACATTCTAAAATCATACTGTAGGGCTTATCCACGTGTACACTTCTGCAACCTTTTTCTTTTATTTAATAATTTCTGCTGTTCCTTTTTCCTTTTGTGCAATAAGTATCAAAATTAATTTAGTAGCTTTTACTTATTTGTGAGAATATAAATTTCCCTGCACTACTACTAGTACTACTACTACCACTAATAGTAGGTCTGTTTCTTTTCATTTCCTCATGAAAACTATAGTAGACAACTCTGAGTTTGAGCACTTGAGTTGATCAATGGGTGATTTGATAAATGTGACTTTGTCAAACCCTTTGGAGTTAGGTTAGCCCGACATCAAAAAGACCTAATAGGTTTCTATCTTCTCGCATCCCAATATTTAAAGTAAGGAACTTAGAAAAAAACAATTTACCTCTCCCTACCCTCAACTTTGGGCCACAAAAAGACTCGGGAAATTTTCCATCTCTCTCCAGTATCTTGCATTTTAAGATCTGAAACTCTGGTATAAGGGATTTTGTAGCTCTTGGAGGCCTGTAGTAGCACTTAGAGTTTTATATGAAAAATAAATCTGAATTCTTTACCTCTTGGGCTTCCTTTTCCACAATACTGCTTCCATGAAGCAGTAGACCTTCTATATAAAAATTCATTTTTTTGCCCATTATTTGCTTTCATTTCTTCATTCTCCGTTTTCTTTTTCAGAATGTTTTATTTTTATTTAAATTTATTTTTAGCTGTTAATATGAAAGAATAGCACTCCAGGATTTCTTACTCCTAATTATAATTTAGTATACATTGATTAATCACCCCCATTTCTTCCTCTCCCATTACTCCAGCCTTGGATAATGACCATTCTACTCTCAACTTCTATGAAATCAGCTTTTTTACATTCTACATATGAATGAGATAAGGCAGTACTTCTCTTCATGTGTCTGGTTTATTTCACTTAATATAATGATCTTCAAGTACATTCATGCTGTTCAAATGATCATTCCATTTATTGATTCTTGTTTTAATTCTTGTGCCACAGGAGTCTTATTAAGGAAGCTGGGGCCTAATCCCACATGATGGAGGTTAGGGCCTACATTTTCTTCTATTAGACACAGGGTCTCTGGTTGCATTCCTAAGACCTTGATCCATTTTGAGTTGAGTTTTGTGCATGGAGAGACAATAAGTGTTGGCGAGGATGTGAGGAAAAGGCTCATATATTGCTAGTGGGACTTCAAATTGGTGCAGCCAATATGGAAAGCAGTATGGAGATTTCTTGGAAAATTGGGAATAGAACCACCATTTGACCCAGCTGTCCCTCTCCTCGGTCTATACTCAAAGGACTTAAAAACAGCATGCTACAGGGACACAGCCACATCAATGTTTATAGCAGCACAATTCACAATAACTAAACTGTGGAACCAACCTAGATGCCCTTCAATAGATAATGGATCAAACAAAAATGTGGCATATATACACTATGGAATATTACTCAGCAATAAAAGAGAATAAAATCATGGAATTTGCAGGTAAATGGATGGAGTTAGAAAAGATAATGCCAAGTGAAGTTAGCCAATCCCCCAAAACACAAATGCTGAGTGTATTCTTTGATATAAGGAGGCTGATTCATAGTGTGATGGGGACAGGGCACATAGGAGGAATAGAAGAACTCCAGATAGGGCAGAGGGGTTGGAGGGAAAGGGAGGGGGCATGGGGTAATTAATGATGGTAGAATGTGGTGACCATTATTATCCAAAGTACAGGTATAAAGACATGAATTGGTGTGAATATACTATGTATACAACCAGAGGTATGAAAAATTGTGCTCTATGGATGTAATAAGAATTATAATGCATTCCACTGTCATATATAAATTTTAAAAAATGATCATTCCAGTAGGGATGGAGAATTTTATTTTCATTCTTCAGTTGATTGACATTTGGGTTGTTTTTATTTCTTGTCAATAGTGTTACAACAAATACAGGAATACAGAAGTGTTTTTGACACACTGACTTCATTTTCTTTGGATATATACCCAGGAGTAAGATTACTGGATTCATATAATCGTTCTGTTTTAAATTTGGGAGAACCTTCATACCATTTCCTAAAATGGCTGTAGTAACTTACATTCCCATCACAGTATGGAAAATTTCCCTCTTTTTTACATCCCCACCAGCACTTGATAGCTTTAGGCTCTTTTATCACAGGGTTATTGAAAATGAGAGTTATTACAATAAATCCTTAAATCTTTGATCATGAAAACCTTGAGATATGGTCACTGATGCATTTCCTATAAAATGGAAATCCACCCCTATTTTTCTGGATTTCAGATCATTTGTTTAACAAATATTAATTTCAAGCCCAGCATGGTCCCAACACTGGGTGTTGAAAATTGAACAAGAGGAACATTTCCTACTTTCATGCAGCTTAAGATTATAGTTGGATGAGATAAATTAATAAACAAGAACATCCCATGATAATTACAGGTCATGGTAAGTACTAAATTTAAAAAAAAGCAGTGCAAGAAATAGAGAGTGATGATATGAAGGAATAAAGTAGATGTCTTGAATCAGATGATGATGGAAGACCTCCAGGAAGAACAGCATTTGACAGAGATGGAAATGAAAAGAGCAAGCCAATCAGGTAAATATCTGGGGTAGAACTTTCAGAAGTAAAGTTTTTAGCAATAGAATCAATATGTCCAAGGATCAGTAATAAGGTCAGGGCACCTGATCCAGAGCAAGAGAAGCAAGGCCTCAGAGAGAGACCAGCCAGACCACATAGACCCTTGTGGAAAGACTTGTGACATGGTATATATTAGTTTCTTGTGTTTGTCCTAATAAATGACTACCAACAGGAATGCACAGAAATTTAGTCTCTCCCACTTCTGGAAGCCAGAAATCTGGAATCAATGTATCAGCAAGGTTGGTTCCCTCTGGGGGTTCTGAGGGAGAAGGTATGCCATGCCTCTCTCCAAGGTGCTGGTGGATGCTGGCAACCTTGGGTATACCTTGGCGTACAGACACGTCATCCAGTCTCTGCATCTTTACATTGCCTTTTTTGCATCTACCAAATCCTTCTTTCACTTTCTCTTATGAGGACACATGCATTGTATTCAGACCTCACTCCTAACTCCAGGATGATATCATCTTCACTAATTTAATTATTATGACCTTGTTTCCAAGTAAGGTCATATTTACAGGTTCCAGTACTCACTGCATGGACATATTGTGGGGAAAGGGGGACACTATTCAACCCACTATAAGGAGCCAGTGGAGGATTCAAACAGAAACTCAACATGATCTCATACTTTTAAGGATCTCCCTGTTTACCATGCAGTGGGTATAATTGAGAGCACAGAGATCTAACAAAAAGCAGAAGACACACACTTATCTCTGGATTCCACTGCCTTCTATACATTTCTCTGTGTTGAGTAGCAAAAGTTCAGGACAGATTATTTGCAGGACTGAGGTAAAAAATGGAGTACAAAATGTTTTCATGTTTTTTCCAAGCACAGAAGTATCAGTACCAATGCTCTTCTACGACAAGCAACATGGTAAATTTACCAAAGTTTCAATTAGAAAAGCTTTAGACTGATCCTCTACCTGGCAAAATGTTCATTCAGTCATGTTTAGACCATATCCTTATAATTATAAATGATGATGACTATGATGTGCACTGATCTTGCTGCCTGACCCACACTACTTCTCATCAAATTTTTGCAATACCCTGTGTCTTAGCCCATCAGGCTGCTACAACAGAATACCTTAGACTGAGTGGCTTATAAACAACAGAAATTTATTTCTCACAGTTCTGGAGGCTGGGAAGCCCCACCTAAAAGAAAATTTGGTATCTGGTGAAGGCCTTATTCCTTGCTCATTACACCATTTGTCTGTGTCCTCCCATTGTGGAAAAGAAGAGGGTTTCTCTTGAACCTCTTTTTTAAGGCAGCTAATCCTACTCATAAGGTCTCTGCTCTTATGACCTAATTGCAGTCTGAAGGCTTCAGTGCTCAATATCATTGATGATATTGAGGTGGTAGGATTTCAGCATTTGGATTTGGGTAGGACACAAACATTTAGACTAGCATTTTGTGAAGTAGATATCACAAATTCTCATTTGCTTTTAAGGTCCTACAGTTTGAAGGATTCCAGTTTAGTGCTACCCTAAACTAGAACTTGAGCTCTATAACCATCAATCTATATCATCAGTAATTCCTTTATAAAAATTCTAATCTGGTGTCAATATTAAGTTGAATATTTCAAATACTGGATTTCACCTGATACTGGATTTAGTTTACTATCCCATCTGCTCACCTAAACAATACTCATAGTTGCTGCTGTTTCTAGTCCCTACAGGACTTGAGGTAACAGTATGGCACCCTCTGATTCCCAGTGAATTGTTTTAGTTCACAGATAAATGATACTCTCCAACATGAAAGGGTGCCAGGTATGCCACACATATCTCTTGACACATAGCAAGTACTACTATAATGTTTGGTTCCAAAGAGTACCTTGGAGACTAACCCTCTTATATTTCAGATGAAACAAAGTACTGGACTGGCCTGAGAATCCATCCCTCTTGAATATTAGCTAGTTTAGTCCTCTTAGTATTAATTCTTCTTTGGTGTAAGTGGGTTGATGGGGATTGCCTAATATAATTAAAAAATTAAACAATATTTACTGTAGCATCTTTAGTAACATTCAGTGAATTAGTGATCAAGGGGGCTGATAACATTCACCCAAATTTATGCCATCAATCAGGGTATCTCTTGTTGGAAATATACATCTCCACAAATGAAGTTGTGTTTTTCCTCCTTGCTCTCCCCCAAAGTCAACATTGAAGTGATCAAGTTTCCAGACCTAATTATCAAGGTAAAGCAAACACAGTAATACCATAGGGATGCAATCAAATAATTCCAAATATGAGAAACTCCAAGAACAATTGATTGAATTTATTTAAAAATGCACAAAATAAAGAAGAAACTTAGACCAAAGATGTATACCAACCAACAATAATGTATATCAAGCAAAAAGACGATTAATAAAGTGTGTTATGTAATTACAAATTTAAAGGAAATTTAAAGGACAGAGAACACATTCAATGACACCATGAGTGCATATAAGTGTGATAATAGCATTGTGCTCATACTTTGAGATCTCACCTTTTAGATACCTACATATGGAAATATTTACAAGTGAAACAATAGGATGCATATTAGCTTCACTTCAAAATAATCTGAGGTCTGAGCTTCCCTAAAACAAGACCAGATATGAGTTAAAAATTGACAGAATGAGTACTGAGTACATTAGGAACATGACACTGTTTTATTTTTATGGATGTTGAAATTTCCGACATAAAGGTTAAAAATCAAATTAAGAAGTCAAAAATATACAAAAGTTTAAAAATCAAATTAAGAAGTCAACAAATACAAAAACTAAACATGTTCATTGTAGAAATTTGAAAGTTACAGAAATAGTTTCACAAAACTACCCATCAAGCTGCCCCTTTTGGCCAAGCACTACGTGCTCCGGAGTCTGGTTGCTTGTTTTTAAGGACTGTGTTCTAATCTAAGTGGCAAATATTCCTCACAAAATAGAACAAAGAGCTTCTGAGAAGTTTGTAGTTGGTCTTTGAAAACAATTTTTTCTCAAGTTTTCTTGAGATGTTACAACATCTCAAGATGGCCAAAATGAAAGTGCTACTCAAGAAATACCTTCTCCTGGTAATTAAATGAACTTGAATAAGCAGCTGCCGAGCCAAGTTTCAACACAAATGTTTGGGTGCAGGGTAAACTCCCACATATATGCTACAGCTGACCTTTTTCTCACTAGGATTTCTTCCCTCCTCCTCTTGCCATTCCCAAAGGGGTAGTCCTTCATACACAAGCATCTTATCTTGTGGCTTGGAGTTTACCCTCTTATGGAGAAGAGGCCAACCAAACAACAGCTTCACCATAGTCAATGCTCTTTGGAACTGTCATCTGGGGGGCTGGATGAGTCATCTACAGTAATGGACGAGCTCTGCCATGCTACTCTCCTGATAAAGGCAGATCTGCCCACAGTGAACCTCTGCTATAATGAGCTCACAAATGCAGCCTGGCTTCCTTCCCATGTCTGGCTAGTGCCTCTACATCAAACAGCTGTGGCACTTGTCACTGGGACAGTTAAGACAATTTTTTCATTCTAACAAGATTTTACTCTTGAGTAAAATAACTTTTCTCAGTAGGACTTTAGATTTTCTTCTATGGCAGTAATCAGTTTTTATTGGAGGGCAAATGTCCCCCCCCCCTCACGACACACACACAAACACATACATTGGGATGTGATTTATATTAGGAAGTTAAAGACAAACATGACAACTTTTATTATTATTTTTATTTCCTTAAACAGGCAAGCAAAAGAAATCCGACAACAACTTTGAGTAGATTTACAGTGAATTCTTCCGCCCTTTCTCTTGCCCTGGAGCCTGATGGGACTTGAGTGTCCTTGGAGGAATGGCAGAGGGAAATGCTAGGGGCCAATTGCTGATTTTATCATTCAAACACAAAATTTGTTACACCACTTTATCGGTCACAGGGAAAGCAATTATATTGTGGTTCAATTTTCCACTCAATGGCTGTACTGGGGATCAAAGTCAGTTTTTATGATGGGAAAAAATGTTTTGCCATTTTATTTGTTACTTAAAATAAAGAAGTACATTAGTATAATGCTTTCTGAGGTTTTCCTTCCCCCTCCCCTACTCCCTCATGAGATACAGTAGATTATTTTGGCGTTCTCCCTCCCTTTGATTAAATAATCAGCTTTCTTCCTGTCTTCTAAAGCATATTTCACTGTAGAAATGAAATTGGCACGGTTTAAGGCAACATAGCATTAGGACTCTAATCACAGCCACGAAGGGCAAAACCTGCTCTACGCTATTTATTCTTTCCTACACTGGTACGTTTTCAAAAGCAGCAGGCAATGTAATGGTTTTGGGGTGTGTGTGTGTGTGTGTGTGTGTGAGTGTGTGTGTGTGTATGTGTGTTTGCGTGTGTGCACACACATTGTGTGCTCATGTTTACTTTTAGTCATTTTCCATATGAAAAAAAAAAACAACCAACAAAACTTTCATTACCTTTATAATTCGTTTTTGCTATAGAAAAACATATTTATATGGGATGGGACTTGAAGGAAAATTAGTATAGAATTATAAGTGAAAATCATATGATCTAATTAAAAAACAAAATAAAACATTTCTCTTTAGTTATAATCTACCTTTTTTGTCTATAAAAAATTTGATAAAAATTTAAAACATCAAAATCAAGATCAATACATTTTTAGAGATCTCTAATTTCAGAGTTAGTTGATTACTGGCTTTTCTATTTTAAAATTTACAATTTTTTTACTCAGAAATCAAAGGATAATTTTTTTTAAATAGTGCTATGAGGCTATAGTCTGTAATGGGGCTGAATAGCTAAGTGAAAGCCAATACTTTTATTGTACACTTATTCCAAAGTATTGAAAAAAAAGGAGATAAGTGACAGATATTAGTCTCTTTCAAAATATATCAAGTTTAGCCTTACATTTCTAGTTGGTTTCAGCTTTTTCAATTGATTGCGATCATCTTTATTTTTCTGGTCCTCTGCTAATTGCCTCCAGGCTCAGAGAGTCTTACATATCCCCCAAATCCAGCAGTGGGGAATTCTGAAATCTGCTGTAGGTGACTAATTATGGCAGTAGCTGAGTGATGGTCCAGCTACCACGGGACACTTTTGTCCTCACAGTAGAGCTTCAGGCGATGGCAGGAGAGATGAGTGTGAGGCCCCATGAAGATTTGTGTTGGGAACCAGGGTAGTTAGCACACCGGGAAGGGGAGACACACTACAAGCTGGCTAGCATCTGCTTCCCTCGCCCTGTCTGCCTGTCCTTGGTGCTTGTATCTGGGTTTTCCATATGGATTGGGGTGAATGCTAACACTCAAAAGTAGAACTTCCTCTCAAGGGAAGTTCTATGGGTTTTCTCTATCAGAGAATTTGACATGCTTTTATATGTGCTTGTGTTACGTGACCTGGGACAAGAAAGTCAGCCACAGGAAAGGGAAAACACATATACCGGAGAAACATATTGCTAATTATGGCTATGTTTATTGAGAGCTTGCTATGTGCTAGCTCCTACATACACATTATGCATTATTTCCTGGGAGCAATTGTGCAAGGCATAAATTGGGATCCTTGCATTTTAAGACAAGAAACTTAGACTTTAAAATCTGTTTAAACTATCCTTTAAGTTATTCCTCCAACTGCCCTGAGAGCAGTTTCTTATATGATAAAAAATGTGTTAAAAGATAACAATAACCTCATCCTATTATAAACATCTTCCAAAGCGTTGATTTTATAATTTTACCTTTACTTGCTTCAAATGCTCCCAATCATGAAGATTTCTAATTAAATAAGTTGACTACAAATTTCCTTATTTTTGGTAAAACAGACTGGTGTACTTCTATATTCTCCATAGAGCTCTTCTGAGGCTGTGAAAATATCTACTTATATCTTTACAAATGTATTGTAAGCTAGCACTGTGTTTGCTATTATTTTGGAATACATGGAGTTGAAATTACAGTTTTATTATATCAAATAAAATGCAACATTTTCAATTTGGTGATTGGCATGGTGACTAATTACTGATCATTAAAATATTATTTTGAGCCCAGAATGGTTGCATTTGCTTATAATCCCCACTACTTAGGAGGCTGAGGCAGGAGGATCACAAGTTTGAGGCAAGTGTGGGCAACTTAGCAAGATCCTATCTCAAAAATCAAACAGGGCTGGGATGAAGCTGAGTGGAAGAGTGGCCCTGGGTCCAATCACTAGTACCAAAAAAAAGAAAAAAAGATTATTTTGATTTTGATTTAGATGTTTGAATGTCAAAGTAACTATACTGACTAACTTTTCTTTTTGCTTTTTTTAATGAACTTAATAGAGCAATATATTTATCTTATTATAATACTGTAAATCAATTAATAATTTACCTACAAATGATTAGCTTAAGCCAGAGGCAAGCAACCTGATTTTGGCCATGACATTGAAAAAAGTAATTAGAGTACAAATAGGTATCTTAAATAACTAGCCTTTAAAAACAAGATTATCTAAATGGAATATGGTGAACATAATCCTAACTATCACTCAATGGCCCCTATGGGTTGTTTCTACATATAGATTAGTTGGTTGTCATAACATCAAACTCTTAATTTAATGTAACATAGGATTGCAAATGTGTCTACTTTTCTGAACTATGATGCATTTCAAGCAATATTTTGAAATTTCTTCAAATTGTGAACTAAAATTCAAATGGCCGTTTCAAGATGATTTTCACATTTTGTAAAATTTTATATTAACTCCAAGGTACAAAATTCCAATTCTAATAGCATAAAATTTAATATTTCTAAATAATTTAGTTTCCCCCCTCTTGAAGAAGTTCTAATAGACAAATATGCAAATTTACACAATAGGACTGGTGATCCCTCTATTTCTTTGGAATTCTTTTGCTGTATGTATAAGATAATGGAATTTTCAAGTTTTATATTATATTTGCTCACTTATTTGCCACTTATTAGATTTGCATTCTTATTCTCTGTTTACTTGCTTTCATTCCTTCCTATGCAGTGTCCTTCTGACTTTTGTTTTTGACTGATGTTTTCTGTAGTGCTTAACACAAAAAAAAGAGGAACTCATATGTTATTGTAATAGTAAAATGGTCCATAAATTAAATTTTATTTAAAAGTTGACTTATTAGAAATACATATATATGTGCACTTATAAATGTATGCAAACATATATAGATATGTGTATGTGTATACGTGTGTGTGTATATATATGCAGTTATTTTTTTCCTTAACTCCTATAACTCTCAAATTTACTAAGACCCATTAATGAATTAGTTCTAACTTTCTTTGAAGAATATTTTTAGTTAATATATATAAAATGTGCAGGATAAATTTTTTGGAAAGAAAAATGGTTGGGTCAGATTCTTCCCCTCTGAGAAAATTCCCATAGAATTGATGGAGGAATGAACTGAGCCAACACATTTTTCTTTGGTTTTCAGAACAAATACCTTTTTTCTTTTTCCTGTCCTTTTTTCTTTGGCAGCACAAATAAGTAAATGAAAATAAATAAATAAATAAATGAAAGCTTTGTACCCTCAATGCTTTAGGAGTCGCACAATCACCAACTTATATTTACAAACACTGGATTTCAAATAGCACCATCTGTAAATAAGGCTGCCATTCCAAGCTTAAAAGCATAGCTGATGAGAGACAGGATGATTGCTTAAGATATCCTGAGGGTATAAAAACTAAAGTGGAGAAAGAATTATTTAGGCATAACTAAAGCATAACTAAAGGGAGATATAACTGGATGGAGAAATACTGTTTAAAAAAAAGAATATTTTCAGGGAAAGAATCAGTATATTAAAAAAAAACCCTCAAACTTTCTTAACAGTCTATTGGGCTGTGGAATTGGTTCTAATGGAAAGTGGTAGGAAAGAGCCGTGAGTGCTTAAAACTAGACCCAAAACTACCAAGGACAAAACAAAGATGAGGACAACCTCACACAGCAAGATGTGCATAAAAGCAATGAAATAAAGTCTCTTATGTTTAAAGTGCCCTGATTTTAAGAAATGAAGTCCTCATATTTCTTCCAAGTTGCCATTACAAGAGAGTGTACTGAACAGACAACTATGAATAATTCTAATAGCCCCTCAAATAAAATCCTACTTTTCATCCACAGAGTTAATGATTAGCTACCAATGCATGTGAATGCACACATACACACACACACACACACAAGCACACACACACACATTCCATCTACTCTCCATCTAAAGTTGATTCTGTGTTTTAATCATAAAGCACTTGTACTGTTTTCTAAATAACTAAATACATAAAAATCTATGTCTCTGGATTTTTCCCCTCCCATATATAAGCCTACTTAGAGTAGCTGAAAATTAAAGATTCTTTGCTGTTACTCCCCAGCTATAAAAGCATCAAGATTCTTCAGCTGACAAAGTTAAATGAACAGACGGTACCTCCCACGTGTAACCTGCATGCAGGCTGCTGGTTAGATATAAATTTTTTCTAAACTTGCTCCTAAAATACGGGAGGTAAACCTCCCCTTTTCTCTCCTTTAATCCCTTTTTTTTTTAGTTGAGAAATGTTAAGCAAGAATTCTTTCTCTTTTCTAAATTTCTAAAAGAAAAAATAAATTACAGATAAGAGCATAGCAAAAGTCTGTATGTTCCAGAAAGTTCTGAATAAACAAATGATTGTTATTCTATCATGTGCCAGCTGAGTTAGCTCCCTAATTTTAATGACCTCCAACTGTGATTGACGAGGCCAGTGAGACTGATCCATGAAATTGTTAACTTTATACTGGGCTATCTTCCTCCCAAGGCTTATTCCTCTGCTTGGTTTGGATGATAAAATGGGCTAGAACTATTTTTGTATATCTTACCCTGCCTTACCAGTCTTTCTCTGTGATTTGCTGTTTTTACTGCCCTTAAATTTCTTAATTCTATTACAAATATGCCCTTGCTCCATTCTTTGCTGAACAATAATGAATTTCAAATGCAGTAAATAATGTAAAATAAATGTTAAGGATTGTGTCTTGGAGCAAAATCAGCTTATTTGTTTGAACTGATCTGGCAAATCCAGGAATTTAGTAATAGTGTTTGACTAAATCATCTGGTATTCTGTTGGAGCAGTGATATCAACACAGTGTGTAAAAACAAACCTCTAGCTCTTTGGTGCACTGGTCAAGCATTTAAACTCCTTCTTAAATCTGTCCTAAGCTTGATGTCTAGACTACATTAAAAATTTTGAGAGTAAATATTGCCTATTCAACTTATTAGCTATTTGATGTTGGGAAATTTTTCTAACCCCACTAATCCGCTGTTTCTTTATCCATGATATATGCATATGGCATGTGTTTTCTGTTAGAAAAATAAAACTGATATTAAATATATTTTCTAAAAACTGTGTAAGCACTAGAAGAAATATGTAGCTGGACACAGTATTTGCTCAAGGGATGATGTTGTATTTTATGTATATTAGAAAAATATTTTCATTTATGGAATTAAATATATATTTGTAAAACATTTATTATTTTCTAAACCATGCTTCTCAAAATGTGATCCATGTATCCTGAACATCCTAAAATCTCTTTTATAAAATATTGACAAAGTAAAACCCATTTTTAATTGTAGTTAGTTGTTATACACATATGTACATATTATACACATATATATACATATACATATGTACGCATTCATGAGAGAATAAGATATATATATATATATATATATATATATATATATATATATATATATATCTTAGTTTTCCAGAATTATCTGAAGTTTTCCGGAGACTAAACAACATGTAAAACACTTAATTTCCAATAGGTGAAGACAGAAACAGACATTAAAAGAGGTTTGTAACAATGAAAAAAACTACTACTTTCTTACTGCATTGTTTAGTTTTTAAAATACAGTTCTTTAAATGAAAAATGCATTGTTCCTGTTATTATACAAGGAGTTTATTATTATTTTAGGTAAATTTATGAATACTCATTTTTAAAGCTCTTCATTTTCTCAATACAACAAATATTTGTAGATATAATTTATGTACATAAAGGTTCTTTGAGATCCTGGATAATTGCTGAAGAGTATAAAGAGGTTTTGAAAGAAAGCAAAACTGAGATCTGCTATGCTAAAATATTGGTTCTTTTTAGGTGCATGTGACCTGAGGTGCACCTGAGTTTAGTGGTTGGGAAAACTTGCCTAACTGCCTCAGCTCTGCATTTCACAGAGGGGAGGCCATAACCTTTAATTTGTGCTCTTTCAGTCACATGGGTTAGAGATTGAGCATTTGAAATCCCATTATCAGATGCTGTTATCACTCACAAAACTGGAACCTGGGGAAGGAATATATATCACAGTGATATATGTGTTGATCTACAGAACTGTGAGTTTAGCATCTTTTTTAAAAAGTTCATCAACAGTTTAATGAGCACCCATAGTATGCCAAGCACTACACTGGAATTTGTACCAATGACTGCTTGATTAATCCTCAGTGAGCTCCTTATTTCCCGAAATGTAAATGAAACTATCTGTCCTGAATGCTTCACAGAATTGTTGAAGCATTCTAACTCCAGAGATGCTGTATTTGTAAGCACTCGGAGGCCTGTAAAACAGACTATGCATGTTAACTATTGTAATATCCAGGTCTTCTGTTGCATTTTCCACTCTTTTTATTGTGGCAAGAGGAAATGCTTCCTTAGTGATGTCAAAAGAGAGAGAACATTTCCAAATTATGAGGTGTAGGTATAAATCCCCTCCATGAGGAATGGAGTAGAACAAGTTTCCAGGACCTGAAGATGCCAGGCCACAGTGGGCTGCCATGACCAAGGATGTTCTCACTCCTTCATGGAGATTGGGAGTGAGCATCCTACTTTGCTTATGGGCCAAGGGTGAAGAACAGTAAATCTCATCTTAGATAATAAGTGAACATGAGGGCATTGAGTATCCCTAGTACATGGACAAAGCTTGAAAACAAACACCTCTAAGTGTTTTAGGTATGTGACACAGAGACACAATTCACTTTTAAAAAATAGTTTTTTATACTTAGTGCCCTAGAAGATAGATATCAGGAAATTTTTACATTGCATTTTAAACACCTCTCTCTCTTTCTTGTGTGTATGTGTGTGCACACATGCCTTTCTCTCATTGTTTGGAATATTACTGGTAAAGTATCAATATTTTAGTTAATAATTTTTTAAGAGAGAGGATAGAGAGAGAGAGAGGGAGAGAAAGAATTTTTAACATATATTTTTTTTTAGTTATTGGCGGACATAACATCTTTGTATGTGGTGCTGAGGATTGAACCCGGGCCGCACGCATGCCAGGCGAGCGCGCTACCGCTTAAGCCACATCCCCAGCCTTTTAGTTAATAATTTGATACCTAGATTAATTCATACATATAAATGACACTAACTTGTTTTGAAGAAGAGTTATAAAATCAAACTCTCTAGGTACACCAATCAGGGAAAATGAAATTCTTGGCAAGCAAAACTACTGATCACATATAATTTAAGAATTGAAAGTTAAGAGTGACTATACCTCTATGCTCCATAAAAGTTCTCTGAATCAACTTCATGTCCCTATGAAACATACAATATTCCAAAAAGTCATGCATTAAAAATACACAGGGCATATAGGGAAATGCGATGAGAGCAGACCACTGGAATGGACAGACTTTGCAATAGAGTCTCAATGTAAACAACAAATAACAAGTCAAATAAAAATGTTGACACAAGGAGAAATATCATGTAATAATGTACTTAAACACTTAAATGCTAGAAAAAAAAATTTTTTTACAAAATTTCTCATTCTCAATAAAAATCACCAAAGGAAAAAACTTTACATATATATATATAGGTGTGTGTGTGTGTGTGTACATATATATACACACACACACACACACACACAGGCACACAAGTGCAACCCTAACAACTCAGAGACTGAGGCATGAGGATCCCAAGTTCAAGGCCAACCTGGGCAAAGTACTGAGACTCTGTTTTAAAATAAAAAGTAAAAAGGGCTGACTATGTAGCTCAGTGGTATAATGTCCCTGGATTCAATACCCAATATTGTAAACAAAACAGAATAATACATATAACAAATACTTTAGTCCTAAGGTCAACATCTTAATTGGAAAACATTATTGGCATTTTCATTAAATTAGGAAAAATTTAAGGATGTTCACTGCCTCTACTACTTTTTAATATTTATAGGATGCATTTGTACAATATTTAGACAAGGTCATTCAGATAGAGACATATGAATTAAAAACCTGGGTGAAAAGATGAGTGACATTTTTGAGAATAATATAATAGCAAATGAAAGGCCGAGGATATCAAGTGATTAAAATTTACTCAGTGAAAGATGGAAAGATATAGAATAAATGGACATAAATCAGGGGCCTGCAAATACAAACATAATAAGGTAGAAGACACAATGATGAATAACATCACATTTTCAACAATTTAGAAATAAGAAATAAGCAAAATCTATAAAATGAAAATTTTAAAATACTCTGAAAGTCATAAAATAGACTCAAACAATTTAAAACATTTCTTTATCTTATGAAGAATGATTATCATAAAAAATATTGGCTTTCATTAACATAAATTTAATGCAAATAAATTTAGTGTAAAATGTTATCTTTATTCTGAAGCTACTAGATATGTTGACATAAAATTTTACATGGAAAAATAAACATGCAAGAACCTCCAGGAAAATACACACAAACACACACACAGAAATAAGAAAAGACTGCCTGGATAACGAACTCAGTTTGTTATTAAATACATATGAAACTTTCTTGACTAAGACAGTTCGGCACATGAGTAGTTAGATAGGACAGTGGGAGAGAACAGGAAGTCCAGAAATAGACTTATACTTTGGGGAAATTGTAATATAGTTCAGGTGGAATCTCAAATCACTGACGAAAAGATAGTATTGCAAAAATGGGGTAACTACTTGGAAATAGAAGTAAATTATATCTGTTTCTCATACCATACATATCAGATATCTAAATGTAAACTATGAAACCGCATATGAACTAGAGAGGAACACTGGTGAATTCCTCTATGTGTGTGAGTGTGTGGGGGGGGGTATATATACATGTATGCACAAAGACTACTTTTAAATTTTTAAAAATTTGTTCTTTTTAGAATATGTGACAGTGTAGTGTATTTTGACATATTATACATGTATGGAATATATCTTATTCTAATTAGGACCCCACTCTTGTGGTTGTACATGACGTAAAGTTTCACTGGTGGTATATTCATAGGGAAGTTATGGCTGATTTATTCTACTGTGAAAGACTATTTTTTGTGTTTTTTTTAAGATGGGATTTTCCAATGTGGCCCAGGCTGGCTTCAAACTCCTGGGCTCAAGCAATCCTCCCATTCAGCTGAAATTATAGGTGTGTGCTATCGCGCCTGCCTGACTGTTTTAAACTGATCTAAAATTCATAGCCAATAAATAAGAGCATGAAAACTTTGACTATGTAGACATTAAAAAATGATTTTTGCATGATGTAAAATTCCACAAGCAAAGCCAAAACTAATAATAAGCCAATAAAAAATATTTATGACATATTACAAAGAGTTGATACTGCCTATGTATGTGTGCATAATGTAGCCGTGTGTGTGTGTGTGTGTGTGTGTGTGTGTGTATATAACTTAAAAACTGAGGGAACAAAGACCTAATTCATGGGCAAAAGCATGAATAGGTAAGTCACTGAAAAAAAGATAAACAATACGAAAAATATGCTCAACTTCACCTAAGATAAAAGCAGTGCAATATAAAGCCACTCAGATAATATGCATTACCTATGAGATTGAAATAAATTTTAAAACATGACTATACATTATATTGGTCTGTTAGGGAATAATAATGCTTATGTATGGGGATAAGGAAGATACAAACTTATACAACTCTTTGGGGAAGAAACTGCAATGTCTAACAAGACTAGGAAATTACATAATGATGCATCTCCAAAAATACAAAAATGTGCATACAGAAAGCCATTCCTTGCATCATTGGTTTAAATTGAATAATATTGAATACAACCTTTATTGTGATGTATTGGTTATATTGCAGGTATTGTACTTTATATCATAATTTTGTTACAATACTGCCTTCAATATTATACAATTTAAAATTAATGCCCTAATACATAAGTGTGCCCAAATACCCAAATATAGAAAAGTAACTGAAAACTACTATGACACTTTCACATGATGAATCAATATTTGTAAAAAGAATAATAAAAAAGCAAAAGAAGGAGGAGAGGGAGGAAGAGGAAAAGGAGGAAAAGAAGGTAAAGCTGAGGAAGATATTTATGAACTGATAGGATATAATTTCCAAGATAAATGATTAAGATAAAAGTTTAAGATGCAAAATAAAAAGTTTATCCATACTACACTATCTTTTGTTTGATATAGTTTAACTTAGTGAAAAATAAAGTAGTTCTTGACACCCCTAAGCAAGATAGTTCTTGCACTAGTTGAGGGCAACTTCGTAGGAATTTCAAACTGTGTCTCAAGTCAATATATATGGCAAATGCCCCTAATATAAATGATTAAAATACTGAGGAAATCATGAATAACCAGCACAGTTTGTTCAGTATATTGATGTTATTTCCTTTAACCAACAGCACACAGACCAAAAATAAATAAATAAATAAATAAGTAGTAAATGGCAATGCAGCAGAACAGACTATAGCACTGTTTAGAGGAATTGGGTTCCTCTAAGGCCAAGAAAGTAAATTAGAAGGCCCTCTTTGCCACCTATTAGTTGTATGACCATGAGATCCTCACTTAATTATTCTGAGCTTTTTTCATCTATAAAATCCCAAATAGTAACAATACTTCCTTCATAAGATTGCTGTGGGGATTTAACAAAATATATCATGTAGATATGTGTACACACTGAAGAAAAGTACCTATTATTACTGCATTTATTAGCACTATGCACTTGTTTTGGCGATGCCACAGAGCAGCCTGATGTATGTGTTACACAAACACACACTTATATACAAATGGAAATGAGCACAGTTTTGCCTGAAAAATATCCAGTCTTATATTTCACACCTCCTTCAGCAATTTTAATGTATTTTTGTATATCAAATTTTCATTCCAATCTTTAGGACTTTGCTTGTAAAACACCTTCCATGTGGAATGTCCTGCTCTCCATTTTTTTCAAAGCTTTCCTTGAATTCCTCCACCCCATTCAGCCTTTACCACACTAGTTAGAATCCACTGTGTTTTTATTAAGAATCTCATGTGTATGTGTGTTGTTGTTGTGTTGATTGATTCCTGAATATATTACACACATTTTTGTTTCTTCCTTCTTCTCATTTTAACATTTTTAAAATGCAAATGTTTTCCCCTTGCCTTATCTTTTGAGGAATGGGGTTTTTGATTAGTATATTTTGTATTCTTTTTTATTTGTATATTTTTCTTCTTTATCTTTCTCTATTTTCTTCTGCTAACAGCCGAATTCTATTATTCTCTCTTTCACTCTCCTATTACTTTGTTACTTCTGGTTTTTCTTCTCCTTCTAAACATCACATGCTACATCTCTTTTGCATTCTCTGTTCACTTTTTGAAACTATAAACTCTCTTCTTTCTATCACATTTTCTTTTCATTAACTGTATTCTTACTATCTTTTAGTGCTAATTGGTTTATGTAACACCTGCCCCCATTAATGCTGCTGCAATTATTACTGATGTGGGTGACATAGTTGACACCTGTTTTCAACTTTAATGCTGGATATAGTTCATGGTTACTTCTTGTTTTGTTGTTGGCAATTTCTGACCCTAGCATTTCTGTAGTGATTAACATTGTAGATGTCATAGCTGGAACAAAGTATTAAGTTTAATGCTATATCTTGTTTATATTGGTTATTGCTATTGTTTGTTTCCCCCTATTCTGTGAGGTGCTGGAAACTTACAGCGACACTACAAGTTCACAGAATAGCAACTCTGCTGCTGAGCTAAATTCAACCAAAAGACAGTGCACCTTGCTCCACATACACATTAATGACATGAAATCTTCAGTTAAAGCTTTATACAAAGAATCAAAGAGACAAAAACCCAATCTAATGACCAGGCCCCAAATTGAAATGAGCCCCCAGGTCCCACCTATGGATAGCCATTGCTATAGCAAAAACAGGTATAAATAGCACAAAGGCTTTGGGTACCACACCTATGAGGGGGTTCTCAATCCAGATCACTGTAGAATGCCACAGTCTGGCTGGGCACAAATCACGAGCCACTGAAGCAGGAACAAACTTTATTTCTGAACTCCACCAGCACACTCCATACACGCTCCCCAGGAACTCTCCTGAACGCCACCCACATGGCTCCTCCAGCAACCACCAACTGGAAATCCCTCCTCCGGCACTTCTCCAACCAATGGGAACTCTCCGGGAATCCCCACGAGAACTCCAAAGTAGCAGGCTGAGGCAGACAGCAGGGGTCTAATATACACAGCTTAACATAACCATTATCATCTCAATGGCTTGCTGGCGTCACCTCTCAACCACTCCGTTCTGGCAAAGATGCCATGCGTCATTCAGACTGGGCTATGGCTCTCAGCAGCAGGACACTTTGGCAAGTGAAGATTGTGCCAAACAAAGGCTCATACATAAGACTGGAAGATAAATACATTCTAAAAGATGTATAAAACCCAACATATGAACACAAGATATATGAAAAAGCAAACTAAGATAATACTTCGTAAATTTCATGATTCTCCAGAAAATGACCCCCCTAAATATTGAAGTGGATGAAATATTAGGCAAGGAATTCAAAATAATTATCATAAAAATGTTCAATGAATTCCAAGAGAGCACAGAAAATCAACTGAATCAATTAAGGAAGTCACAGTATATGAATAAAAAATTCAATAAGAAGATAGAAATATCGAAGAAGAACCAACAGAAATCTTGGATGTGAAGACCCAATAAATCAAATAAATGTTCAGTTGAAAGTCTAATAGAGCAGACTGTGATGAAGACAGAATCTCAAAGATGGAAGACAAAGTAGCCAGTCTTGAACATTCAGACGGTAGTAAAGAAAAAAAAGAGTAACCAAGATTAGAATATACAAGAACTCTGGGACAACATAAAGAGACCATATTTAAGAATCATTGGATAGATCATTATGGAGAATTTTGAAAACTTATACTTCAATAAATTGGAAAGCCTAGAAGAAATGAATATATTTTTAGACAAATACAATCTGCCAAAACTGAATCAAGAGGACATATGATACCTAAACACACCAATCAATGGTAATGAGATACAAGCAGCAATATGAAGCCATCCAAAAGAGAAAATCCCCAAACTAGATGGATTCTCAGCTGAATTCTACCAAACCTGTAAAGAAGAGCTAATACCATTCTGTTTAAATTATTCCATAAAATAAGAAGGGATGAAACACTTCCAAATCCATTCTATGAAGCCAATATCATATTCATCTCAAAACCAGATAAGGACACATCAAGAAAAGAAAACTAGAGACTGATGATATTCCCAATGAACATAGATGCAAAAACACTTAATAAAACACTAACAAATCATATTCAAAAATATATAAAGAAGATTTTACATCATGACCAAGTTAGTTTTAATCCAGAGATGTGAGGATGGTTTAATATATACAAATCAATAAATGATCATCACATTAACAGAATTTTGGAAAAAATAACTTAGTCATCTTTACAGATGCAAAGAAGGCCTTTAACAAAAAGTAGCACCCATTCATGATACAAACACTGAAGAAATTAAGGATAGAAGGAACCTATCTTAAAATCATAAAGGCTATATATGAAAAACCCAAGTCCAACCTCATAGTAAATGGGTAAAAAACTGAAACATTTTCTTTAAAATCTGGGACAAGACAATGATTTGCACTCTCACAACTCCTATTTAATATGGGGTTAAAAATTTTAGATGGAGCAAATAGGCAAGAGAAGGAAATAAAATGGATAAATTAGAAAAGTAAGAAATCAAATCACTTTTTACAGATGATATGATCTTATAACTAGAAGATCAAAAAAGTCTACCAAAAGACTTGTAGCACTAATAAACAAATTTAGCAAGTAGCAGGTTACAAAATCACCCTACAAAACTCATAATTTCTTATATATCAATGATGAAAAAGCAATCAGGAAAACAATTTCACTCATAATAGCCTCAAAAAAAAGAAATCCCAAACAAACAAAAACAAAAAAACCTAGGAATAAATTTAACCAAGGAGGTGAATGATCTATACAATTATAATAATGTGAAGAGAGAGCCTACAGAATGGGAGAAAATTATAGAGACTGAAAAAATAAATTGAAGAAGATGTCAGAAGAAGAAAAGAGATTCCATGTTCATGGATAGGCAGAATTAATATTGTTACAATGGCCATACTACAAAAATCAATATACAGATTCAGTTCAGTCCCCATTGAAATATCAATGACATTCTTCACAGAACTAGAAAAAACAATCCTAAAATTTGGAAGATTAAAAGGCCCAGAATAGTAAAAGCATTTTTTTTTTTTGCCAAGAAAGCAATGTTGAAGGCATCATAATACCTGATTTAAAATTATATTACAGTTGTAGTAACAAAAACGGCATGGTACTGGCATAAAAACAGACACACAGATCACAGAGACACAGAGACAAACCCACACAGATACAGTCATCCCATCCTTGACAAAGGTGCCAAAAACATACATTGGAGAAAAGGCTGCCTTTTAAACAAATAGTGCTTGGGACACCTCGTTATCCATATGTAGTAAAATGAAATTAAATCCCTATCTGCTACTCTACACAAAACTCAACTCAAAATGGATTAAGTACCTAGATATTAGACCAGAGACCCTTCTCCTACTAGTAGAAAAAGTAGGCTGAAATCTCCAACACTTCAGCTAAGGAACCGAATTTCTCGACAAGACTCCTAAAGTGCAAAAGTAATAAATGGGATGGATTCAAACTAAAAAGCTTCTTCACAGCAAAGGAAACAATCAATAATGTGAAGAGAGAGCCTACAGAATGGGAGAAAATCTTTACCACATGCATCCCAGATACAGCATTAATCTCTAGGATACATAAATAATTCAAAAAACTTAACAGCAAAAAATAAATAAATAACCCAATCAATAAATCAGCTAAGGAACTGAACAGACACTTCACAAAAGAAGAAATACAACTGATCAACAAATATATGAAAAAATGTTCATCATCTTTAGCAATTAGAAAAATACAAATCAAAACTACACTGAGATTTCATTTCACTCTAGTCAGAATGACAATTATCAAGAATACAAGCAAACAATAAATGTTGGTGAAGATGTGGTGGAAAAAAGAACACTTCTGCATTGCTGGTGATGCTTTACGTTGGTGCAATCACTCAGGAAAGCAGTATGAAGATTCCTCAGAAAATCTGGGATGAAACAATCATTTGACTCAGCTATCCCACTCCTTGGTTTATACCCAAAGGACTTAGAATCAGCATACTACAGTGACACAGCCACATCAATGTTTGTAGCAGCTCAGTTTGCAGTAGCTAAGCTATGGAATCAACCTAGGTGCTTTTCAGCAGATGAATAGATAAAGAAAATATGGTATATATACACAATGAAATATTATTCAGCCAGAATGAAATAATGACATTTTCCAGTGAATGGATGGAACTGAAGACTATTATGCTAAGTGAAATAAGCCAATCCCACAAAAAACAAAGGCTGAATATTTTCTCTGATATGTGGATGCTAATGCCCAATAAGGGTGGTGGGTGTGGGTGGGTAGAAGTTTATTGGATTAGACAAAGGGGAATGAAGGGAAGGGAGGGATAATGGGAAATACAGTAGAATGAATTGGACATAACTTTCCTATGTTCATATTTGAATACACAACCAGTGTAACTCCATATGTATGTATGTCAAAAGACACTCCACTGCATATATATCTAAAACAAAAATTTAAAAAATCCATCATGTTGTTATGGGTTGGGTTGTCTCCCTTAAAATATATAAATATATACTGGAGACCTATTCTTCAGTACTGGAACTTAATACAGAATAAAGCTTAATCATGACACACCAAGTTACCTGTAAACTGAGCTATTCATCATGAACTGAGTGCTATCTGGTCCACCAAATAATAAAGTTGAGTGAGCACAGTATCACTTTATCATCAAATGATGGGCAAGCAGGACCTGAAAGCACAAGTTAGTTACATGAAATGTATCTCAAATATCCATGATTTCCACTCCTCCCATACTGCCTTTTCTATTCCACCTTTAGCAATGGACTAATGAAGTCAGTTCCTTTTCATCAGCTAAGGAAGACAAATCTTGGGCCTGTCTTACAGATGGTTCTGCATCACACAAAGACAGAAAGCACTTGAGAGTGAATAACTGCCACTTACAGACCTTTTCTGGGACATCTTTAAAGGATAGTCATGAAGGCAAATTCCCTGGGTGGATCAAGAATCAAGGCTACTCAATCACAGAACCATAGGATCAGAGAATTATCTTAAGCTGTGAACTCTAATAGGATTTTCCACGCTGGGTATTGAAATTGTTTGTGACCCCTTTTTTTCTTTTAATTAATTTTTATAAGTTAAATGTCTACTCTATGCGTGTAACACAATTGGGTTTAGGGTACAGATGACTTGTTCTCTGGTTTCACAGGTTCACACATGAAGAAGAATTTTCCTCCAGATGAATCATACAGCCTCTCACCCATAACTAATTTAGATGACAAGATTTGGGATATTAAGTTGATGATATTAAAGTAAGATGTTTTGGGTACTGGAATGGCTAAGACTTTGAGAACATGTCAGGATAGGGTGACTATGTGTACCATATTGGAAGGATGTAAATTTTGTGGAATGTTATAAGTCAAACTGTGTCTTCCCAAAATACATGTCAATATGCTTATTCCACCTACATCAGAATGAGGGCATTATTGGGAAATAAGGCCATTGCAGATGAAAATAGGTCACAATGATATAACACTGAAAAAAATAATACAAATAATAATAAGTGCTAGAGAGGTTGTGGAGAAAAAGAAACACTTCTACACTGTTCATGGGTCTATAAATTGGTGCAACCACTACATAAATAAATATGGCAGCTCCTCAAAAGACTAGGCATGGAACCACCACATAATCCAGGTATACCACTGCTCAGGATTTATCCTGAAGAATTAAAGTCATCTTAGTACAGTGACACATGCATACTCATGTTTATAGCAGCACAATTCACAATATCCCAACTATGGAAGCAGCCTAGGTGTCCACCAATCAATGAATGGATAAAGAAAATGTTGTATATATACACAGTGAAGTTTTATTCAGCCATAAAGAAAAATGGAAGTATGGCATTTGCAGGAAAATGGACCCAACCAGAGACAATCATGTTTAGCAAACATGTCAGACTCAGAAGGCTAAGGGTCTTATGTTTTCTGTCATATGCAGAAGCTAAAGAATATAAAGGAAAATTAAGGTGGGGGAGTTCTTCTAAAAATCAAAGGGAGGAAAGGGGCCAATTGGTGGAAGGTGGGAAGTGAGAGGGGAATTGCTAGGGAGTGGTATCAGCCAAATCATGGTTTTTACATTGTATGTATGTATGAATATGTAACAACAAATCCCATCCTTATGTATAATTATAATGTACCAATAAAATATGGAAAGATATCTACCACAGCACGTACTTACAAAACCTTACTGAAAAGAACTCATTTGACAAGTGTCACAATACATCCTTGTAAATATGTTTTAAGATAGAGGGCCAAATAGTACATAGTCACACAATAAAACTAGATTACGCATTTTTAAAATCCATCCAAAACCTGAAACTCTATGACAAAGAATTTAGGAATTATATCACACAAATTATGCCATCCTCTTATTTTATCTATTAACCTTAAGGGGGATCTTATCAGTTGTGGAAATTTTTTGACAGGTTGTCATATTTCAATTCAAATTGTAACAAATTCTGACACTCCAAAAATCTTGATTTAATATGCCAGAATAGACAGTGACTGTCACTGATGGTCTTGCCTGATCTGAACTAAATTCATTCCTTAGGGTCATAGCATCACATCTCAGCATTGAGATTTCAACACTGGTCCTGATCCAGGTCAATGAATAAGACATCATGCACCCAGGCTTTATATAGAAATAATAAATGGATTGGGGTTTTCTCCTCTGGCTATAAGGTTCTTTTTCACCCTCATCTCCCAATAGTTTAAAGAAAAAAGAAAAACCACACACATACAAAGTCCTAGACAGTATTGGAAGCTATAATTTCTTAGTCAAAATCTAATTCTCCTTATAAGCCAGGCATAAGCCTAGGGGTGCAAAACAAAACGACAAGAATAAAATCATGAGATATGGCATATGATTTTGGTTCAACTAATAAAAACTGAAGAGCAAGTAGTCATTTAGAGAATTTCTACTCAAGATAAAGTGTACTTTATGTTGTGGGCAGAATAATGATCCCTAAATAATGTCTATAACCTCATCCCCACTACTTATGAATAGTTCCCTTACATGACAAAAGGGACACTGCTGTGTAATTAAATTAAGGATCTCCAAATGGGAAAATCATCAGGTATATCCAGGTAAGGCCTAAGTGACCACACACACATCCACACACACACACACACACACAAAAACAGAATGGGGAAGCAGAAGAGGAGAATCAAAGAGAGGTGACTACAGAAGGCTGGTCAGAGAAATGCACCATTATTGACTTTAATGGTGGATAAAGAGGCTCTGAATCCAAGAATGAAGGCAGCCTCTTAGAAGTTGGAAATATATTGAAAATGATTCTCACATAGAGCCTCCTGGAAGGAAAGCAGCTTTATTGACACTGATTTTAGCCAGGTGTTGTAGCATAGAAAAGTGTGAGATAATATGTGTATATTATTTTGAGCAACTAAATTTGTGTAATGTGTGACAGCAGAAGTAGGAAATTAATGTAGTTAAATGTTATTTCTATGAGGACATGACCTTTGATCTATTGCCTGCTCTGTTTCCACAGTCTAAAACAGTGCATTACGCAGAAAAACACTTAGCAGACAGCCTTTGAATGAAATAGTGACTTATCAAAATAGTGCCAGTAATTTATCTACTTTCACTCTCTGTTCCTCATATTTAAGCATCATCAGAATCATATGAATTTTAGAGAAAGATAATTATTCAATAACCTCTTCAAGTTTGTCTAGCTCTTTAAAGTCTAGGGCTGAGACAAGGTCATTTGACTTCAAATCCAGTGACCTTTTCACTGCATGACTGCTCATTTGTAGTTTTTTAAAGGAAATAAAATGGGTTGACTGGGAGAATGATCAACTAGCCCCTATAGAAGAAAATCATAGTTCAGACTGTTTGAAGGCACATGGGGCTAAAATAGGATAACACTCTTAGTTTTCATCTGACTTTGAAGAACTTTCAAAATCAGGAATAAAATCACAACATCACAGATTAAAAGGAATATCTTTTCAATCTCCTTGGAAATCTCATCATTCTACAGAATGCCGTGCCTCCAGTTTCTTTCTCTAGTCACAAGCAAAATCAGTATTATTGTGGTTTATTCTGAGGTCAGGCAGAATAACCAAGGGAAAGCAGTCACACCTCTGTCAAAGAACTACCATATAAGCCAAGGCAAACAAGACTACTGTCTTTAAATCCAGCTTTTGCAGTCATCTCTGACTATGCATAGAATTTTTCTTTGGGTCTTTGATTGTATCCTGGGCTTCAGTAGTGGGTGTATTGTAACATATTATCTTAATGATTTAAACCAACAATGTATGTCTCATTTTTTTTTTTTTTTGTGGCACATGAATTCAGAAACATCGCAATGGAGGTTACTTGATTCTGCTCCATAATATCTGGAGGCTCAGCTGAACAATTTAAGAGGCTAGTGGCTTGAGTCATCTGAATGCATGATGGGGGCTGAAGGATGAACTTCCAATGCCACTAGTGTAGCTAGCGAGTTAATGTTGGATATTAACAGAAGGCTCTAGTTCTTCTCTACTCAGCCCATGGAGTTGCTCACAACTCCATGGGATGTTATCTGGTTTCTCCTACAGCAAATAATCTAAAAGACTGAAGTAACAGATGCAATACACTTTATTATCTGACGTCACACTATCATTTTCACAATATTCCCTTGATCAGACAGATGAGCCCTAGTTCAAGGTGAAAGAAGGCTATACCAAAGCAAGAACACCAGGAAGCAAGGATGATCATTGTACAACTTGAAGGTTGGCTATCAAACTGGCAGAATCAGAGCATTTTGCTTTTCAGAAATGGGAAAAAGTCATATAACCCCAAATACTGCTAATTCTGAAAAAGTAGAATGATGTAAGATGGGCAACTTCTCAATGTTATGGTCCCAAGAGAGAGAGTCCTTTCTCATCCCCTGAGTTTACTGCCCTTGCACTCTGATGGAAGGGCTTTCCGAGTAGACTTGAACAGATTTTTAATATGTGTGTATGTTTGTGTGTATGTCTTCTAAATTAATCTTCATAACAACTTAGAGATGAATATTATCTGAATTTTACCAAAGATGAAATTGAGGTTTAAAGCACTTGTTTCCAGTCACCATACAGCTAAAGGCCAAGATTAGACCTTAAAGCTCATGGAAAACAATGAGCCAGAGAGATCAGCTAAGTTAAGACTTGAAGAGGAGACAAAGATAACTATGATTGTTGCAGGAAAAAGAATTAGGGTCAGGGATAAAGGATGTTGAATTTCAATGTTGAAATTTTTTGACAGGCTGTCATATTTCAACTTAGTCTTAACATGATAATTAGCATGATCTAAAAGGCATATTTTTAAAAACTCTCTGACCTTGAGGTAGTGGATTGACTTAGGTAGCTCAGAGTGCACAGAAACATGGCAGAGGCTGTCTTAACTTCCACCTATTCCCTTTTCTTTCTGGACTCTAAGGAAGACTACATTCCCCAGCTTCCCTTGCAGTTAGATTGGGTCCATGTAATCAGTTCTAGTAAAAAGCATGTACACTACTCTCAGGTCTGACCATATCTCGTGTTGGACAATCCTCTACACTCTGGCTTCCCTTACCCAATGACAATGGTGGTCATGTATGGTTGATGAGTCCTTGATTCATCCCTTGAGAAAAGACCCCCAGCAGAACCACTGATCTTCATAGTTCTTCAAAATATTAATTTAAACAAACAAAACAAGCAAAAACTTCTGAGACACTAAAACTTTGGGGGCAGTGGATCTTTAAAGACTATTGTGAATAGTGGTAGGAATACACATACCAATATTAATATTTCCACTTTAGTGACATTAAGATTTTGCCATAGAAAATTCCTATATATGAAGTCTAACTTTAATGACAAAAATAAAACTTAAGTCATTAGCTTTGATTCAAAATTTCTACACATAAATATGGTTTGTATTTTATTTGTTAGGCACCTGTGCTAATAAAATCCTTGGATTCTGAGTTTGATAGCAGTCTTAATAAAAGTAAGATTATAGAAGCAGCAATAAAACCCATCATGCATGATTAAGTATGAGGGGCAAATTAATTTGGCACTGCTTTGACAGAAAATTTCCTTTTGTTGTGCTTATGTGTCTGCATTTTGTACCAATGGCTTTGTTATTCTCTAGTTTAATCATGCCTTTAAGGTGATAAGCTACATGCTGATGACAGAATATCAAACTCTAGATGTTTATTCACGGAATACATAGGGGTCCTTTCAGGTACAAGGTCATGTGCTCCATATGGCATTTATATAATTTTTTTCAAAATATTCATTACTCTATGTTTAAGATGTTTTCTAAGGTAAATTTATAATTTTATTTCTAGAAGATGATGTATTTTTACATTTTAAATTTGAGAATGATTGAATAAACTTTATTCAGGATTAAGGAAAGACTATATCAAATTATACATTGCATAATGTCCACCTTCTGTTCTGAAGTATGTGGAAATGTGGAGACACAGAGATAGCAGTTTTTTTATGAAAAGCAGTAGGATGTTCAGAGCAGGCGTAGGATTTTACAACCTTTATTTTTGAGACGACTAAGAAAGAGTCTATGCTTATTAGATGAATAAAATGTATTGTTAAATTATTTGATATGTAATAATTTTACAAGTTTATATGAATCATGATATGATTACAATAAAATTTAATTAATGAGAGAATGGCAGAAACTTGGGTTCATATAAATTAGTTATATGTAAAGATGAATTGGTGTCCACATATAACATGCCTCAATACATGGTAGTCATGCTGTATTTATTGTAAAATAAATAATGTCCATGTAATCTTTTTTCTTATACAACTATATTTCCCTAGTTCTTTTCTTATATGCATTGATTAAACTATCTATGTCAGTCCTCAGTAAGTGTAACATAATATCTAGGTTAGCATAGCGCTAGTTCCAATCCAATTTATTTGTGGGAAGAAGATGAATCATTTTGTGTTTACACTTGCAATAATACTGTAAATCAAATTTGATTTACTTTCATTTCAGTTGTATCAATGACAAAGAATTTTACTAGATTTCATTAAACACTTCATTCCTATGAATGTCCTGTTTTCCATGAAAATTATTTCATGATTGAGAAAGGATGATAAATACCATACAAATTTGAAGTAATTCTAATGAATTACTTCTTCTAGGGAAAGAGTATTTACATTTTAATTTAGGAAAAATAAAGCCAAAGAATGTATACACATGGAATTAAAGGTAATAATGAAGATTATAGCAGGAAACAAAACTTCTACACTGCATAACATTCCACCTAACAAAACGAAACAAAGTACTAACTTTTTTGTGGTTGCCTAGTGCCTTGCTATTGCTGAGACTGGCTTTGAACTCATGATCCTCCCATCTAAGCCTCCCTAGCTGCTGGGATTACAGGTGTATGCCACCATGCCCAGTTAGTTATTTCTTTTTAAATACTGAATAATATTTCAGTGTATATACATAAACCACAATTTCTTTATTTATCCACTAATGAACACTTTAATACCATATTTTTACAATTATGAAAAATGCTGCAATAAACATTGAAGTGTAGATATACCTTCAAGATATTGATTTCATTTTCCTTAGATATATCACCTGAAATGTATTTGCCGGGTCATATGATAGTTCTATTTTTAATCACTTGAAGAGCCTCCATAATCAGTTTACATTTTAAACAACAGAGTACTATAATGATTTTGTATGAATATTTAAATAGTTTGTTCTACTCTTGTGAAATATGCCTGCTATGGTTTGGATATGAGGTATTCCCCCAAAGCTCATTATTACACTATGAAAGCTATAAACTAGTTAGTGGGTTGATCCAATCAATGAATTAATAATTTAAAAGAGTTGTGTGATACCTGTAGGCAGTTATGGTGTATATGGATGAACTGGATCACAGGGGACATGCCTTTGAATTTATATTTTTGTCCCTGGTGACTCATTTGCTCTGTTTCCTGGCTACCATAAACTGAATAGATTTCTTCCATCATACCCTTTTGCCATGATGTTCTATTACCTTAGACTAAGAGCAATGGAAATTGGCCAACTGTGAACTAAATCTCTGAAACCAAACCATTAGTCAAAATAAACTTTTACTACTCCAATGTGTTCTTCTCCTTCTTCTCCTTCTTGTGGTACTTGTGAATTTGAACCCAGGGCCTCAGGCATGTCAGATAAGCACTTTATTACTGAGCCACATTCCCAGTCCCTTCAATGTGTTCTTGTTGGGTGTTTTGGTTACAGGGGCCAAAAGCTGACTAACATAATGCCTTGAAATTTCAATAGTGACTTTTTTAAAATTAATCTGTTGACTGCTTTGAATATGTATGGATATGTTAAAAGTATTCTTGCAAACCATAAACATGGGATAATTTTCTGTTTAGCTGGGTCATTCAAATTATTTCATCAATGGACTGTCTAGGTCCACTTGCACAGGCCTGGAACCTGGGTACTTGGATTGATCTGGTGCTGATTCTGTTGAAGCCTAGAGTCACAGGACACAGCCTGGCCTTAGGGTTCAATACAGTGTTTCTGGAGCTGTGCTACATCAGCTTGGATGAGGAGTGACATTGGTAATATGAAACTGATTGGTTTTTTTTTCTCTTCTCTCCAATGACTCTTATTTCTGTGCTCCACCCAGGTTTTGTGATCTCTTTCCTAGATTCCTTAGTCATCTAAAATAATGTTTCTGTTAGGAAATGAGCACTGAAAAGTTGCACTTCAACTTGCTTATGTCATTCTTTTCCATTAAAACTTTCTTTTAAAACAGCATGGGGGGCTAGGGTTATAGCTCAGTGGTAAAGCACTTGCCTTGCACATGTGAGGTACTGGGTTCAATCCTCAGCACCACATAAAAATAAATAAATATATTTTCTAAAACCAGCATGGTTCATCATGGTGGTCACTCTATCTCTAAATTATAATGGATAACATTTACTAATTAGTTACTTTGTTCTCTTAACACACGTATATTTTAATGCTGGGCTACAAATTATTATATATATAGTCTCCTATTAGACTCATTTGCTATTTTAATACTTATTTTATACACAAGAAAATAAAGCACAGAAAAAATTAAGTGAAAAGCTGACAACCACTTTATTGAATGGTTGAGCTCAGACTTGGATACAATCTATGTGTAATCTATTCTCAATAATACTTTTTATTTATTTGTCACAATTATCTCCAGCCATTTGAATCACAATTGTACATAATTTATACTTCTTGTACTCACAATGGGCAACCTATCTCTCTAGTCCTTCCCACTGAGCTAGGCATGGTTACATAATCCTTAATAAATATTCTAGGAAGATACTATCAATGTTCATATCTTTCTACAAATCCTGAATTAGTCTAGAGCCTAACTTTACAACTGGAAAAACTATAACCATGTTGTTTTCTGTGCTGCAGACCTTGTAATTACTCACTCTACATCATTACCTACTCCTTTAAAAAATAGGCAGACTGCTCTCAAGGATCCTGGTAAAAAATGTGGATTAGTCCAAAGTGATCATGATATCAGCATTCCCTTTAGTAGTGGCAAATTTAGGAATGACTTTGAAATGTCATCTATATAAAGAAATAGGAAATCAAAAGAAGTAGCAGAGGAGGGGGTGTTCTAAAAAAATATTTTCTTTGTTCTTAAAGAAGAGACATGAGAAGACACAATCCATCCTCTTCTTTGTCTTGGGATACTAAAAGCCTTAAGGAAGTCGTCAGCTGTAAGACACAAGTCTGAAGACACCATTCCTATATCATGTGCATGCCAAAATACAAATTCCTCCAAACTGAGGAGATTAAGACTGTGCAAATTCATAGCTTTTCTGGGTTTTCTGCTGAGATTTTTACAACTCTGTAATCAAGCTATTGGTGAGTTCATTAATCAACTTTCCTTTCTTATAATGAAATACCTAAGACAATTAACTTAAAAGAAAAAGGGTTTATTCAGCACATAGTTTTCAAAGTTCCAATCCAAGGGTGGGATAAATCCATTATTTTGGACCTCTGGTAGAAATTCTAGATGGCTAAAGCTGGGAGTACACAGCAGAGCAAAGTGCTAGGTTCATTGCCAGGAAGCAAAAAAGATAGACAGGCCAGGGTCTCACAGTCCTCTTCATTGGTTAGACCAATGACCTCCCCTTAGGGTTCACCTCCTAAGTGTTCTACCACTTTCTAGTAGCATCACTCTGGAGACCAAGTTTTCAACAAATGAACATTTTGGTGCATTTTGAAGATCCAAACCATAGAGTCAGGATGCATTTTTTATGTTTATTTTTTAGGTGTAGATGGACACAAAACAATGCCTTTATTTTTATGTGGTGCTGAGGATAGAACCTGGGTCCCTGCTAGGCGAGTGCTCTACCGCTGAGCCACAATCCCAGCCCCAGGATGCATTTTTACCTGGACATTCAGTAGCAGAAGAATATTTCTAATTTCATTCAAGATGCTGGAATAATTCACTTCTTTTCAGTTGTATGACTAAGAGTTTTGAATTCTTTTTCTAGCTCTTGGCCAGAGTCCACCCTCAAGCTTTATAGGCTACGCATAATTTCCAGAGCTTATCTACAACTCTTTCCATACAATGGATTCTATAATATAGCCACTTTCTCCATAGAGTTATCAAGGAGAGTTTCTTTCTCTCTCTCTCTCTCTCTCTCTCTCTCTCTCTCTCTCTCTCTCTCTCTCTCTCGCTCTCTCTCTACTTTTAGCTTTGTGAGAAAGAGAATGAGTATAGTGGTTTTCTATATGTAAAAGCATACTTAAAAGCCTAGTTTTCACACTGAATGAATGGTTTCCCACTGATGCACAAGCCATGCCTAACAAACTAGGTAAGATGTAAGGAGACATTTCTCTCTACTCTATTTTCACCTGTAAAGGGAGGACTGGATCCAAAGAAGGTATATCATAAATATTCATAGTTTCATTTGTTTTTGCATTCATTCATTGATACATTCACTCAATAGACTTTCCAGAAAAATGTGATGTATGATAGGAGTTTTTGGATGCAAAGATGGATCATACACACACGTGTAATCTAAAGAAGCAAGAAAAAGCAAAAAAAAAAATGGTTAAGTATGAAATGATGCAGAAACTACTAAGTGCCTTAAAAGATGAGCATGCCTTGGCAAGAATCAATGTCTCCTGTCACTTCCACTAAGCTTGCCTAGAGGAGAGAAAGTATGCCCAGCAAGAACCCAAAAGTAAATCAGAACATTCAAAAGTAGGTAGGAAGAGCATTTGCAGTAGAGGAATATATTAACAAAAGAAAGAAAAAAAAGTGCTGAGTATATGAAAGTATAAGTAGTGGGAAGCTTATGTATAATATGACAGTACAATAAGTCAAAGAACTATCAGGATCAAAAAAAGGTCTAAAACTTAGATGAACTGAAGAAGAATGTGCCACAATCCATAACATTCTCATTAGATATTTCTTGTGGCACCTCATCTCCCTATGACAACTGAAAGTCATTTACAAGAGTTAAAACAACTGATAGAGTGATTTCTAGATGTACTATGAGTTTAGAGTTTGCATTATCCTAATTTCCAAAGGATAAGAGAAATACTAAAACTATTTAAAGAAAACCATCTAAAATGTAATGATGTAATATTTAATACTTGCTCATAGGAAGGCAAAGCTAATTCTAAAAATGAATCATGTTCCTCTTCCTTCTGTCTTCTACTTTCCTTGTATAATGGAAATAGGCTCCAGAACTTAAACCAAGCCGAACCTTTCAGTCAAAATGTAACAGCCCCATTCTGCACCCATGGGAGAGGGGAGCCATGTGGAGTTTGAGAAAACTGCAGGACCTGACCAAGCTACAGCAAGTGCTTCACAGCTAGTATCAGTTTGGGAAAAGATTGTAATAAGCAGAATTCAAGAAACCAAGAAAGCTGATGTTGAGACAGTCGAGGCAACACCATTGTGAAGGAGTCTGCTGCTATCGTGGTTCAGTGATATCCTCAGAATACTTGGCTATTAAGGACTTAAACTAGAAAATAATATATGGTAATTCTTGAAGTATTATTTCAGTACATTGTTATGACTTGTTTTACCATTCACATTATACGCCCTGGAAACAGACTACTGAGTCTTGCTAGTATGTACTTCCATCCCCTAGTGCCCTGAGCAATAATAATTCTTTAGTAGATGCCCAGTAATTTTTGTAAAACTAATGCCTCCATGCTTAGATAATTACATGGTTAAATCGATGGATAAACAAATTCTATAGAATCTTCATAATTCTCTAAAAAAGAGAGTAAGGCCACTAGAAAGATAACTTTGAACAATTATTTTATCTGAATAGAGTCCACATGAATTTGAAGATACTGTTATAAAGAACAGATCAATTTTTTTCCAATTATCATTATCCCTAGATATAGTTCAAACAAAAATCAGATTTTAGCTTGTAGTTGATATGATTTGAATTCTGTGCCTTCCAAAAAGATATATTGAAGTCCTAGGACAGTATCTTAGAATGTGACTTGATTTGGATATAGGATCTTTTTTTCAATTTCTTTACTTTTTTCACATTTTAATTTAATAGTCATGCATAAAATTGTTACTGTGTGCCTAAATTATTTCCCAAAACTTTGTTTCTCCTACAATCATACAATCCTTGATATTGAGTTTACATTAATAAGATCACATTTTTTACATTTTACTTTTTCCTAGAAAATAATTTTTAAAAATTTGTTTTAAACTGATACATGAAGTAGGCAAATTGTTCAATATTAATGGGGATACCATACAATGTTTTTATACACATGTAACTGTATTATTTTTAACTCAGATAAACATATCTATCTCCTTATTTATCATTTCTATATAGTGAAACTTTCAAAAAATTTTTTTCTGAATTTTTGACATATACAGTGTTATTATCTATAGTCACCCTATTATGTAATTGCTCACCAGAACTTCTTGGACCTATCCTACTGTAACTTAGTGTCCACTGATCAACCTTTCCCTATCCCTTCTGTCCTCCTACTTTCTCCAGACTTTGGTTACTCCTCTCTGCTCTCAACTTCTACGAGATTAACTTGTTTTGATTCCACATGAGTAAAATCATGCGATCCATCTCTTTCTATCCTGGCTTATTTCACTTACCATGTGAATGATCTTCAGTTCCACTCATGTTGTCATACATGACAGGATTTCATCTCGGAGGCTTAATAGTATTCCATTGCATGTATACACTTTCTTTACTTACTCCCCAGTTGATGGGTATTTATTTCCATTCCCTGGCTATTATGAACAGTGCTGCAATGAACATGGGAGTGCAGGTGTCTTTTTGACATACTGATTTCATTTCCTTTGAACATATACCCAGTAGTGAAATTGCTGGATTCCTATAGTAGCTGTGGTGTAAATTTTTGAAAAAACTCCGTAATGTTTTCCCTGATGGCTGTACTAACTTAAATTCTTACTAATACTGTGTAAGGGTTTTGTTTTCTGCACATTCCCAACAGCATTTATTATCTTTAGCTTTTTGATAGGAGCCATTCTTACTGAGATAAGGTAATATCTTAGAAATAGGGTCTTTATCATTGATGTTGTTGTTATTGGTGTTAATATCTTACTGTGTCTAATTTATAAATTAAACTTTAATCAGGTATGTATGTGAGGGAAGAAATAGTTAATATAGGGTTTGGAATTATCAGTGGTTTCAGGCAACCACAACATTTCCCCCAAATAAGTGGGGACCATTATATTAGTTCAGATGCTTTTGCTATAACTTGTCTTTAGGTACTTTTGTGTTTTGTTTTGTTTTTTTTTCAAAGTAAGTAAAAGACCTAAGATTCATATCTTTACATTTTTTAAATTTTTAGTTATATATAACATCAGATTACAACTTGCCATTATCACAAAAGCATAGAATATAACCTGCTCCAATTCAGTCCCTAGCACTTCCCTTTACTGTCTCCCCTCCCTTCCCTACCAATCTGTCTTCAATCCATTTAGAGTTCATTTTTTTAATGAGTGTATTATGGATATACCTGATGCTGGGACCCATCGTGCCCATCCATCCACACATGAACATACTAACGTTCAGTCAGATTCTGTTCTTCCTTTATCCTGTCCCTTCTTCCTACTCCTCAATCCCCTTTACCTACTCTCCTGATCTTTCCTCTAGGAAATAAGGTCTTTAAAGACGTAATCAATTTAAAATGAGGTCATGAGAGTGGGCTCTAAATCAATATGATTGATGTCCTCACTGAAACTTGAACACAGGTATATGCAGAGACCCTCCAAGACATCATTCAGCTGCAGGCCAAGAACTGTCTGAGGCTACCAGAAATCAGGAAAGAGGCACAGAGTAGATTCTTCCCTACAGCCTTCAGAGGGAGCATGGCTCTGCCAGCAACTTGACTTTGGATTTCTGGTCTCCAAAACTGTAGGACAACAAATTTCTGTTATTTTAAGCTATCAATTTTTAATTTTTTTTTGGAAGTCCTATCAAACTTACACAGTGGTAAAGATTCTTTTGGTAGGGAAAAAGGAATGTCTAAACATGCTTGTGTAACTGCTTTCTTTACCATGTAAAAGACTCTTGTTCATCTTATTCCTTTATTTCTGTAGAAAACAAATAGCAATTATCTTAAAGCTTTGTGACAAAGACACAAAGAATAAAACCTGTTTTAAGGAGAGGAATTTGAAATATCACATGCATGTAACTCTTTCATGGTATTTTGTTGTTAAAGAAAAAAAAGAATGGTAGATGGAAGTCAAGAGGGATCATGGAGGACTTTGCTTGTTGTTGTTAACATGGGGAAAATTACAGTCTGCCTGAATGTTGATACGACTATGTGAGAAGCATGAGAAGAACACTGAGTGAGTGGCCTCTTTGTGTAGGTTAAGAGGGAATAGGCCCCAATGAAAGGAAGGCAGCCTCGACATTTCTGAAACATTTTTAAAATATTTGCAATTTTTAAAAACTGCAAAAATTGTATATTAAAACTTTATCTTGCCAAAAAAGGAGAGTTAGGGGACAATTAACCATATTATAAAAGAAACTTTTTAAATAGCAAACTCCCCCAGTGCATTTAAAAGACTTTAATATTGAATTTGCACTCTACTTTTTAAGGGGCAAATCTATTGCTTAATACTGGGTACATCTGTATACAATTATATAGTGCAGAAGTAAAGAGACATGTGGCTACACTGCTATGCCTACAGTTTAGGATTTTAAGGCATAATGTAGGGCATTCCCCCCATAGACTAAGAATTTAATAATTTCGAGAGATTGTTTTGTTTATTTTTATGCTGGCAGGATTATGAGGTGGAGGTTGCTGACACATTAACATATATTTCACTTAAGATGATGTTGTAGCTGTCTGAAAATTTTTTCTTCATTTTTTTCATAAATGAATAAACTCCAATGTAATTTTAGGTCTCCTTCACGGCCTCTGTGCTTTTATATATTCTGCACAAGTGCCCCAATGTTCCATTCAATTTTAACTATAAAATATAATAATGCATTAAAGGGAGGTGGTAACGTTTATCATAAAGTTATAGTTTTTCCACTTTGCTTTCCAAATCCATTTAAGTTAGCAGCACAAAGCATAGTTCCTTTATAATGCTTATGTTCCTAGCAAAAGCATATAAATATTCCATCCACAAAACTGGTTCATAAAGAGCATGTTATAAGAAGGGATATTTTAGGTAACATCAGTACATATGTGTAAACCCTATATAATTTAGGTCATAAATCCACAGGATCTCAAACCCTTTGTGCTGAGAGTTCATACAAACTTCTTAATGAGATCAGAAGAGAGGCACCTGCTGGCAACTTCACTCCTGTAATTACTACATTGGGTGAGTTCCTGCTTTACATACAAGAAAATGAATCTGAATTAAATTATAACTCTATATGATACCAAGGAAAAGCTAAATATTAAAAATTTAGCTCATCATCTGGATCTTTGCTGTCCAATATGGTAGCCATAATCCACAAATGGTTACTGAGCACTTGAAAGTGCTTTTAATTGAGATGTGTTTTCAGTATAAAATAGACACCAAATTCCCAGGATGTAGCGTAAAAAATAAAGTATCTCATTAACAATTTTTTATATTGATTACACATGTAATAACATTTTGGATATGCTGGATTAAATAATACATATTACTGAAATTAATTTCATGTTTCTTTTTATTTTTTTTTCTGAAGATACAAAAATTCAAAATTGTGTATGTGGCTCACATTATCTATAGGGTAATGATGCTATACATATTTCCAAATAACATTATTTGGAATCTCTAAGGGAGAAAAAATAGGTGGTTGCTTATTTGGTACACATAGTTTTCATATGTTTGTAATTCAGATCACAGATTATGAAATCAGAGTGCCTGTCTCCATATTCTGTGTCAACTTCTTCATAACAACCTATTTTACTTGTTTTAACCTTAGTCTTCCCAGTGAGAAACTGGATATGATAAAAGCACCTATCTTATACAATTTATTATGAAGAGTTAATGAGATGATTCACATAATGATTTTAGCAGACTACTCATCTCATATGGTATTCAAGAGCTCACAGGCACTTTTGTTCAATCAGTATAGCATTTTGAAAAAAATCAGAATTGCATTTAAATTTGATTGCTGTAGGTAAGGTTTATATTCTTAAGTTTAACCACAGACCCTACCATTCTGTATGGTTTACACACAGACTGAATTGCTTCCTATTGTAAAGACACTTGAATTTGTGATAGTATCATGAAATTGTCAAAACAACCTTTCTTATCACCACATCAGAGGAACTTCAATCTAGTTGGAGATTCCAACCAAGCAGAAATGCATATGGCTTAGTCAATTATTCTGTTTATGTATTTGCTATATTCATATGTGCCTATTTCATCAAGGGTCTCCAGTCACAGCACAGTGACACAAATTGCTATCATTTGTTGATAATAGAATGATTCACAGATATCCAGAATATTCCCTACCAAACATTCCAACAGCAAATCTTATATATAGCAGGCAAACCAATGAATGTTCTCTTAGACTAAGAGGAGAAAGAAGTTAGCATGCCAAATAAGACCTATCAAACCCTAAATGATGTGCCCTTTCCTCATCTCTTACCATTTCCCTGGGTCAGTCTTGTAATGTAGCCAGTCTCGCTTCCTGATTGCTGCACCAGCCAATGGGTCACCTCTATCTAGACTCCCACCTTGAGGTCTTTGCAAAGTTCCTTTGCCTGGTAATCTCTTTTCCTAGTTACCCACATGATTCCCTAGCTTGCTTTTTGCTTCTGGTGACCTTGTTTGAAACTGCAACCATCACTGTAATACTAAGCAAACTCCTCTTTCTCCCAACTTTAGTTCTCACATGGTATTTATTACAGCACTAGTAGTCTATGTATTTTACCTATCAGAATTTCCTGATAGAATATAAATTCCATGGCAGCAAGGATTTTTTGTTTTGTTTTGTTCATTGCACTCTGAATAATTATAATAACAAAGATATTAAAAATGTAATAATATTTTTTTAAAGAAGTTAAATAATGTAGGTGTCATGCTTTCTATCTGGAATGTCACCCAAAAGCTTATATGTTGAAGACATGGTCCCTAATGTAGCAACATTCTGATGTGGAACTTTGGGGAAATGATGGGATCATGAAGGCTATAACCTCATCAATGGATTTATACATCGATGGGTCATTGAGAGGTCATGGAAACTGTAGGAAGCTGGTCCTTGGGAGCATGCCCTTTAGGGAATATATCTTGTCCCATGTCCTTTTGTCTCTTCTGTTTCTCTTTATCCATCAACAATGTGAGGCAGGCAACATTTCTCTAGCAAATTTTCTGCCAATATATTCTGCCTTAACGTAGGCCCAGAAACAATGGAATTATTGTTGCTGAACATTCTGAAATCATGAGTTAAAATAAATCTTTCTTCCTTAAGTTGTTTTCCTCAGGTATTTTGTCACAGTGATGAAAAGCTTACCAACCCAGTAAGGGAAGGGATAAAGGAAGCTTATTTGAGAAACAAAGGATTTGGCCATGGAGGAGCTCATTGAAAAGTTATGTTTAATAATCATGGGAGACTTCAACACACCTCTATCACCACTGGACAGATCTTCCAAACAAAAGTTGAATAAGGAAACTATAGAACTCAATAACACTATTAATAACCTAGACTTAATTGACATATATAGAATATACCACCCAACATCAAGCAGTTACACTTTTTTCTCAGCAGCACATGGATCCTTCTCAAAAATAGATCATATATTATGTCACAGGGAAACTCTTAGACAATATAAAGGAGTAGAGATAATACCATGCATCCTATCTGATCATAATGGAATGGAACTGAAAATCAACGATAAAAGAAGGAAGGAAAAAGAATACATCACTTGGAGAATGAACAATAGGTTACTGAATGATCAATGGGTTATAGAAGACATCAAGGAGGAAATTAAAAAATTCTTAGAGATTAATGAAAACACAGACACAACATATCGGAATCTATGGGACACATTGAAAGCAGTTCTAAGAGGAAAATTCATTGCTTGGAGTTCATTCCTTAAAAAAAGAAAAAAACAACAAATAAATGATCTCATACTTCATCTCAAAATCCTAGAAAAAGAAGAGCAAAACAACAGCAAAAGAAGTAGAAGGCAAGAAATAATTAAAATCAGAGCTGAAATTAATGAAATCGAAACAAAAGAAACAATTGAAAAAATTGACAAAACTAAAAGTTGGTTCTTTGAAAAAATAAACAAAATCAACAGACCCTTAGCCATGCTAGCAAAGAGAAGAAGAGAGAGAACTCAAATTACTAACATACGGGATGAAAGAGGCAATATCACAACAGACACTTCAGAAATACAGATGATAATCAAAAATTATTTTGAATCCTTATACTCCAATAAATTAGAAGATAGTGAAGGCATCAATAAATTTCTTAAGTCATATGATCTGCCCAGATTGAGTCAGGAGGATATAGACAACCTAAACAGACCAATATCAATTGAGGAAATAGAAGAAACCATCAAAAGACTACCAACTAAGAAAAGCCCAGGACCGGATGGGTATACAGCAGAGTTTTACAAAACCTTTAAAGAGGAACTAATACCAATACTTTTCAAGCTACTTCGGGAAATAGAAAAAGAGGGAGAACTTCCAAATTCATTCTACGAGGCCAACCTCACCCTGATACCTAAACCAGACAAAGACACTTCAAAGAAAGAAAACTACAGACCAATATCTCTAATGAACCTAGATGCAAAAATCCTCAATAAAATTCTGGCCACTCGGATACAAAAACATATCAAAAAAATTGTGCACCATGATCAAGTAGGATTCATCCCTGGGATGCAAGGCTGGTTCAATATACGGAAATCAATAAATGTTATTCACCACATCAATAGACTTAAAAATAAGAACCATATGATCATCTCGATAGATGCGGAAAAAGCATTCGACAAAGTACAGCATCCCTTTATGTTCAAAACTCTAGAAAAACTAGGGATAACAGGAACATACCTCAATATTGTAAAAGCAATCTATGCTAAGCCTCAGGCTAGCATCATTCTGAATGGAGAAAAATTGAAGGCATTCCCTCTAAAATCTGGAATAAGACAGGGATGCCCTCTCTCACCACTTCTGTTCAACATAGTTCTTGAAACACTGGCCAGAGCAATTAGACAGACGAAATAAATGAAAGGCATCAAAATAGGAAAAGAAGAACTTAAATTATCACTATTTGCAGATGACATGATTCTATACCTAGCAGACCCAAAAGGGTCTACAAAGAAACTATTAGAGCTAATAAATGAATTCAGCAAAGTGGCAGGATATAAAATCAACACGCATAAATCAAAGGCATTCCTGTATATCAGCGACAAATCCTCTGAAATGGAAATGAGGACAACCACTCCATTCACAATATCTTCAAAAAAAATAAAATACTTGGGAATCAACCTAACAAAAGAGGTGAAAGACTTATACAATGAAAACTACAGAACCCTAAAGAGAGAAATAGAAGAAGATCTTAGAAGATGGAAAAATATACCCTGTTCATGGATAGGCAGAACTAACATCATCAAAATGGCGATATTACCAAAAGTTCTCTAGAGGTTTATTGCAATGCCAATCAAAATCCCAACGGCATTCCTTGTAGAAATAGAGAAAGCAATCATGAAATTCATATGGAAAAATAAAAGACCCAGAATAGCAAAAACAATGCTAAGCAGGAAGTGTGAATCAGGCGGTATAGCGATACCAGACTTCAAACTATACTACAGAGCAATAGTAACAAAAACAGCATGGTACTGGTACCAAAACAGGTGGGTGGACCAATGGTACAGAATAGAGGACACAGAAACCAATCCACAAAACTACAACTACCTTATATTTGATAAAGGGGCTAAAAGCATGCAATGGAGGAAGGATAGCATCTTCAACAAATGGTGCTGGGAAAACTGGAAATCCATATGCAACAAAATGAAACTGAATCCCTTTCTCTCTCGCCATGCACAAAAGTTAATTCAAAATGGATCAAGGAGCTTGATATCAAATCAGAGACACGCCGTCTGATAGAAGAAAAAGTTGGCTACGATCTACATACTGTGGGGTCGGGCTCCAAATTCCTCAATAGGACACCCATAGCACAAAAGTTAATAACTAGAATCAACAAATGGGACTTACTCAAACTAAAAAGTTTTTTCTCAGCAAAAGATACAATAAGAGAGGTAAATAGAGAGCCTACATCCTGGGAACAAATCTTTACTCCTCACACTTCAGATAGAGCCCTAATATCCAGAGTATACAAAGAACTCAAAAAATTAGACAATAAGAGAACAAACAACCCAATCAACAAATGGGCCAAGGACCTGAACAGACACTTCTCAGAGGAGGACATACAGTCAATCAACAAGTACATGAAAAAATGCTCACCATCTCTAGCAGTCAGAGAAATGCAAATCAAAACCACCCTAAGATACCATCTCACTCCAGTTAGATTGGCAGCCATTATGAAGTCAAACAACAACAAGTGCTGGCAAGGATGTGGGGAAAAGGGTACACTTGTACATTGCTGGTGGGACTGCAAATTGGTGCAGCCAATTTGGAAAGCAGTATGGAGATTTCTTGGAAAGCTGGGAATGGAGCCACCATTTGACCCAGCTATTCCCTTTCTTGGTCTATTCCCTAAAGACCTAAAAAGAGCATGCTACAGGGACACTGCTACATCAATGTTCATAGCAGCACAATTCACAATAGCTAGACTGTGGAACCAACCTAGATGCCCTTCAATGGATGAATGGATAAAAAAAAATGTGGCATTTATACACAATGGAGTATTACTCTGCATTAAAAAATGACAAAATCATAGAATTTACAGGGAAATGGATGGCATTAGAGCAGATTATGCTAAGTGAAGCTAGCCAATCCCTAAAAAACAAATGCCAAATGTCTTCTTTGATATAAGGAGAGTAACTAAGAACAGAGTAGGGTCGAAGAGCATGAGAAAAAGATTAACATTAAACAGGGATGAGAGGTGGGAGGGAAAGGGAGAGAGAAGGGAAAATACATGGAAATGGAAGGAGACCCTCAGAGTTATACAAAAGTACATACAAGAGGAAGTGAGGGGAAGGGGAAAAATAATATAAGGGGGACAAACGAATGTCAGTAGAGGGGGCAGAGAGAGAAGAGGGGAGGGGAGGGGAGGGGAGGGGGGATAATAGAGGATAGGAAAGGCAGCAGAATACAACAGACACTAGTATGGCAATATGTAAATCAATGGATGTGTAACTGATGTGATTCTGCAATCTGTATATGGGGTAAAAATGGGAGCTCATAACCCACTTGAATCAAAGTGTGAAATATGATATATCAAGAACTATGTAATGTTTTGAACAGCCAACAATAAAAAATTAAAAAAAGAAAAAAATATATATAACCAAAAAAAAATGAAAAGTTATGTTTAAGGAAAGATCTGAAGGAGGTTAGGGAATCTTCAGGGATAAGTATTAAGGACAGAGGGTGTTAAGATCTCACATGGATATATCCCCCACACATGGCACATTAATTCTAAAATTCTTGTGGAATTGCCAGGGATCCAGAAAAGCCAAAACAATATTACCAAAGAAAAACAATGCAGAATGACTCACACTTCCTCATTTCAAAACTTACTACAAAAAATAACTTAATATAAAGAAACAGTAACTAAGACTGTAGGGTTGGCATATTGATCAGCTCATAGACCAGTGATATAGAACTGAGAATACAGAAATAGACTCTCATATATACAGTCATGGATTTAAAGCAAGAGAATGATGAGATTATCTAAGGATGAAACAATAGTCCTTTCAACAAATGAAGATGGGACATTGAATAGCCACATACAGAATAATGAAGCCAGCCCCTTACCTCACACCATATATAAAATGGATAAAATTTCTGAATATAAGAGCTAAATTTATAAAATCTTAGCAAAACACATAGTAATTCTCTGTGATCTTAGGTTTGAGAAAGACATAGCCAATAATGAAAAAAGTGATTAATGACACTTCTTGGAATAGGAACACAGAGTTTTCCATCAAGATGAGCTTCCAGGGTAGAAATATCATGGGAAATGTACAAAGGAAGTATTTCCAGTCTTGTTTAGTATGTACGTATATACTACATACATACTAAACAAAACTGTATGTATATTCAAGTAGAAATAGCCCAATGGGTCAAATTGTTAACCAGGCACATAGTTTAAGAGTACAATACCAACAAGTTTTCAGGTTGAAGAGCCCTTCTGGTTTCTCTGCACAGATGACATTGTCAATCAAATGTGGTACCCAGATTTTCTTCCGCAGTTTCACATGGAGTGGCATGTTAGAATTTAATGATTCAAGGTACCCCACATTCCTGGTAATGCCCCCACCTAAGCCTATTGCTGTCAAGTTCTACTTCATTATTAGGTTTCTGCTTGACTTATGGCTTAAATTTAATTCCAATTTAATTCTAAAGACCAGTCTATAAAGGATGGTGTGCAAACTTCTCTTGGTATAAGGAGGAAATGAGGAGACATTCCCATCTTATTACATCAATATATGAGAAGAATTAATGTTCAGTACTCACAACTTCAGTTCTTTGTACATATGATTTTGAGAAAATATGCTTTTTTGTAAATATTATAATAACAAAAATATTAAAAATGTAATAATTAATTTTTTAAAGAAGTTAAATAATGTAGGTGTCATGCTTTCTATCTGGAATGTCACCCAAAAGCTTATGTGTTGAAGTAATGGTCCCTAATGTAGCAACATTCTGATGTGGAACTTTGAGGAAATGATGGGATCATGAAGGCTGTAACCTCATCAATGGATTTATACATTGATGGGCCTTTGAGAGGTCATGGAAACTGTAGGAAGCGGCTTATCCATGCTACATTAATGTTGGGGTTTGGGAAAGAGAGACTATGGCAAGAGTTCATGTTCTTCAAACACAGATCGTAACAATTGCAACTTTTCTATAGGAAAATTCATTAGCTTTCATCACCTCTGCCTCCCACATAGCCTAGCACATGGGCAGAAATCCTGTTACCTAATTCAGTAGCTGTGTGATACTAAGCAAGAGACTCAACTTCTCCAAGTCTCAGGCTATTCCTATGTAAAAGGGGGATGTTATTTGTATCAAATTCTTTGAAATGTTACAATTATTCAGTGGATTAATTGATGCAAAACACTGTATATGAGTTAATTAACACTAATACTAGCCTCAAACTACCTAAATTCAAATAGAAATTAGAGAAATTCAGTCGTAACTATATATTCAAGCCAAAGTCTTATGAATCTATAGAATTTAACTGCAACTCATTTAACTTTCCCCAACAAGATAGAACATCAAACTTGTAAAAGAAGAGATAAAGGAATTCAAAAATATATATATTTTAAATGTGAGCATGCTGAACACTTCCAGAAGTAAAGCCAAAGGGGGAAAATTTTTTAAAAAATGGGAAATATGTGTAAAATATACTTTTCTAAAACATAGGATCTCATAAATAAATAAGGAGATCAATTAAATAAATAAGAAATATGCTAAAAACTCAATAGTTAAAAAAAAATGGGGAAAATTAACAGAGAGTCACCCAAAAAAGAAATGCAAATGATTCTTACATATATAAAACTAGGCTCAAACTCATACCAAATCAGAGAATTGAAAAGTTAAACTACATAGACACCACTTTTTATTTGTCGAGGAAGTAATGAGTTAGTGGGAAATGTTTTTATACATGCCATGTGATCAACCCATTGTTTTTGGTTTGTATGTTTGTTTGTTGTTTTTAACCCATTGTTTTTGAGATTCACTGTGTTTTTAACCCATTGTTTCTGAGTCTCACTGTGTTGCCCAGGCTGGCCTCCAATTCACATGTTTTCTTCTTCAGCCTGGGTAGTTGAGATTACAGGCAGGCATGCACCATGATGTTATCTCTGAATTTTGGAATTTTTTGGAAAATAAAACAATTTGAAACAAATAGCTCATTTTATTACTTAACTCTGTGATATGCTGTAGCCAGCATCACAAAGATATCAATTCTTTTACATTTATTCACTTTTACATTTATTTTTCTTTTACATTTATTTATCTTTAACATTTATTCACTTTAAAAGACAGATTTGAATTTGACCTTCACTTGGCTCTTTCTTTGTATGAAACACAAAGCAAGAATTGTCCATAATGGGCAAGGAATGAGGGCACAGCCTTCCTGGGATATGGAAAAGGTGGCATTCAGAATTGGGGAATAATTGCTGCCTGAAAACATTCTTAGGTGAGACAAAACCCAAGTTGGGATAGGGGTATAGATCAATGGTAGACTACACTTAGCATACATGAGGCCTTGAGTTCAATTGCTACCATGAAAAAACCTAAAAACAAAACAATAACCTAATCAGCTTCTACTAACTTTACAAGCTTCTCAGGGAATCTGAGAGAGGTTGTACCCAGAAGTACTGATCTCAGAGCCCTTAGGCTGTACACCCTTCTTTCCCAACATTCCTTCTGAGCCATAACACACACATCAGTTATAAAATGGACACTTGTGTCTCCTTTTAATAGTTCACCACCCAAAAGTACGTGACCACATACAGTACCTAAGCTCAATTTATCATATCTAGGGACAGTAAAGACATTTCAGTTTCATTAATAGCCAGAAGAGGCCCATTGTGAGTTTATGATTTTGCTGTCACTATGCATTGGCCAGAATCATTAAAACAGAATTTGATTAAACTAAGATTTTCAAATAGCAGATACTTTACTGGGCATGCATTATTTTGCCTCTTACTATAGGAATGGCGACCATGATTTTCTATTAGATCACATGACTTGTTATCTTCTGTTATTTAACTGTTTTGGTTTTGATTGATCCAAATTATTTATTTGAAAAGTCATCTGAAAAAAAAGAGATAAATTTAATTACATTTATTTATTTAAATATATTTACTGATTGCTCAATATGTGCCAGGTGCTATTGTGGTAATGAACAAGTCAAAGTCCCCACCTTCATGGACTTCATGTGTTAGTGGAAAAAGTTATCAGAAAACAAGTAGAGTGATAAGTGTCAGGTGGGCATTAGTTCTCTGAAGAAAAATACAGCAGAATGAGAAGAAAGACAGCAAAGGAGACACTATCTGGGCTGGAACAGTTAGAGAAATGCTCTCTAAGGAAAAGACACTTGAGTTGATACCTGAATGAAACAGGGAGGAGGCATTCCAGGAAGTAGGAGAAGAGAGATCAAAGACTCTAAGGAAGAAATCTGTTAGATAGGCTCAAGCAAGAATCCATTTAAATGCATTTTAGAGGCCAAGCTGAGATCAGGGAGAAGAGGAAAGCATGGAACAGATTTTATATAACTTGGGATTCTAAGTATTCCAAATATGATGAGATGTCACTGCAAGTTTTGATCAAGGAATTGACTTACATTGCTGAACATTATTCTTCTGATAACAGATTATAAAGAGACAAAGGAGGAAACAGGAGATCAATCAGGAGGTTATTGCAGTATTTGGGACATGCAATGGTGATATCCTAGGCTAAGGTAGGAGCAGAAGTTCGGATGAATGATGCCAGGCCTGTGGTACACTTTGAAGGCAGACTTTCTCAGGATTTTATTGAGCTGTGAGAAGAGAATGTAAATCAAGGATAGCTGCTCAGTTTTTCAGCTGAGCATCTGAATACATATTTACAACCCTTTATTGAACCTGGGGAGTTAAGCTGAAGATCAGGTTTGGAGACGGGCTGGAATGGAGAGTTCAGCATAGGATATGTAAAGTTTGAGATGCTTACTGAACATGTAGGTCTTTAAGTAGGTAGTTAGAAAACTGAATTTAAGGGGAGGCCATGGCTAGAAAGGTAAATTGTGGACTATATGTTTATCACATGGTCTCTATTGAAAAGAATAAAGTTACACAAGTTCAGCATAAGATGTGGTATGCACATATTTTAGTTGCAGGAAATTTTATTAATGAATAATTAAGATCACCTGGGCCAAGAGCACAGTCTCTAGACTAAGATGGATCAGGAACAAATCCTAGCTCCATATTTTTATGAAGTATGAGACTTTTTTCTTCAAAATCCCCTGTCTCAAACTTTCATTTACATATACTTAATAAGCAACAAATGTATGACTTCTTATCTGAGGCAGTTTTGGTCCTAGGCTCAGAGGTAAAGAATGTAGAACAAAATAAATATGGCCCTTGCTTCAGGGAGCTTGTTACTTAGTGGGCTGAAATGAAAACTACAGTACTTTTTCTTTCAGTTTGGTGAGAAAGAAATGATGCTCATTATGCTGGTACTAAGCCTTATAAGAACTAGTTTCTGTGCTGTAGTTAAAATGAGCACAAAACGTAAGTAATGTTTAGTCTATGTGTTGTACCTTGAATTTAGAAAGACAATGAAAATGTAAAACTAGTCAACCAAGCTAATAATCAGGGAAATGCAAATTTAAAATAATGAAATATATTCTTTCTCTTATCAATGCTTGCTGTTGGAAGCATCTGAGAAAATAGTCACTTTCTCTATTTTGTTTGTTTTTATGTGGAGCTGAGGATCAAACCCAGTGCCTCACACATGCAAGGCAGGCACTCTACCACTGAGCTACAGCCCAGCCCCAGAAAATAGTCACTTTCATCCACTGGTAGTTGATATATGCATTGGTGCAACTTTTCTGGAAGGAAGTGTGAATATTTCTCTTTAAATATATAATTTGAAAGATCATGAACCATGATCAAGTGGGATTCATCCCAGGGATATAAGGTTTGTTCAACATAAGGAGATCAATAAATGTAATTCATCATATCAATAGACTCAAAGATAAGAAATATATGATCATCTCAACAGACGCAGAAAAAGCACTTGAAAAATACAGCATCTCTTCATGTTCAAGACACTAGAAAAACTAGGGATAACAGGAACATGCCTCAACATCCTAAAGGCTATCTACGCTAAGCTCCAGGCCAACATCATTCTAAATGGAGAAAGATTGAAGGCATTTCCTCTAAAAACTGGAACAAGAAAGGGATGCCCTCTTTCATCACTTCTATTTAACATAGTCCTTGAAACACTGGCCAGAGCAATTAGACAGAAGAAAGAAATTAAAGGAATATGTATAGGAAAAGAAGAATCTAAATTAGCACTATTTGCTGAAAATCTGATTCTATACCCAGAAGACCTAAAAAACTCCACCAGAAAACTTCTAGAACTAGTAAATGAATTCAGAAAAGTAGCAGGTTATAAAATCAACACCCATAAATCAAAGGCATTTCTGTATATCAGTGACAAATCCTCTGAGAGGGAAATGAGGAAATTTACAATAGCCTCAAAAGAAAAAGAAAAAAACTTGGGAATCAACTTAACCAAAGAGGTGAAAGATCTATATAATGAAAACTACAGAGCCCTAAAGAAAAAAAAATCAAAGAAGACCTTAGAAGATGGAAAGATCGACCTCGCTTTTGGATAGGCAGAATTAATATTATCAAAATGACTATACTACCAAAAGCACTATACAAATTTAATGCAATTCTAATCAAAATCTCAATGGCATTTCTCATAGAGATAGAAAAACAATCATGAAATTCATCTGGAAACGTAAGAGACCCAGAATAGCTAAAGCAATCCTTAGCAGGAAGAGAGAAGCAGGTGGCATCACTATACCAGATCTTAAACTATACTACAGAGCAATAGTTAAAAAAAAAACAAAAACAAAAACAAAAACAAAAAAACAGCATGGTATTGGCACCAAAACAGACAGATAGACCAATGATACAGAACAGAGGACACAGAAACTAACCCACAAAATTACAATTATCACATATAAGACAAAGGCACCAAAAATATGCATTGGAGAAAAGATAGGCTCTTAACAAATGGTTCTGGGAAAACTGGAAATCCATATGCAACAAATGAAATTAAACCCCTATCTCTCACCATGCACAAAACTCAATGCAAAGTGGATCAAGGACCTAGTAATTAAACAAGACTCTGCATCTAATAGAAGAAAAAGAAGGCCCTAATCTTTATTATGTGGGATTAGGCCCCAATTTCCTTAATAAGACTCCTATACTGCAAGATTAAAACCAAGAATCAATAAATGGGATGGACTCAAACTAAAAAGTTTCTTCTCCACAAAAGAAACAATCTGTGAGGTGAATAGAGAGCCTATACCTTGGGAGTAAATTTTACCCCTCACACATCAGATAGAGCACTAATCTCTAGGGTATATAAAGAATTCAAAAAGCTAAACACCAAAAAATCCAAAAACAAACAAACAACAACAAACAAACCAAATAACTCAATTAATAAATGGGCCAAGGACATGAACAGACATTTCACAGAAGAGGATATTCAACCAATCAAAAAATGTTCAACATCTCTAGCAATTAGAGGAATGCAAATCAAAACTACTCTAGGATACCATATCACTCCAGTCAGAATGGCAGCTATTATGAAGACAAACAACACTAAATGTTGGGGAGGATGTGGGGAAAAGGCACATTCAGACATTGCTGGTGGGACTGCAAGTTGGTACAGCCAATATGGAAAGCAGTATGGAGATTCCTTGGAAAACTTAGAATGGAACCACCATTTGACCCAGCTATCCCTCTCCTCAGTCTATACCCAAAGGACTTAAAAACAGCATACTACAGGGACACAGCTACATCAATGTTTATACCAGCACAATTTACAATAGATAAACTGTGGAACCAACCTAGATACCCTTCAGTAGATGAATGGATTAAAAATGTGGCATATATATACAATAGAATATTACTCAGCAATAAAAGAGAATAAAATCATGGCATTTTCAAGTAATTGGATGGAGTTAGAGAAGATAATGCTAAGTGAAATTAGCCAAACCCCCCCAAAAAAATGGTGAATGTTTTCTCTGATATAAGGTGGCTGATTCATAGTGGGGTAGGGAGGGGAACATGAGAGAAATAGAGGAACTCTAGATAGGGCAGAGGGGTGGGAGGGGAAGGGAGGAGGCAGGGAGTTAGCAATGATGGTGGAATGTGATGGACATCATTATCCAAGTACATGTATGAAGACATGAATTTTTGGTGTGAACATACTTTATATACAGAGATATGAAAAATTGTGTTCTATATGTGTAATAAGAATTGTGATGCATTCCACTGCCATGTATTTAAAAAACAAAAGCAATTAATAAATATATAATTTGAGCTGGACACACTGATGCACTCCTATAATCCCAGGAGCTCCAGAGGCTGAGGCAGGAGGATCCCAAGTTCAAGGTCAGTCTCAATAACTTAGCAAGACCTTAAGCCAACCAGTGAGACCCTGATTCACACACACACACACACACACACACACTCACAAAAAGCCTTAGGTTGGAGCATAGTGGTGAAGGGCACCAGTTCCTTCTGCCTGGAAACTCTTTCCTTTATACACACATGGCTCTCTCCTTCCCTCCATGTGCAAGCTCAAATGCTAACTGCTCCAGAGGCCTAACCACCCCATATGAAACAGCAGTCCCACCACAAACCCTGCTGGATATTATTTCTTTGCTCCTAAGTCAATACCAGGTAAGAAACATGAAAAGTGTTGAAAAAATAATACATGTTTTAAAAAAATCAGGCTTTGTTAATTGTAATATAAATGTATCCAATATGCCAGAGCATCAGAACAGCTCTGTAGTGAGAACAGTAACTTATTTCTCAATGCAAACTCACCTAGGAATAGAGAAAAGCCTTTGGGGTGGTGGAGGTAAGCAAAGCTAGAAGCTACTTATGTGTCTGTAATTGACCTACAGAGACATTCAATTTTGCATTGTTTTTTTTAAGGCAACAGACATGGAAAAATAAATGATAATTATAGTCTTTCATTTTTTAGTCTGAAAAACAGCTCAAAAACAGCTCTGTAGATAACAAAAATTCCGCAAATACTGAACATATGTTAAACTAAAATAAATACACATTAACTTAAAAAAGTAGCAAAATGAAAAATAGAGAAAATGAATATTTGGTGAGAAACTGGATATAAGCAAGCCACCTTTGCAATTGTTTTCTAGATAAGTGCCAACAAGACCTAAAGCCAATTTGGCTTCATTTGCACTATTTACTTTTTTCATCAATTAAAAAGAGAAGTGATTTGAAATATGAGTTCCTAGTAATCCTTTTCTTCATAAATATTAAAATGCCAGCAATGTTGAAATAATTATGGCTGAACTGAAACACAAATGATTTTCGAGGTGCAGTTCATGACGAAATCCTTGAAGTTCCCTTATCAGGTCAAATGCCCAATGGTCAAAGAGCATCCTCCCAGGAATTGGGGTCTAACTACTACAATGAGGTCCTCGGTATCCATACAAAATGATGTTTATACCAGAGCTTCCATAGTGACCCTCTTAGAGAAAAATAAACACATTATGGCAATCCCTAAATGCATAAGTTATCCTGTAACAACTGATGTTAAATAAACTTCAAAGGGACTGATTTGCTTTTACATCAGAATTGAATGGATATACTACCTGGAAACTCTAGCCAAAATCTCCTACTTTGAAGCCATTTTAAAAGAACTCAAGAAAGACCATGAGTCAAGCCCCAAGTGAGGTCAGAACAGGTGACCTGCAAATTTCCCACCAGCAGGGTCCTGAGCTCTCAGAAAGGGAGGAGAGCCCCTCTTAATGATGCACTTAACACGCCCCACCCCACACACACCAAGTAATTCTTGAGAACAGCAGAAGAACTCTTCCTCTGCTCTAAGTACAGAGTATTTTGAATTTTACACAGAGAACCACACCCTTCTCAGGAGCATGAGAAGGTATAGGAACATTGGAAGATTAGAGGAGACCTTCTCTTGCCGAGGAACAAGGCAAAAATTAGGACTAATCGGAACTGGGGTGGTTCCCTTATTAATATATATTACAATCATTATGATAATAAAACATTCCAGGAAGTAAGTTGGGAGGAAAGAAAAAGGGAAGAATCTCTCTCTCTCTCTCTCTCTCTCTCTCTCTCTCTCTCTCTCTCTCTCTCTCTCCCCACCTCTTGTGAAGGAAGACGAACCGGCTCCTTGCAGAACGACAACCCTGAGGATACAGCAGTTGTCTTCAAATCTGTGACCATAAAAAATCATTATCTCTGTGAAATACAGCAATTTGGGAGATAATCAAACGGTGACCAGGGGGCAGAGCTGCCAATCTGAAGGATTATGCTCCCGCGCGCCCGCCTGCTCCTGACCTTCCTGGGAGCCAGCTGTCGGCGCGGCCAAGACTCCCCATCCACTCCGGGCACATTCATTAGGCTGCCTTCGGTGCATGAGCCATTTGCATAACACCCTGGCTTTCTTAATTAGTACTTCATTTCTCCCTTGACTTATTTTGTGGCTAAGTTCACTGTCTCCCTTCCTTGATTCTCTCTTCCCTTGCTGAAATATAGGAAGGGTTAGAGAAGGTGGGTGGGAGGGTAAGATGGGAAAACGAACAGGACTTGCAAATTAAGGCGCAGGTAATTAGTCTGTTAATATTTTCAGGTTTGTAGGAGGTTTCTTCCTGAGACTATTTGGGGAAAGATTTATCTTCACACTTTCTAATTCCACTATGTGCCAAGGTGCATACATTTGCCTCCTTGTTTGTCCCCTTCTTTAAAATGTCCCCTATCAGTAGTTGATGAGTCATTGATTTTAGATTTTCAGAATTAACAACTCTATAAGGGATTGCATCTGCCCACTAATCAGTTGAGTAAGTCAAATTCCATTGAGGGGTTGGATGAATCTTCCTGGAGGTTCCATACATCCCGAATTTCTTATTCCAACTTTTCTCTTGCTGGATTATTTTATACAAGTGAAAAAATAAATAAAAGTAAATGTATTCAACACATGATTATTATAATTCCCCAGTATGGATAAGTCACATTCAAACAAAACCAAACTGCTCTTTTCCTAAAGAGAAGTTTTGTTTTACCTAATCTAAGAAGTAGGAAAACCTCTACCTCTCTGAAATGGTAAGTAGAGCCGGTAAGAATAGTAAATCTCGAATTCTGTTCATGAAGAAAAGATAGATTCTTTATGTGGGCCCAAGAGACATTTGATAATGTCCTAGAAGTAAATAGAAGGTGACAATTATTAAAAACCACAGTCTGTCATACTTAATTTAGTCCTAAGATGTATGAATTACATCAATAAAAATCAATAATTATTTCTAAACAGTCTCTATTTCAGCACCGATTGTATTTCTTTTATTTCTTTAAATATTTAACTCTGTAAAATCTTTTTTACCCATATATGTAATAAAAAGTAGACTGCAGGACAGACTAGATACAGAAAGTAATAACAAAAATATAAATCATCACAAAGCTTGCAACCAAGTTGAGAAATAACACATGTGTAAGTAGCATGATAATTATTCATGGCAACAAATAAGTTAACATCACAAATTAAGATGACTTGGCCAGGAGTCTTATAGTCTTACTGAAGTTGGGAGCTCCTCAAGGTCAGTGTTGAAACCTGAATCGCCAGGTCATTAAGTATAATACACTTAATAGCCATGTGTTATCTCTGCACATTTGAAGCAAAATATTTCCTTTTTGCCTCTTGGTTTTTTCATCTTCAGTAATAGATAAACCTAATCCACTATCAGAAGTCGCTGAGGAATTTACATGATGTTTCTTGATACAAATAAGATTAATGTGTTAATATCACATAATATAAATTACCAAAATTTTGTTATTTATTCAGTGATTGACAAAGCCCCAAATGAAAGAACAAATTTTAAACACAAGCACCTTCAAATATGTCTGAGAGAAAGAAGTCTTTAAGGCAGATATTTTACTTCCTTGAGCCATTCAAATTATGTGTGTGTGACAATGACCAACTACATTTCTACTGTACACATATGTGTTACTTTAATTCATGGTCCTTTGGAAAATGCTTTCACTTTTGAAATTTGGCTTCATTTCTCCCATCAGTGGGCTCTGCCAAACATAAGTATTATTGATTTGGTTTAAGTAGCAGCTTGACAGTTTTGGGGTAGGGGTGGTACATTTTAAAAAAATGTCTTATAACCACAAACCAGCTTAATCTATTTTGTTATAGATATTTAAATACAAACACACCCATAAAATAAAAATAAATAAATAAAAGAAATTTCAGCATGGATTCAAGAAAAGAAAATTTTTGAACCCAAACTATTCCTGAAGGAAATAGTCTTTAAAAGGTGCTTATGCTTTTAAACAAGGTTAATATATATTCAGAATTTTTCTTCCAAGTGCATCTTAATATGTAATTTATAAATTGCAATTATGTGAACAATATATGTCCCTTAGTATGTCAATGGACACTTGTATTTAGAATAAGCACATTTATACATGGCATAATATGCAAATAATTTTTCTTTTATAGCTAATAAATTGGCTTCAATATGCAATTATGCCTATATGCATAATTAAAAGTATTATATACTTATTCATATTTCCAAATGCATTTTTTTATTATTTTCTTTTATTCATTCTTTATTTTCAACTGCAATCTAATTTTTTATTTTTTTTAACCAGGGACATTTTTCTCCCTAAAAAAAAAAAAGATTGAGTGTAGGTACTTAATTCAATTCCTACAATTAAAACAGTGCACAAATTTTATCTCAGAAGTTAAAAACACAGCGCAAAGGATAGAGCAAGAAGTTTTGTTGGCAGTGATATATGTTACTCATGAGCAATAAGAGGGGGTAAAATAGTATATGAAGCAATCATTTGAAATGTTAAGCTTTGAAATATTTGCCCATAATGTTATTTTAACATAGTTGGTTGCACTGAATGGATGTGGGTCTCTGTCCCAAGTGATACTTCTGTGAACATAAAGTGTCTGCAGGTGTTTGCCTCCAGGTAGGTCACTGAAAGACAATGCAAATGAGGACAGTTTCCCTAGTAGCAGCAACCATAGAAATTAACAAGCAGAAACCTGGTAGACATTGGTATCATTCTCTATAGCAAGATAAGTTTCAGGGCATTTTAGAATTTGCCCTCCATTAACTCCTGGATTACCCTGTCCCTCAGATGTATGCCACCAGGTCACAAGTGTGGAGACTAAACATAAGAAATTCTCAATTATCCACTTATAGAATATGCATCTGTATTTTTCAAGATTTGTTGAATATCTCTCACTGGCTGTCATTGTCCACTTGCCTGTTTTTGCCACTCTTCTCCATATCAGCTGGTCAGTAATTTGGGTAAATAATTTTAACACATGCTTAAAGTAGACAAATGTCTGCCTCCCCCATAAAACCCATATAATATATATCTAGTTAAAAATAATCTTTTGAAGCAGAGTTTATTTAAACTTATCATACTGCTGGGCACAGTGTGCTTGCCTACAATTCTAGCACCTCAGGAGACTGAGACAGGAGGATGGCAAGTTCAAAGCCAGCCTCAGCAAAGCAACTCAGTGAGACCCTGTCTCCACGTAAAATACAAAATAGGGCTGGGGATATTGCTCAGTGGCCAAGTGCCCCTGATTTCAATCCCTGGTATGTGTGTGTGTGTGTGTTTGTGTGTGGGTGTATGTGTGTGTGTGTGTGTGTGTATATAGTATAGTACCTAGCACCCAGTAAATATGATATGATATATATATATATATATATATACACATATGTGTATATATATATATATATATATATATATCATATATTAGTTTATTCTGAACAATATGTAAGTATGGATAATTTATAAGAGGAAAAAGGAAAAAGAAAATAATTCACATAAGGTCAGGCATTTTTATTTTGGTAACTCATTTAATTATCTTCGTGACTCCATAAAATATGTATCAGTGTTGCCTTTCATCACAGGTGAGAAAATGGATTACAATCCTAAATTGAATAATTTCTTGAATATCATAGCTAGAAAATAAGGAACCAATACTTGATGTCAGGCTTCTCTGACTCTAATGCACTTGATTGTTTCATAATAAAACTTTTCATTGGAGATATATATATATATATATATATATATATATACACACACACACACACACACATATATATATATACATACACACACACACACACACACACACACATATATATATATATATATATAAAGTTTGTTAATAATCTATGCATATGAAAGTTTGAGTAATCACAGAATGAGAGTCACACACAAAAAGGAAGCATTTATAATACAACAGAATTCTTTTATTAAAACAGCTCACAGATGTATATAATACAATGTGTGTAACAAGAATATTCCAACTTAGCAACTATATAATGGTATGTCATATTCACCTACAGGATGCCTGCTAGTCAACTCCAGGCAAGCAGATAGAATAAAGGAGCTCTTCTCCTGAGCATGGTTTTCCTCCTAACATATGCATCACTGGTAATAAAATAGGAACTTGAATGCTACAACATTGAGGCAATGAAAAGTCCTGCTACAAAACTGCATAGCAACCAGATGTCCACAATGGAAGGTCTGGGAAAGACAATTAAATACAGTACTTTCCCTCCAGGGCAGTATTGATCAAAGGAGTAACACATATAGTGTTTCATCATTCAAATGCTAATGAATCTATAAACCTCATTATTTCTTATCTATCTTTGAGTTTCCAAGGCAGTTTTGGTGACATACCATATTTATGCCAGTAATGTTGGTACTTTTTATATGCAATTTCTGATCCCAATAATAGAAAACCCTTAATAAAGAAAAAAAATGTGAATATTATCTCAGGACATTTGTAGATTGAGAATGGATAGAAACTTTTTCACTCTTTTCTTGAAAAGCATACCTTATATCAAACAAGATCTCTTACTGAATAAAATAAAAACATTTGCTAAAGTGAGACACCAGAAAAAATCTCTCTGTACATTTTGAAATTGTTGGAAGACAGACATGATGCAAGTGTTATGATTTTTTCGCACATATTGCCTGTATCTACGTTCAACAAAAGGTGGCTCAGCAAGAACAGCTAAATAACTGAGATGCCTGTGTTGTGAATAAACTCTTTCCTGTTGGATATCCTTCTCTTTCTTGATCCTACATTTGTATAATTTGCTGTTATTGTCATTGTCTTTGTTCATTTGTTTTCAGAGAGGCAATGCCATGTAATGGAAAGACTAGGACACCAGGAATTAGAAGTCTAGTTAAAATCTGTCCTGTTACTAGTTTGCAAGAGAACCATGGCTAAGTTAATTAACTTTTGGCCTCTTTTTTTCACCTGTAAAATGGGGATGATAATTAGAATCTGCTTTATAAGGTTATGCAAAGGATTAAATGTGGTAATAGGTAGAGAACCTAGTACAGTACCTAGCACCTAGTAGATATGAGTAACTTGGTTGCCAGTAATTTATTCTATAAATATGTGCACATGACAGAATAATTCCAATAAGTAGACTTCAGCATTGTGTATTTTGAGGAACTGATTTTCAACCTTTTTTTGTATATATTTGCAATTATATTATCCATAGTTTTGTAGTTTCCATAATAATTTATTACATAAAATACATTTCCCCAAAGCATTACAAAACCTATATAATCATTGTGATGCTTACTTTTATGTGCAACTATGACTGAGCCGAAGGGTTCCCAGTTACCTGGAAAAATATGATTTCTGGGTGTGCTTGTGAGGGTGAGTTGGACACCTTGGCTCTAGAGCTCACAGATTTCAGGACTTAACCAGCAGCTATAACCCAGCCCAGTTCTTAAACTATCAGTAATCAGGCCTCGGAACTCAGAATGAATTATGTCCCCTTTTTCCTGGTCCTTCAGCTTATAGACAGTAGATGATGGAACTTCTCAGTCTCCACATGACCCAATTACCATAATGAATCTCTGAATTTGTTAGGTGCAGTGCACGTGCCTGTAATCCTAACGGCTAAAGAGCCTGAGACCAGAAGATCACAGTTTAAGTTACTTAGAGACCCTAAGTAACTTAGCAAGACCCTGTCTCATAATAAAATATAAAAAGGGGCTAGGGATATTGCTCAATGGTTAAGCACCCCTGTGACTTATCTCTGGCAATCAACCAATCAATAAATCAATCTCTTCATTTTCTCTCATCCATCTATTTCTTGATCTATCCATATGTTTAACCTACTATTTGTTTTTCTACTTGGAGAAATCTGATTAATATAATTATGATTTCAATAACAATATTGTATCAAATTTGGGGGTATAATACAATGTATATAATTAAGTTATGATTTTGCTATTGTAAATACTGTATGAGAGTCATTTCTGAATGTTTTTATTCAGCCCTATTTTCCAGAGTGCTTATCTGTAGCCCTATGCCAAGAGATACATTGCGTTGGGGAGATTTGGGAAAGAAATACAAAGAAGGATTAGTTTCCCTAGCAGCAAAAAATGAAAGGCTCAGGAAAACAAAACATTGTTACAATGAATTGTAAAAAAGGAGAGGGAAATTGTAGAATAAGCAATATGGAGATAGTTTTTGCAAAGGCAAATTTATATTAAAGAAAGTATTGACTTGAGAATTTCAGATATTTTGGAAACCTCCACATAAGAAGTAAGATTTCTTAGGGCAGATCTTCAGGCTATCCCATTTATAGCTCAAATGCTACAATCTTACACACATTAAAGGAGGGCCTAGAAAACCTGAGATATTTATAACATTGAAAATTAAATATGGCCCTGAAGTCCCTCTGAAGTACAAGAAAGTTCTATATTGATGACCACAATTCTACCTAAAACTGCAAACAAGCTTTTGGGGCAGTAGTAGAGTGATTTTTTTCTGACACTGATATAAATTTTATATTTTATAAATAAAATATATATATTTTATATTTTAAATATATAATAATATATAACATATAATTTTATATACTATTTTACATTATATAAATTATATATATAATTATATATAATATATATTATAATTAAATATATATGATATGTTTTATATATACATATGTGTAAATGTATGTGTACATAAATATATAGTTTTTGTGCATATATATATGCAGTTTGCATGTGTGTATATACACATATACACATGTGAAAACCAAAAAGGCATTGGAATTACATGTATGAAGACAGTGTAAATAAGAATAGTCACCATCATTGTTCCCCTTAATAAAAGGAGCACCTTATTTCTAACCACACATTGAACCACTAATATGCAAATAAAATATAATAGGGATAGAAACCAAGTAGCTTTGATCACAACTTTTAAACAATTTATTTAAATTATCCTCTGAATGGAGATTTCATCATTAATAATTCATGCTTGGTAAACGGGTGCGGGGGGGACCTCATTCAGGATTGGGAAATATGCTTTATCTATTTTCTTGTGTACTGTGGAAGGAAGAAAGGAGTTTGGCAATCTCACACATGCCAAACACTTAGCAGAGTTCCTTTGCATTTCTAATTGCATCTGCATTTTTCCACATTTCTATTGATGCATAATAGTTGTTCAAAAGGATGATTCTTGTTACATATTTGCACATGCACACAATATCACAATATAGTTTAGCCAATATCACCCTCCAACACTTTCCCCTCCCTCCTCATCTCTCACTCCTTGGTCCCTTTCCTGGATTGATCTCCCTTTGATTTTCATGAGACCCACCCGAATCTTTCTTTTCATTTTTCCTCTTTAGCTTCCACATATGAGATCACCTCTATTTTAAGAGAAATTTTCTCATTTCTTCCAGCTTGATCCTCAAAAAATACTTAAAAGAGTATTTTCACATTCAACCAGTTTTATGTGGCCATGATAAATAAATAAATAAATAAAACAAAACAAAAAAACAGATAATTTTTCCTTTTCCAGCCATTTCTTCTCATATATCTGTTACTGGCCCTGGGATTTCACAAAATAAAATTATCATAGTAATTTTATATTTAATCATTAAATTTGGTAGTTTTAGTACATTCTATTTATTGGGAGTCTCCTGGGCTTGCAGTTTGATAGAAGACACCACCGGAGAGATGTAGAGAGATACCTGGCACTCAGATCAACTGTTCCTTGAGCTTCCTTTCTCACATGGAAAGCAGTACATAAAATAGGGTGCCCAAAGGAAAGAATAGGAATAAAATATTTAACTTATATCCATATCTGCAAAGATAGCTACAGCTTTAAAGGCATAGTTATAAAATCAATAGTACATGTGTTGCAGTGGGAATGACAAAGTATGACCCAAGTCAAATAAACTCATGTGAAGAATTATGTTATGAAATAATTTTCTTTTCTCTTTATTAACAGCTTAATTTTAGCTATTTGAAACCCTAAATTTGCAGGGCATACCACCTGATCAAATGGCTCACTATCAAAAAGTGATTCTGAACGCTAGCTCATGTAGGCAATTATCTCACAGATCTGGACTTGGGACATAATTTTAAAGACCCTAAATTCCCTAATTCTGGATATTTTGCTGATTCTGCCTTTCAATTCAATACAGAAACTTGAAAACATTTTATTTCTTAAAATATATTTTTAGTTGTAGATGGACACAATGCCTTTATTTTATTTGTTTATTTTTATGTGGTGCCTGGGATTGAAACCAGTGCCTCATGCAGGCTAGGCAAGTGTTCTACCATTAATTTTCTATGACATTTTCTATGGCCAAACTTGAAAGCTTCATTGGTGTAGAAAAATTAACTTATATCTCAGCATATATTTGATACTTGTCTGAAACTGAGTCTACTTGTTTTATGTGTCAAATTTTCCTAGAATGAAACATCTGTTGAATCTCTTGGCAGAGCACCCTTCCTCTTGTCCCCACACTTTCTGCCATTGTGTCATTTTAATGTTTCCTCAGTCACTCCCACTCATTAGATTCTCGCTGTTCTTGTTTGTTAAAGTAACTATCATGGATTATTTTAGTGATAAATTATCTTCTAAAACCAAACGGGAGCAACCAATCACATTCTCAGCCAAAGACATCAGGTCGAGCAAGAATAGTGGTCCCAGAAGTAAAATAATAGGGTTTTATTTACTACTCTTCAGTCTGCTCATTGATTTTATTGGCATTGAAACAACATTTGAACAGCATTATATTGCAGGTCTTTTTTTTAATATTGCTGTTTAAAGGCTCAAAATTAAATAGATAATAATAATGTCATCAATACAAGTGACTCCAGGATACAATGCCACTGATTTCAACAATTAAGAGAAAAAATGGGGTAAAGATATTTGTATAAGGGAAAGTAGCACATTCTTAGACTGTGTGGATTCTAAAACAAAAGCAAAAGAATTGCTGAGATAAATGTTCTGTTCATCTGTAGCAGTTTAAATGAATGCCAAGAAGACAAAGGAAACAGAGAGAAAGGAAGGGAAAGAAGCATATGAAAAAGTTTCTGTTTTTTTTTCCCTCAAACATGGAGGACTTTGTAGTATGTGACATATATCAGTGGTATATATCAAATTTGGTGGGTAATTTCAAGACTTTAGGACTATCTGTAGTTTCATAAATTTACATAGATTGCTTTTACACTTTCTGTCTTGTCCCTCCATTAACTATGCTTTTGCTGTAAGCATTGAACATTCTGCTACACTTTGGTCTATAGGAGGACCACATGTGGCTGACTGGCTTCTCTACAACCTTCCTTTCATCACCCATTCACTTGGTTTCACTATGCATCCATTTCCTGTTATAGATGTACTTTGAACACATTCTAAAATAACTAGATGAAATCATTCTGAATGCCAAAATCAGGTTATTTTGCCCAAATAATTGAAAAATCACTATTTATCTAAAAAGAAATTCTGATTATCAAACCAAACCAGAATGGAAGTTACAAATCCAAGATTAAACAACCATGGGCATCACCAATGATTTCCTGAATACAAATGATCATATAAGATATACTCTGTTGTACTAAGCCACTTTTATCCAAATTTATCAAGTGTTCATTTTAATAACTTTCATTTCCTTACTTCCATCATTTACATTTAAATGCAAATCTTATTTTGTGATTCTACTAAAGATCTTATATAGAACCAAGGAAAATTACTATACAAATGCCATTACCTAGAAGTTTGAAATCCTGAGACTACAAACGGGTTAATTAATTACATTATCTGTAGCATTACCCTGGCTACATTCTGCCTGGAAGGCATATGGATCCACTCAGCTGCTGAATTTGAAAGAGCTGTGTCCTTTTCATGCAGAAGGAAAATCATCTACATAACCCTCTTCCACCCCCACTGTAAGCACTGAAGGACTTTATATTTCTCTTTTCACCTGGTTATCGTGTTTCTGGTGAAATAATCCAAAGAAGCAATATTAAGTAAACACCAAAACATTTCACACTATCATGGAAATCTGAATACAGCATAATGTATTTCATTCAGTAATTATTTACTAATTTTCTATTATATTCTAGGAAAAGTGCTACACATTGAGCTGCCAGAATCAAAGATAAAAGAGATTTGATGTCTGCTCATCAGGAGCTCATATCTTACTCAGTTCATAAAAGGTTAAGCAAAAAGGTAACATTGAAAAAGCACTCTAAGATTTGATTAGCTAAGAAAATATTGGTGATGTGTAAATCATTAACTTAGATATTTACACAGTCTAAACTGGACTGTAAGTTAATTTTCCTACAGCTCCAGCTCATTTTTTTGTTGTTGTTGTTTTCTGTTCTCCTCTCCTCCCTCCTCTTTTCCTTACTTTTTTTCTTCTTAAGTTCCTTTAGTTCTTTCATTGCTGGAGTTGCTGGGGATTGAACTTAGGGACACTTGACCACTGAGCCACATTCCCAGCCCTATTTTGAGCCTCTGGGATTAGAGGCATGTGTTACCATGTTCAGCTAGTTCTTTTAGTTTATCCTCAAAATTTTTATTAAAATAAAAAGAATTTGAGATAGCAGAAGGAAAAAAAAATGCATGTAGTACTTTAGGGGGAAATGCCAAAAGGCAAAAGGAGAATTAAAATAGGCAAGTAAATTGAAAGGTGATAAAATTAGTATACCAAATTGTACTGGAGACACTTAGAAACTCTTATAAGCGTGTATAGCAAATGGGCTCCAAATTCTGTAATAGCCAAAGATACCATGGGTTTCATTCAGTTTTCAAAATATTGGAAGTATTTTATCAACTGCTAAAAATCAGCACAATTGCTTCCAGTGTGGGGATGAAAAAAAATGTTCTTCATGAGTCTAATTATCAAAGAGTTGTGTGTAGCAGTGTTCTTCACAATATCCAATAACCCAGCACAATAGTTTTGGGAACAGAATTTCAGATTTTGATGGCATAATATGATTATGGTAGATTGTAAAGCTATAAAACCTGAATTATATACATCATGAGATAGAACTCTCACTGTCTCTCTCCCTTTCTATTTAACAGTCTCTCTAAATATTATATATACATATACATGTGCGTGTATATATATATATACACAATACATACACGCAATATATGTATACAACATTATGTGTATATATTTAAAACAATGTAAATGTATGCATAATATATTGACTTATTACTAATCTAGGTATAACTAGTATGGGTTAGGAAAAACTGTACATCTAGAAAAATCCTCTAAAAATACACCTGCAATTTGATGACAATATCAGTGATACATTTTGAACTTCAAGTACATGTACATGTGTGTGTCCGTGTTGCTGGGGATAAACCCAGGCCATAAGCAGTCATTCTACCACTAATCTATATCCCTAGCCTGGAACTTCTATATTTAGTTAAAGTATTCAAATCTTATTTTATTTTCCACTTTCAAGATATTTTAAAATTTTTACTTAGCTCATTTTCTTGTAATAATTTATTTTTACTAATATTAGGAAAGAATATTTTTATCAAAATGATTATAGTTTAACAGGTTATTTATTAATTGGTACTTTTACTTTAAATGTTATACATTTAAAATTTTTTTTGTTTGCATTGAGAATTTAGTATTACTGATTTTTCTAGAATCTTGAATGTTTTTGAAAGGAAATGCTGTAGTTTTATAATGCTTTAATTAGTGCATTATAGTTATACATGACAATGGGTTTCATTTAGACATGTTCATAAATGCATACAACAGAATTTGTTCTTCTCCTTTCTGTCTCCTCCTCCCTCCTCCAAATCTACTATCTCTACTCTATTGGTCATCCTTCTATATTTTTTATTTCTTTAAATTGGTGCCTTATATTTATATTCAAAAGCACATATAACTATAAATATATATCACTATATAAATGTAACTATATATATATCACAATTTGTTGTGATAGTCATACATTCATAGAACACAAATTTGGTCAATTTCATTCCATAGTTTTCCCCTTCCTCTCCCTTCTCTCTCCCCTTCAGTCTTCTTCTTCTCCACTGTTCTCCCTTCTATTTTCATGAGACCTCCCTTTTAAAAAATGCTTATTTTTCTCTAACTTCCACATAGGAGAGAAAACATTCAACCCTTGAATTTTTGTGTTTGGCTTATTTCACTCAGCATGATGCCAGTCCCATCCATTTACTAGTAGCAAAATAATTTCATTCATTTTTTGGCTGAGTAAAATTTCATTGTTTATATATACCACGTTTTCTTTCTCCATTTATCTGTTGACTGGCACCTAGACTGATTCTATAACTTGTCTATTGCAAATTGTGCTGCTATAAACATTGGTATGAATGTGTCAGTATAGTATGCTGATTTCATTTCTTTTGGATAAATACCAAGGAGTGGGATAGCTAGATCATGGTGGTTCCATTTCTAATATTTTGAGGAATTTTCATATTGCTTTCTAAAGTGGTTGTACTAATTTGCAGTCCCACCAAAGTATGAGTGTACCTTCCCCCCACATCCTTGCCAGCAATTATTGTTATTTGTATTCTTGATGATTGCCATTCTAAATGAAGCAAGATGAAATCTCAGCGTAGTTCTTATTTCCATTTCTCTCATTACTTAAAAAAAAATACTGTGCTAATTACCAATGATTCTGTATTACACATTACAAAATATTACAATAATGTCTATGTCCTTTTGTCCCCATGCTGCAGTCACCACACAGCCTGAGAGATACTCAAACTCCCACACTGTAACCCTGTGGTTTAACCTTGAATGAAAATTTCACCAACCATTTTGGCAGAGGTTGTTATGTACCTAAAAATACAAAAATAAAAATGAAAATAAAAATAACAAACAAACTCAAATTTCACCTTTTTGATTTACTACAAACTGTTCTGCCCATTTGTCAAACAAAAATCCAATGAATACCTATTATAAGACACAGTCACATACTCAGAATTTTAGGAAAATTTTGCACAAATAGAAAAAAAAACTTCATTGATATGTTAATACCTTTGTTGGAAAACATAATTCATCTTTAAGGATAAAATCCCACTGTATTTTTTTGTCCACTCACACATTTTTGTTTGACATCAAGCAAGTTACCAAAATTATTTGGGTTAATTTCCTCATTTTGCATACAGATCCATTGAAATGACCTTTTGGGGCTTACAGGGATACTCTGTAGAATAACCTATTCAGGATTAGTAAGTTACTATGATATGTAAATGACAATTTTTTCTTGTGTCCAAGAAGCCAAATATCTTTCTAAAACTGAATTTGTTTCCAGTTGCCCTATAAAAGAATACAGTTCCTTGTTCAAGTAAATTAGGTTACATTAATATAGGTTAAGTAGTTGGTTACAAATGTTAACACACAGATTTGGTCAAAATTGGCCATTTTCTGGTTACAGGGTCTTGGTGAGACTCCATAATCAGTTGCATTGTTTAATGTGTTGCACTGATGAAATCTTTCCTTGTCAGGTAACCTCAGCCTGTAGTTTCATAGCAGGGATTCCGACATCCTGACTTGATTGTATACCCAAAGTACCAAAGTCTGGCACAAATAGAAACTTTAAAATGGAAAAGTTATTAGCTAGTTTGGTGGAAAGTACAGCCAATGAGTTTAATACTTGATAATTTGTCAAAGGAACCAAATTGTCCTTCATTTCAGAAAAATCTCTCGTGCTTAGTATAGACAGCCAGAAAGAATGGAGGCTGGTGAGATGTGTGTTTTGGGTCTAACCCAATAAATCAAGGAGAACACATTTTCTGTGAGTTCAAGTCATTTTCTATACTCTTGAGTTGAGTGTGACCTGAAGATGAATCACTTTATCACCTCTTAGGAAAACTTCTTTAGTCTGCTATTCCCTAATTTATAAAATGGGAAGACCACTTGGAGAAATTATGGCCTGTCATACAGAAAGTATTTTGAACTTCTCCTGGTCACTGAGCAGCATTTGCTGAGCACCCACTATGTGCTTAGCACTATGCAAATACAAGGTGTCAGGTTAACAAATCACAACCCTTCTGGCTGCAAAATAATTTTTTAAAACCCTCAGCTCCATTAATATTCTATGCCATATGGTGGAGAAAGGTCTAAATTCTATTGCTTTTGCTTTTACAGATAATTTATGAAAAAAATGAAATATTAACTAGGAATGTGGTAGAATGGCTTTCTATTTCGCTAGAAGATGACAAATGAAGCAGCATAGGCACACATTTGAATAAGGAATTATCAATCAACCTCAAACTTGACCCACAGCTGTCATCCCCATAAATTAATGTTTACCATTTTTAAGTATGTGCAGGACATCTGGAAACACACACAGGCTGTGGCTGGCAAGACATTTCCAAGAAATAGTATATCAAAAGCTAATTATAGCAGCAGCAAGCCCAAGTGTCATTTTGTTATGGTGAATTATAGACGGGAGCTCTGTCACCACAAACTGTTATTCATAACTAAATCATAGTGCTTTTAAGTTTTAATTAATCTGCTCAGCTATAGTTGCAAGGGAGAAGCTTGCTTAACTGTTAAGCCACCGATACTCTCTTGGGCTACCCTGGAACTGCATCCGAACACCTGAGGGAGCAAGGCCACATTATCAGGCTGACATTCCCTCTATTAAAGAGAAATTCTTTTAATATGTCAGAGTCTGAATATTTCTTTCTATTTCATTATCAAAAAACCAATTAATTTTCCATAAGAGCACCAAATTAATTACAAAATACTATGGAAATCAGAGCTGACTCTTCCCCCCCACACCATTATGGAAATGCCAAGCCCCTTGGCAGCAAAGTCCTGGGAAGGTACCAGTTTTCTCCTTAGTTAACACTTTGTGATGTTGGGAAGACCCTGAAGAGCTAGAGCTTTTATTTCTCTTTCACATGACTTATTTCCTTCAATTGATTACCTAGGCCATACTATTACTACAGAATCATCCCTGTTTCATGAAGATTAGCTAGAACAGAATAATTCTCCCTAATGAAATATTATCTTATTCACTGTGATCTCTTGGGATTCCCTCTCATCTTCACACCTGGATTATAAATTCCCCAGGGAGGGAACTATGTACAAATTTTCTCCTTACTCCCACCTTTCCCTTTCTTCCCTTGACCTTAGCATCTGTCCAAAATTCATAGTTAGGATTTATTAAGTTTTTTTTTCAGTTGAAAGACACTGAATTTTGATGTAACTTTTTTTTCTTTTTTTAGTTTATTGGACTTGGAATTTAAAATAAATTTTAAAAAGAGACAGTAATAAAAAAATAGAGAAATTCTCTTCATCAAGCATTTGCCACCAAGATAGCACCTGCTATAATTTGTAACTACTTAAAATTTTTGTTAAGTAAACAAAAATTGTTTTAATGAGGCAAATATTTTGACTTTACATGCAGAAGATCACAAAATGAAAGCAAAAAATAGTTACACAGCATGGGAGCCAAGGTCCAGACCCCAGCCCAGGACCACCCACACTGACAGGCCCACACCTGAACCCAAGCCTACCTCTCCTCCATCTTGGACACTGCAGCCATCGCCATAGCCCTCCCCACACAGTAGCCTCCACATTAGGAGAACAGATAGGACCTAGAGTCATGTGCATCTCTGAATAGGCAGCCCACCCTCTCAGCCCCATTTCTGAAAGTGGTTGCATCCATCTTGGTACACCCCCTGTGCTATCTTGAGTTATCTCTGCTATTTCAACCACCACCTTTAGTTGCAATAGCATTTATCATGGGATACCTGCTGGTGTCTAGAAGCCCAAGACCAAAGTAAAGTACAGGTAATCTGCAGGGATTCTATAAGATTATAGGGTAGAAACTGTAATACCTCAGATCTACACTGCAAGAAAATAAGACACATAGACAACATGAAAAAATAAAGGTGGAAGATGATAGGGAAGAAACTGTAATTTCTCAGATCTGTACTGCAAGAAGACACATAGACAACATGAAAAAAGATGAGAGAAAAGTGCCCCCAAACAAACCAAGATGCTACAATAATAGAATCCATGGACAGCTCAGATTATGAAATGTCAGAGAAGGAGTTGAGAATGTACATAAGTAAAATGATCTATGAATTAAAGAATTACTCACTATGACCTAAGTGAGCAAATACAGGCAAAAATTGATCACTTCAACAAAGAAATATGAGAGCAAATGTAGGTAGCAAAAGACTACTTCAAGAAAGAGATAGAGATTCTTAAAAAATCAGAAATCCTTGAAATGAAGGAAACAGTAAACCAAATTAAAAAACTCAACATAAAGCATCATCAACAGACTAGATCACTTGGAAGACAGAACATCAGATAATGAAAACAAAACATACAATCCTGAAAATAAAGTTGAAATAAAAATAAAATGAAAATGGTAAGAAACCATGAACAGAACATCCAAGAATTATGGGATAACATCAAAAGACCAAATGTAAGATGTATTGGCATAAAGTATTTAAAAATTTGTTAAGCAAACAAAAATTTGTTAAGCAAACAAAAATGAGAACACTGATACAACATATCAAAATCTCTGGGACACTCCGAAGGCAGTACTAAGAGGAAAGTTTATTGCATGGAGTTCATTTCTTAAAAGAAGGAAATGTCAACATATGATCTAACATTACATTACATAATATTATAAATTCAAATCAAAGAAATGCACAATCTCTTTAATGAAATAATACCAGAAAATTTCCCAAACATGGAGAATGAATTGGAAAATCAAATACAAGAGACATACAAAACACCAAATGTACAATATTACAACAGATCTACATCAAGACACATTATAATGAATCTGCCTAGCATACAGAATAAGGATAACATTTTAAAAGACATGAGAGAAAGAAATCAGATTACATATAGGAGGAAACCAATTAGGATCTCTGTAGATTTCTCAGCCCAGACCTTGAAAGCTAGAAGATCCTGGAACAACATATACCAAGTTCTGAAAGAAAATGGATACAAACCAAGAATCTTATGTCCAGCAAAATTAAGCTTTAGATTTTATAATGAAATAAAACCTTCCATGTTAAACAAAAGTTAAACGAATTTACAACTAGAAAGCCTGTACTATAGAACATCCTAGGCAAAATATTCCATGTGGAGGAAATGAAAAACAATAATGAAAAATCAGTGAAGGGAGATATTACACTAAATGAAAACCCATCAAAAGAGAAATCAAGTCAAGTTAAATACCAAAGCTAAACAAAAATGACCAGTAATACAAATAATGTCTCAACAATAACCCTGAATGTTAATGGCCTAAACTCACCAATCAAAGATATAGACTGGCAGACTGGATTAAAAAAAAAAAAAAGACCCAACATTATGCTGCCTTCAAGAGACTCATCTCATAGAAAAAGACATCCACAGACTGAAGAGAAAGGTTGGGAAAAATCATTCCACTCACATGAACTGTGGAAATAAGCATGGGTTTCCATGCTCATATCAAATAAAGTAGACTTCAAGTTAAAGTTAATCAAAAGGAATAAGGAAGGACATTTCATACTGCTTAAAGGAACCATACATCAACAAGACATAACAATTATAAAAATATATGCCCCAAATAATGGAGCAACTATGTTCATCAAACAAACTATTCTCAAATTCAATAGTCAAATATACCATAACACAATAATTCTGGGTGACCTTAGCACACCTCTTTCACCACTGGATAGCTCTTCCAAACAAAAACTAACCAAAAAAACTATAGAACTCAATAATAGAATGAATAACTTAGAATTAACAAACATATATAGACTATTTCATCCATCAACAAGTGAATACATTTTCTTTTCAGCAGCACATGGATCCTTCTCTAAAATATATCATATATTATGCCACAAAGTCACTCTTAGCAAATTAAAAAAAAATAGAGATACTACCTGCCTTATATCAAATCATAATGGAATTAAACTAGAAATTAATGGTGAAATTAAAAAAAAAAAACTACTCCAACACCTGAAGAATAAATAATATGGTATTAAATGAACAATGGGTTGCAGAAGACATCAAGGAGGAGATTAAAAAATTCTTAGAGGTAAATGAGAACACTGATACAACATATCAAAATCTCTGGGACACTCTGAAGGCAGTACTAAGAGGAAAGTTCATTGCATGGTGTTCATTTCTTAAAAGAAGGAAAAGTCAAAAAACAAATGATCTAACATTACATCTCAAAGCCTTAGAAAAAGAAGAACAAACTAACACCAAAAGCAGTAGAAGACAGGAAATGATTAAAATCAGAGCTGAAATCAATGAAATTAAAACAAAAGAAACAATTGAAAAAATTGACAAAACAAAAAGATGGTTCTTTGTAAAAATAAATAAAATTGGTAAACCCTTAGCCATGGTAACGAAGAGGAGAGAGAAAAATCAAGTTACAAACATCCGTGATGAAAACAGAAATATCATGACAGACACTACAGAAATATAGAAGGCAATTAGAAATTATTTTGTAAATTTGTATTTCAATACAATAGAAAATATCGAAAGCATTTACAAATTTCTAGAATCATATTATTTGCCCAAACGTAATCAGAATAATATATACAAGTTAAGCAGATCGATTTTAAGCAATGAAATAGAAGATGCCATCAGAAGCTTACCAACTGAGAAAAGCGCAGGACCAGATGGATACACAGCTGAGTTCTACAAGACCTTTAGAGAAGAACTGATACCAATGCTTCTCAAATTAGTTAATGAAATAGAAAAAGAGGGAACACTACCAAACTCATTTTATGAGGCCAATATCATCCTTATTCCAAAACCAAAAAAAGACACATCAAAGAAAGAAAACTCCATACCAATATCTCTAATGATCATAGATGCAAAATTCTCAATAAAATTCTGGCAAATCAAATACAAAGTATATTAAAAATATAGTGCACCATACTCAAATGGGGTTTATCCCAGGGATGCAAGATTGATTCAACATACAGAAATCAATAAATGTAATTCATCACATTAATAGACTTAAAGATAAGATTCATATGATCATCTCAATAGATGCAAGAAAAGCATTCAACAAAATACAGCACCCCATCGTATTCAAAACACTAGAAAAAGTAGGGACAACAGGAACATATCTCAACATTATAAAAGCTATCTATGCTAAGCCCCAGGCCAATGTCATTCTAAATGGAGAAAAATTGAAAGCCTTCCCTCCAAAAATGGAAACAAGACAGGGATGCCCTCTTTCACCACTTTTATTTAACACAGTTCTTGAAACTCTAGCCAGAGCAATTAAGACAGATGAAAGAAAGTAAAGGGAAATGAATAGGAAAAGAAGAATTCAAACTATCACTATTTGCTGATGACATGATTCTATACTTAGAGGATCTAAAAAATCCCATCAGAAAACTTCTAGAACTAATAAATGAATTCAACGAATTCATAAAATCAACACCATAAATCAAAAGCATTTCTGAACATCAGTGACAAATTCTCTGAAAGAGAAACTAGGAAAAATATCCCATTTACAATAGCCTCAAAAAATACTTAGTAATCAATTTAATAAAGAGGTGAACGATCTCTACAATGAAAATGACAGAATGCTAAAGAAATAAATTAAAGAAGACATCAGAATATGAAAAGATCTCCCTTGTTCTTGGATAGACAATTTAATATTGTCAAAATTACCATATTACAAAAGCACTATACAGATTTAATGCAATCCCAATCAAAATTCCAATGACATTTCTCCTAGAAATAGAAAAAGCAGTCATCTGGAAAAATAAAAGACTCAGAATAGCCAAAGAAATCCTTAGCAAAGAGAGTGAAGCAGGTTACATCACTATGCCAGACCTTAAACTATATTACAGAGCAACAGAAACAAAAAATGGCATGGTATTGCATCAAAACAGATCTATAGACCAATGATATAGAATAGAGGACACAGACAAACCCACATAAATACAGTTATCTCTTACTAGACAAAGATGCCAAAAACATATATTGGAGAAAATATAGCCTCCTGAACAAATGGGAAATCCATAGACAGCAAAATGAAATTAAACCTCTATCTTTCACCATGCACAAAACTCAACTGAAAGTGGATCAAGGACCCAGGAAGTAAACCAGAGACCCTGCACCTAATAGAAGAAAAAGTAGACCCACATCTTCCTCATGTCAGATTAGGTCCTGGCTTCCTCAATAAGATTCCTATAGCACAATAAATAAGATCAAGAATCAATGAATGGGATGGATTCAAACTGAAAAGGGTCTTCTCAGCAAAATAAACAACCGGTGAGGTGAAAAGAGAGCCTACAGAATGGGAGCAATTTTACCACAAGCACATCAGATAGAGCTCTAATCTCTAGGATACATAAAGAACTCAAAAAACTTAACACCAAAACAAACAAACAAACAAACAACCCAATCAATAAGTGGGGCAAGGAATTGAACAAACACTTCACAGAAGAAGAAATACAATCTCAACAAATATATTAAAAAATGTTCAATATTTCTAGCAATTAGAGAAGTGCAAATCAAAACTATGCTAAGGTTCCATCTCACTCCAGTCAGAATAGCAGCTATTAAGAATACAAATAAGAGTAAATGTTGGCAAGGATGTGGAGGGAACTCATACATTGCTGGTGGGACAGCAAATTGGTACAACCACTATGATAAGCAGTAAGGAGAGTCCTTAGAAAACATGGAATGGAACCACCATTTGACCCAGCTATCCCACTCTTCGGTTTATACCCAAAGTATTTAAAAACAGCATACTACAGGGACACAGCCATATCAATGTTTATAGCAGCACAATTCACAATTCCACAGTTTTGTGGAACCAACTAGATGCCCTTCCATAGATGAATGGATAAAGAAACTGTGGTATATATACACAATGGAATATTACTCAGTGTTAAAAGGGAATAAAATCATAACATTTGCAGGTAAATGGATGGAGTTGGAGAATACAATGCTAAGTAAAGTAAGCCAATCCCAAAAAACCAAAGGCCAAATGTTTTCTCTGATATGTGGATGCTGATCCATAAATGGGATGTGGGGAAGAATAGGAGGAATGGAGGAATTTAGATAAGGCAAAGGGGAGGGAGGAGAAAGAAGTGGGGATATGGTAGGAAAGATGGTGGAATGAGATGGATATCATTATCATAAGTACATGCATGCAGACACACACAAAAAAATAGTTTACAAAGGGTAGTAATATTTGATTATACATTTTCTCATCTCTGAAATAAAGACAGTTGATCTTCAAACTATAATTTAAAGCAAAGTCATCTTTGTTCAAATAAAATTATAAGAAGACCCCTACTCCCACCTGAAAAACACCTGAAGAGAAGGGTCCTGGTCTCGTAGAGTACTGTGTGTGTGTGTGTGTGTGTGTGTGTTCCTGGAGATTAAACCTGAGGACACTCAGTCATTGAGCTACCTCTCTGCCCTTTCTATTTTTTTTTCTTTTAAGTAGGGTCTAAGTAAGTTCCTGAGCCTGTTCGCAAACCTGGTATCCTCCTTCCTTGACCTCCCAATCTGGGATTGTAGGCGTGTGCCACTGCATTCAGCTACTGGGACTTCTTGTTGACCTGAGGTGACTCCTTCACATTCTGAACATAGCCTTGGTGTCTGCAGAGCGCTGCCTGAGAAGGACTGAGAAAGTCTTTGTGGAATGAAAACATAATCAGGCTTCCTATGAAGTACCCCGTGGCATGCCTTGACCAGCAGTCACAGGACAGTTTGTTGATTTGGCACCAGGGTCATTGTCCTCCATGGCTTTCTATCTTGAGTTACTGACATCATCCTTTGATGCTACAGGTCAAACTCTTTAGGGTTCTATTGAGGGTCAAGATATAGTTTGGCCCTGAAGCCTATGTTTCCAGTAGGGGGGGATGCCCCGCCCCCAGCTTGGAACCCTACTATCAGGAGAGATAGCTATGAACTTCTGAGTTACTTTAGGCTTTTATTTTCTTTTTTTTTTTTTTTAATTTTTTATTGTGGGTTGTTCAAAACATTACAAATTTCTTGACATATCATATTCCACACTTTGATTCTAGTGGGTTATGAACTCCCACCTTCACCCCATACACAGATTGCAGATTCACATCAGTTACACATCCATTGATTTACAAATTGCCATACTAGTGTCTGTTGTGCTCCGCTGCCTTTCCCATCATCCACCCTCCCCCCTCCCCACCTCTCCCCTCCCCTCCCCTCCTCTCTCTCTACCCCCTCCACTGTATAACCCTGAGGGTCTCCTTCCATTACCGTGCAATTTCCCTTCTCTCTCCCTTTCCCTCCCACCTCTCATCCCTGTTAAATGTTAATCTTCTTCTCCTGTTCTTCGTCCCTACTCTGTTCTTAGTTACTTTCCTTATATCAAAGAAGACATTTGGCATTTGTTTTTTAGGGATTGGCTAGCTTCACTTAGCATAATCTGCTCTAATGCCATCCATTTCCCTGTAAATTCTATGATTTTGTCATTTTTTAATGCAGAGTAATACTCCATTGTGTATAAATGCCACATTTTTTTTATCCATTCGTCTATTGAAGGGCATCTAGGTTGGTTCCACAGTCTTGCTATTGTGAACTGTGCTGCTATGAACATCGATGTAGCAGTGTCCCTGTAGCATGCTCTTTTTAGGTCTTTAGGGAATAGACCAAGAAGGGGAATAGCTGGGTCAAATGGTGGCTCCATTCCCAGCTTTCCAAGAAATCTCCATACTGCTTTCCAAATTGGCTGCACCAATCTGCAGTCCCACCAGCAATGTACAAGTGTACCCTTTTCCCCACATCCTCGCCAGCACTTGTTGTTGTTTGACTTCCTAATGGCTGCCAATCTTACTGGAGTGAGATGGTATCTTAGGGTGGTTTTGATTTGCATTTCTCTGACAGCTAGAGATGTTGAGCATGTTTTCATGTACTTGTTGATTGACTGTATGTCCTCCTCTGTGAAGTGTCTGTTCAGGTCCTTGGCCCATTTGTTGATTGGGTTGTTTGTTCTCTTATTGTCTAATTTTTTGAGTTCTTTGTATACTCTGGATATTAGGGCTCTATCTGAAGTGTGAGGAGTAAAGATTTGTTCCCAGGATGTAGGCTCCCTATTTACCTCTCTTATTGTTTCTTTTGCTGAGAAAAAACTTCTTAGTTTGAGTAAGTCCCATTTGTTGATTCTAGTTATTAACTTTTGTGCTATGGGTGTCCTATTGAGGAATTTGGAGCCCGACCCCACCGACTGTAGATCGTAGCCAACTTTTTCTTCTATCAGACGGCGCGTCTCTGATTTGATATCAAGTTCCTTGATCCATTTTGAATTCACTTTTGTGCATGGCGAGAGAAAGGGATTCAGTTTCATTTTGTTGCATATGGATTTCCAGTTTTCCCAGCACCATTTGTTGAAGATGCTATCCTTCCTCCATTGCATGCTTTTAGCCCCTTTATCAAATATAAGATAGTTGTAGTTTTGTGGATTGGTTTCTGTGTCCTCTATTCTGTACCATTGGTCCACACGCCTGTTTTGGTACCAGTACCATGCTGTTTTTGTTACTATTGCTCTGTAGTATAGTTTGAAGTCTGGTATCGCTATACCGCCTGATTCACACTTCTTGCTTAGCATTGTTTTTGCTATTCTGGGTCTTTTATTTTTCCATATGAATTTCATGATTGCTTTCTCTATTTCTACAAGAAATGCCATTGGGATTTTGATTGGCATTGCATTAAACCTATAGAGAACTTTTGGTAATATCGCCATTTTGATGATGTTAGTTCTGCCTATCCATGAACAGGGTATATTTTTCCATCTTCTAAGATCTTCTTCTATTTCTCTCTTTAGGGTTCTGTAGTTTTCATTGTATAAGTCTTTCACCTCTTTTGTTAGGTTGATTCCCAAGTATTTTATTTTTTTTGAAGATATTTTGAATGGAGTGGTTGTCCTCAATTCCATTTCAGAGGATTTGTCGCTGATATACAGGAATGCCTTTGATTTATGCGTGTTGATTTTAAATCCTGCCACTTTGCTGAATTCATTTATTAGCTCTAATAGTTTCTTTGTAGAGCCTTTTGGGTCTGCTAGATATAGAATCATATCATCTGCAAATAGTGATAATTTAATTTCTTCTTTTCCTATTTTTATGCCTTTAATTTCTTTCGTCTGTCTAATTGCTCTGGCCAGTGTTTCGAGAACTATGTTGAAGAGAAGTGGAGAGAGAGGGCATCCCTGTCTTGTTCCAGATTTTAGAGGGAATGCCTTCAGTTTTTCTCCATTCAGAATAATGCTAGCCTGAGGCTTAGCATAGATTGCTTTTACAATATTGAGGTATGTTCCTGTTATCCCTAGTTTTTCTAGAGTTTTGAACATAAAGGGATGCTGTACTTTGTCAAATGCTTTTTCCGCATCTATCGAGATGATCATATGGTTCTTATTTTTAAGTCTATTGATGTGGTGAATAACATTTATTGATTTCCGTATATTGAACCAGCCTTGCATCCCAGGGATGAATCCTACTTGATCATGGTGTACAATTTTTTTGATATGTTTTTGTATCCGATTCGCCAGAATTTTATTGAGGATTTTTGCATCTAGGTTCATTAGAGATATTGGTCTGTAGTTTTCTTTCTTTGAAGTGTCTTTGTCTGGTTTAGGTATCAGGGTGATGTTGGCCTCATAGAATGAATTTGGAAGTTCTCCCTCCTTTTCTATTTCCTGAAGTAGCTTGAAAAGTATTGGTATTAGTTCTTCTTTAAAGGTTTTGTAAAATTCTGCTGTATACCCATCGGGACCTGGGCTTTTCTTAGTTGGTAGTCTTTTGATGGTTTCTTCTATCTCCTCAATTGATATTGGTCTGTTTAGGTTTTCTATATCCTCCTGACTCAATCTGGGCAGATCATATGACTTAAGAAATTTATCTATGCCTTCACTATCTTCTAATTTATTGGAGTATAAGGATTCAAAATAGTTTTTGATTATCTTCTGTATTTCTGAAGTGTCTGTTGTGATATTGCCTTTTTCATCCCGTATGCTAGTAATTTGAGTTCTCTCTCTTCTTCTCTTCACTAGCATCGCTAAGGGTCTGTGGATTTTGTTTATTTTTTCAAAGAACCAACTTTTAGTTTTGTCAATTTTTTCAATTGTTTCTTTTGTTTCGATTTCATTAATTTCAGCTCTGATTTTAATTATTTCTTTCCTTCTACTTCTTTTGCTGTTGTTTTGCTCTTCTTTTTCAAGGATTTTGAGATGAAGTATGAGATCATTTATTTGTTGGTTTTTTCTTTTTTTAAGGAATGAACTCCAAGCAATGAATTTTCCTCTTAGAACTGCTTTCAATGTGTCCCATAGATTCCGATATGTTGTGTCTGTGTTTTCATTTATCTCTAAGAATTTTTTAATTTCCTCCTTGATGTCTTCTATAACCCATTGATCATTCAGTAACCTATTGTTCATTCTCCAATTGATGTATGCTTTTTCCTTCCTTCTTTTATCGTTGATTTTCAGTTTCATTCCATTATGATCAGATAAGATGCATGGTAATATCTCTACTCCTTTATATTGTCTAAGAGTTGCCCTGTGACATAATATATGATCTATTTTTGAGAAGGATCCATGTGCTGCTGAGAAAAAAGTGTAACTGCTTGATGTTGGGTGGTATACTCTATATATGTCAATTAGGTCTAGGTTATTAATAGTGTTATTGAGTTCTATAGTTTCCTTATTCAACTTTTGTTTGGAAGATCTGTCCAGTGGCGAGAGAGGTGTGTTGAAGTCTCCCATGATTATGGTGTGGTGGTCTATTAGACTCTTGAACTTGAGAAGAGTTTGTTTGACGAACATAGCTGCACCATTGTTTGGGGCATAAATATTTATGATTGTTATGTCTTGTTGGTGTATGGTTCCCTTAAGCAGTATGTAGTGTCCCTCTTTATCTCTTTTGATTAACTTTGGCTTGAAATCTATTTTATTTGATATGAGTATGGACACGCCTGCTTGTTTCCGAAGTCCATATGAGTGATATGATTTTTCCCAACCTTTCACCTTCAGCCTATGTATGTCTTTTCCTATCAAATGCGTCTCCTGTAGGCAGCATATTGTTGGGTCTTGTTTTGTGATCCATTCTACTAGCCTGTGTCTTTTAATTGGTGAGTTTAAGCCATTAACATTTAGGGTTATTATTGAGATATGGGTTGTTCTTCCAGCCATATTTGTTTATTTCTGTTACTAAACATTGTTTGTTTTCCTCTTTGATTGTTTCCCCCCCCCCTTTACTGTCCTACCTCCCACTGTTGGTTTTCATTGTTATTTTCCTTTTCCTCTTCCTGTAATACTTTGGCTTGGATGTTTTGAAGAGATGGTTTTCTAGCTGCGAATTCTTTAAACTTTTGTTTATCGTGGAAGGTTTTAATTTCATTCTCCATCCTGAAGCTTAATTTCGCTGGATACACAATTCTTGGTTGGAACCCATTATCTTTCAGTGTTTGAAATATGTTATTCCAGGATCTTCTAGCTTTCAGAGTCTGTGTTGAAAGATCAGCTGTTATCCTGATTGGCTTGCCCCTAAATGTAATCTGCTTCCTTTCTCTTGTAGCTTTTAAAATTCTCTCCTTATTCTGTATGTTGGGCATCTTCATTATAATGTGTCTAGGTGTGGATCTCTTATGATTTTGCACATTCGGCGTCCTGTAGGCTTCTAGGATTTGGGATTCTGTCTCATTCTTCAAGTCTGGGAAGTTTTCTTGTATTATTTCATTGAATAGACTGCTCATTCCTTTGGTTTGGAGTTCTGTACCTTCCTGTATCCCAATGACTCTTAAGTTTGGTCTCTTAATGTTATCCCATATTTCTTGGATGTTCTGCTCATGGTTTCTTAACAGTCTTGCTGAGCTGTCTATGTTCTTTTCCAGTTGAAATACTTTGTCTTCATTGTCTGATGTTCTATCTTCTAAGTGTTCTACTCTGTTGGTAGTATTCTCCATTGAGTTTTTAAGTTGGTTTATTGCTTCCTGCATTTCTAGGATTTCTGATTGCTTGTTTTTTATAACCTCTATCTCCCTGTATAGTTGATCCTTTGCTTCCTGGATTTGTTTGCGTAATTCGTTGTCGAAGTGATCTTTCATTGTCTGATTTTGCTGTTTAATGTCTTCCTTGATACTCCAGATCATCTGAAGCATGTATATCCTGAATTCTTTATCTGACATTCCATCTGCTGCAGCTGTTACCTCTTCTAAAGTTGCGTTGACCTGCATTGCTTGTGGTCCTTTCTTTCCTTGTCTTTTCATACTGCTTGCGTATCTTTCCTGCAGGTGCGGGCGGCGGCTCTGCTCTCTCCTTATTCCAATTGGGGTGTCGTGGCTACCCCGCCGGCAGGTCACTGGGCCTGTTCTGGGAGCTGGTGGCGGCTCTGTTCTGCCCCTACTCCAATTGGGGTGACGTGTCTGTCGTACCAGCAGGCCACTGGGCCTGTCCTGCTGGTCGGTCGCAGATCTGCCCACCTTTCGGGCACGAGTGGAGGCTCTGCTTTGCCCCTACTCCAATTGGGGTGTCGTGACTACCCCGCCTGCAGGATGCTGGGTCTGTTCCTGGCAAGGGAGGCGACTCTGCTCTGTCACTACTCCAATTAGGGTGGTGTTTGTACCCCGCCGGCAGGCTCCTGGGCCTGATCCGCCGGTCTGTTGTAGGTCTGCCTACCTTGAAGGCGCGGGCGGCGGATCTGCCCTGCCCCTCCTACCACGCCTGCGGACCCCTGGGCCTGATCTGCAGGTTGATCACTGGTCTGCTCACCCTGCGGGCACGGGTGGCGGTTCCGCTCCACCCCCACTCCAATTGGGGTCACGTGACCACCACACCGGCAGGGCCTGATCCGGGCGTGGGAGAAGGATCTGCTCTGCCCCTACTCGAGTTGGGGTGACGTGTGTACCACACTGGCAGGCCACTGGGCCTGACCCGCCAGGCTGTTACAGGTCTGTTTACCTTGCAAGCGCGAAGGGCGGCTCTGCCCTGCCCCTCCTACCACGCCCATGTACTACTGGGTCGTGGGTCTGCCCACCTGGCGGGTGTGGGTGGCGGCTCCGCTCCGCCCCCTCTCCAATTGGGGTCACGCGGTCACCACGCTGGCGAGCCGCTGGGCCTGCTCCGGGGGCTGGCGGCGGCCCGGCTCCTTCCCTCTGGCTCGAGTACAAATTGAGGAGACTCGGGTGACTGAGTCTCACCCCCCTTACCAGGAGACCAACTGCTTATGTCACCGCTGGTATTGATGAAGATCTGTCCTCCACCGCTTTCTGCTGACATCAGATCTCTGCCATGTTGGTATCCTATGCGAATGGCAGCATTTCGTTCCCCTTGCCAGGCAACCCAAGCAATGGGTGAGTCCTGACCTGCCCTCAGCAGGACCCGGACCGAGACGCAGTTTCCGCGGGCTCCTAGCCCCGGTCCAGGGAAGTTCCGGGAGCCGGAACTCGGCCGCTCCGTGCTCGGTGTAAGCTCCTATAAGTGTAGGCTCCAAGAAGCAGCCCCCGCGGGCTCAGTTCCGGGAGCCGGAATTTGGCCGCTTAGTGTTTGGTGTATGCTCTGATAGTAGCAGGGTCCAAGAAGCAGCCTCCGCGGGCTCCGCAGCCCTGAGCCAGGGCGGTTCCGGGACGGTTCCGGGAGCCGGAACTCGGCCGCTCTGTGCTCGGTGTAAGCTCCTATAAGTGTAAGCTCCAAGAAGCAGTCCCCGCGGGCTCAGTTCCGGGAGCTGGAATTCGGCTTCTTGGTGTTTCGTGTTTGCTCTGATATTAGCAGGGTCCAAGAAGCAGCCTCCGCAGGCTCCGCAGCCCGGAGCCAGGGCGGTTCCGGGACGGTTCCGGGAGCCGGGACTTGGCCGCCCCGCGCTCCGTGTTCACTCCGATAAGATCAGATTTTAAGAAGCCCCCAGGCGCTGAACCCTAGCAATCTGTCTGCAAGCCGCAGGCGAATTGCAGCCTGAAATTACCTGTTCTATGGCTGAATAAGCTGCGGTCAGTCAAAAACAGGTGTGGTGACGTCAGTTTACCAACATGGTGGCTGCTGGCCTCCTCTGTGGTCTGACCGGTGTGGAGAACCGAGATGGACCGCTTCCTTCCCCGTCTCGAACCCAGAATTCAGCCCTGAGTGCGGTGCTTGCGCGTCTGGCAGAAACTGCAGCGCTGTAACCCTGCGTCTCTATCCCAGCGCGCCTTGCAGACTCTAGCCGCGGGGCGATTTGCTGAATAAGCAGTGTTACCCTCCGTGCGACAAACCTCTCGCGTTTGAGTCCCCGTAGCCGATCCTCATGCGATGGAAATCCTTCCTCCAGGTTCCGGCGCACCCCACTATTGCTGGAAATTCCTAACAAGATATCCTTTAGCCGTCCTGACTTGTCATACTCCCACACAGTGAAGCAGCACACGGGGGTAATGCACTCCCCTCGCCGCCATCTTCCCTCTCCTAGGCTTTTATTTTCCTATTATTAAATGCTAATTTTTAATCCCTGTCATAAAACAAAAATCTAAAAGGGAAAAATATTCTTTTGATTTGTTTCTCCTATGTAGGGAAAGCAAATGCTGGCAGAATAATTGCTAAAATGCTGCTTAAATTGACATCTGACTCATGGCCAACATCAGAAGACAATTTGAAACAGTGATGGATAAATAATTAAAACATTTGGAGACATTGGGTTCATATTTTCTCTTAATAAAAGTACATTTTTGAGCCTCTCATATAAGCCTCCAAATACCCCTTAGCCAAAGGTTCATTGAGCTAACCATTCCCTTCGAAAATGTGTTCTTTAATTTAAAAACAAATGCTGATGGAAGTAATTTAGCATAATTCTTGCCTTTGTGTCTGCTCAGGGCCAACAGAAAGGAAATTTTTGTTTTTTCTTTCTTAGAGTATAAAAGATTCTCTCACGTTAGAAATGCAAGAATATGGGAAATGTAGCTGAATGGGGCATTAATCCCCACACATGTCCAAGAGCCATCACAGGAGATCCAACCTGAGGGAGTTGGTTAGTTTATTTCCAGCTCTGTGAGGTATCCTTCTAGGAGAAGGGAAAGTGGCTTGGCTGATGCTAAAATTTCAAATGGTCACCTCATTCTAGGTTTTCCAGATATTTAGGGGGCTACAGATTTCAAACCAAGCAGTCTCTATATGTTAGTATGGTAAAATAGAAAAAGCCTAAGGTCAGATACTCCTGTGCATTGTATGAGCATGGGAAGGTAATTAAATCACAGTTTTCACATTTATTGAGTATTTCCTATGGACCAGGCACTATCCTAACTACTTTTCCTGTACTTAACTCTTACATTGGCAAAAAATCCTTGTATGCTGATTATCAGACTTAGTATACAAATAGACACAGGAAGGTCAAGTAACTTGCTTCAAGTCATACAGCTAAAATATGAGGGACTAGGTCTCAATGAGTTAACAAGGATAAATATTGGCCTAATAGCTGCAGTCTATCATGCCAGATAAATGAGTTATGTGGATTAAATAGGGTAACCATTGATAAGGCCCAACAGAGCTTCTGTTACCAGGAAACTTGTTTTATTAAAACTGTTGCTTTCCTTTCTTCTTCCTTTTTTACTCTCCATATTTCTTGTGGCTACTCCTCCAACCCCTTCCTCTAGGTTGTCTAGCTTCAATGTACCTCTCCAGAAGTTCTAACACCTGAATAAGAACCAGATGCAGAGGTCTCATAGTTAGGCAAATGGAAGATCACGTTGCCTATCTGATTTGAATGACACTTTTTGGGGTCACCCTGTTTGCTGCAGAAAGACTTGTAGTAAGATTTTATCTTTTTTCCTTCTGGCAATGAGATTTCTGTTCATTAGAAGTACTACTTTCCCAGATAAAATATTATATTCACTATATAAGATAATATGATTTAAATACTTAGGATTGGGGATATGAAAACAGAAAATATGATTAAAGACTAGGAAATTAAGGACAGACTTTCTGTGAATTGTAGCTAATAGCACAGAATCATCAGTTTATGCATCATACAATCATAAGGCTCACCCAGCCTTGCCTCGCCTAGGTGTTCAGAAGCACACATACTTTTGTGGTTACTCTGAACATCGAGATCAGCTGCATGGTTACTGAGATGCTCCCAGATAGACCCTGCTCTGTGAGATTCATTGTAGGACCCTGAGTAAGGATCCTTCAGTAGATCACACATTGTTATCATTCTGTCCCTGAATTTGTTTCTTTTCCATGTTGTTTAAATACTTAGAAGTCCTAACAACAGTGAGATTGGCTTTTCCTCTTTTAGTAAGGACTCTTTTAATTGGTTTTGGACTCATTTACAATTACCATCTGAATCAGCTCTTTATTTCGATAATCAAAAGCGTGCATCTCTTTTTCTTGTGAACTGCTTGTCGTAGGAAACAATCCTTTGTCCTTTGTGAAAATATTGTTTCACTTCTTATGATATACCTTCCTGGATTAATTTCACTGCTTCCCCAAATTTTTAGAAGCTTTTACCCTCAGAACCATTAGTCAACTGTACATTCCTTTTGTTAATTATTTATTAAAATGGTATAAAATTTTATTTACTGAGTTATGGTCTTTCTTTTATCTAAGATTACTCTTATATTTAAAAGTAACTTTTTTCTTTTTATTAAAAAAGTAGGACTTATTCACTATCAAAACACCATAAGACCCAGCTATTCCATTCCTGGGTATGTATTTTAAAGAACTAAAGTCAACATACTATAGCAATATAGTAATACCGAAGTTTATAGCAGCACAACTCACAATAGCCAAGACATTGAACTAGCCTTGTTGCCCATCAACAAATGAGTGGATAAAGAAAATGTTGTATATATACACAATAGAGTTTTACTCAGCCACAAAGAAGAATAAAATTTTGACATTTGCCTATAAATGGATGGAACTGAAAAACACTATGCTAAGTGAAATTGACTAAATCAGACTCAGAAAGTTAAGGGTCGATGTTTTCACTCATATGTGGAAACTATATCAAAATAAGAGGGAAAAAGTAGTGACCCGAGATCCTATAGAAGAGAGATGAGTGGAGTAGACAAAGGGGAATTGAGAGGAAGAGAGAAAGGACAGAAAAAGGGGTGAAATGGTGGAAGAAAATTGAACAAATTATGCTATATACAAAGTTGAATATACCACAGTGAATTTCATCTTTATGTATATCTATAAAGCACTAATTTAAAAGAACTATAAATAAATAAACTATGAATGAGTAAATAAATCTAACCCATAAATAAATCTACAGCAGAATGGAGAAAGGTGAACAGGAGGAGGGAGGAAAGGAGGAAATTAGAAAGTACTAGGGACTGAAGCAAATTATATTTGATATGTCTATGATTATGTCAAAATGAACCCCAATATTATGTATAACTCTAATGCAGTAATAAAATCATAAAAATGAGAAAACACAAATGTGAAAATAAAAAATTTTACCATTTCAGTTCCTTGGCCTATTTATTGATTGGGTTATTTTTTTTTTTTGGGGGGGGGAGGTGTTAAGTTTTTTGAGTGCTTTAGATATCCTAGAGATTAGTGCTCTATCTGATGTGCTTGTGGTAAAGATTTGCTTCCATTCTATAGGCTCTCTATTCACCTCACTGATTGTTTCTTTTGCCGAGAAGTTTTTTAGTTTGAATCCATCCAATTTATTGATTCTTAGTTTTAATTCTTGCACTATAAGAGTCTCATTAAGGAAGTAGGGGCCTAATTTGACATGATGGAGATTTAGGCCTACTTTTTCATCCATTAGGCGCAAGGTCTCTGGTTTAATTCCTGGGTCCTTGATCCATTATGAGTTGAGTATTGGGCATGGTAAGAGATAGAGGTTTAATTTCATTTTGTTACAGTAATAATGTATGTTTCATTCTACTATCTTCCCTATCCCCACATCCCCCTCCCCTCCCCTCCCCTCCCATCACTTCCCTCTACCTAATCTTAGGTAACACTAATCTTCCCTGTGCCTGTAATAATTGTACATATTTATGGGGTATGGTACAACATTTCAATACACTTGCACCATTTGTTAAAGAGGCTATCTTTTCTCCAATATATGTTTTTGGCACCTTTGTTCAATATGAGATAACTGTAGTTATGTGAGTTTGTCTCTGTGTCTTCTATTCTGTATCATTAGTCTATAGGTCTATTTTAGTGCCAATACCATGCTGTTTTTGTACTCTTGCTCTGTAGTATAGTTTAAGGTCTGGAATAGTAATGACACCAGCTTTACTATTCTTGCTAAGGACTGCTTTGGCTATTCTGGGTCTCTTATTTTTCAAGATGAATTTCTTGATTGCTTTTTCTATTTAATTCTCAGAAGAGGATATATGATAGATCAACAAATATGTGAAAGAATTTTTAGCAATTAGAGAAATGCAAATCAAAACTATGTTAAGATATCATCTTACTTTAGTCATAATGGTATCTATTAAGAACACTAACAACAATGAGTTTGGGCAAGGATGTGGGGGGAAAGGCACACTCCTACATTGCTGGTGGGACTGCAAATTGGTGCAACCCATATGGAAAACATTATGGAGATTCCTTGGAAATCTGGGAATGGAACCACCATTTGACCAAGCGATCCCACTCCTCGGTCTATATTCAAAGGACTTAAAAAAAGCATACTACAGGGACACAGCCACATCAATGTTTATAGCAGTACAGTTCACAATAGCTAAATTGTGGAACCAACCTAAATGCCCTTCAATAGATGAATGGATAAAGAAAATGTGGTGTATATACACAATGGAATATTACTCAGTAATAAAAGAGAATAAAATCATGGCATTTGCAGGTAAGTGGATGGAGTTGAAGGAGTTAGTGCTCAGTGAAGTTAGCCAATCCCCCCCAAAACAAAGGCTAAATGTTTTCTTTGATACTAGGATGCTGACTCATAACGATGAGGGGGGAGAATGGGAGGAATGGAGGAACTTTAGATAGGGCAAAGTGGAGGGAAGGGAAGGGAAGGGTCATGGGGGTAGAAAAGAGAGGAATGAGTTAGACATCATTATCCTAAATATATGCATGAAGACACAAATGGTGTGAAAATACTTTGTGTACAACCAGTGACTTTAAAAATTGTGCTCTGTATGTGTAATATAAAAAGAATTGCATTCTGCTGTCATATATAACAAATTAGAATAAATAAATAATTTAATTTAAAAAAAGAAAAATAAATAAAAATTAAATCCTGGTGGTGGGGGGGAGCACCTCTTCCCAAATCGGAAAAAATAAATTAGATAGCTAAAACATTACCTAATTGAAGGGTTCACTTTTTACCAGCTATTTTCAGAAAATATCTTGCTGATAAATTTCATTAGTAGGGCTTATGTTATATTGGCTTAGTGTCTGCATTGAACTTTAAGTGGTCAATTAAGCATCTGAGGCTAAGAAGGACAAGGGAGAGGATGTAGAGAGGATGGTTCATGGGTACAGGGGTGAAACATTTGCTAGCACAGTAAGGTAACTATGGTTGACAATATTTAACTGTATATGTCAAAATAATTAGTAGCAAGGATCTTGAATGCTCCAATGAAATGATGAATACTTGCAGCGAAAAATAAGCTAGCTATCCTAATTTGATCATTACACATTGTGCACATGTATTAAAATGTTGTACCATACCCCATAAATATGTACAGTTATTACAGCCACAAGGGAAGATTAGTGTTACCTAAGATTAGGTAGAGGGAAGTGATGGGAGGGGAGGGGAGGGGATGTGGGGGTAGGGGAGATAGTAGAATGCAACAGACATTATTACTCTCTCTATATATATATGTGACTGCATGACCAATATGATTCTGCAACATGTACACTCAGAAAAATGAGAAATTATATCCCATCTATGTATAATATATCAAAGTTCATAAATGCCTTCTACTGTCATGTATAAATTAGGAAAAAAATTAATTACAAAAATTAAATATTTGAAAAATAATTAATTAAGATCTTCGTATAAGAATCCACCTAATTCACCCAAATGTAAGCATACATTCTTTGTGGGAAAAGTATTTGAAAATCATACATCTGACTAGGGATTAATATCTAAAAAATACAAGAAGAACATATAAGTCTAGCAAAAAAATGAATAGACTAATTTTTTTTTTTTTTAAGAAAAAGATCTGAGCAGGCGTGTGTTCCAAAATACCAACAGGTATATGAAAAGGTGCTCAATATCACTAATACCAATGCCATCAGGGTCATACAAATAAGAAATGCAATAAGCCGGAGGTGGTGGCGCATGCATATAATCCCAGCAGCTCAGGAGGCTAAGGCAGGAGGATCGTGAGTTCAAAGCCAGTCTCAGCAAAAGCGAAGTGCTAAACAACTCAGTAAGACCTGTCTCTAAATAAAATACAAAATAGGGCCGGGGATGTGGCTCAGTGGTCGAGTGCCCCTGAGTTCAATCCCTGGTACCCAAAAAATGAAAAAAAAAAAAAAAGTCCTGCAACAATGTCATCTCCCACCCTCCTGGATGTTTGTCCTAAGAGAGACAAGGAGGCTGGAAGCAGGAAGATTGCAAGTTTGAGGTCAGCATAGACAGCTTAGTGAGATCCTCTCTCAAATTAAAAATTAAAAAGAACTGGTGTTCTAACTCAATGGTAAAGCACTCTGGGTTCAATCCCCAGTACTTGCCAAATAAAAAAACCAACAAACAAATAGAAAAACAACAACAACAAATAAAAAGAAAAAAATGTTTTCAAAGATATGAAGGGTATGGAGAAAAAAGAACTCTGTATACTGTTGGTGTGAGTGTAAATTGATAGAACGGTTTTGGAAAACAGAGACCTCTCATAAAAATGAAAGCAGAACTTCCGTATAATCAGCCACCGCTTTCTGGGTATATATCCAAAGGAAAAGAATCAATGTCAAATTGACATCTGTATTTCCATGTTTATTTTAACCCTATTCACAATAGCCAAGATACAGCATCAATCTAAGTACTTATTAGTTGATAAATGGATAAATATGTAATACACACACATGTGTGTATAGTGGAATACTATTCAGACATTAAAAACAATTAAATACTGTCACTTTCAACAACATAATGAAGTTGAAGGGCATCCAAGTAAAATAATTCAAATAAAGCCTAATACTGTATGATATCATTACATGTAGAATCTAAAAATGAGGTCAATCTCATAATCAAAGATTATAGAACTTTTTGGTTGTTAGGGCCTGGAGGTGGAAGAAAGTTTAAACTATAAGATGAATAAGTTCTGGGGATTTAAATTATAGGATATTAACTATAGTAATAATACTGCATTGAATATTGAAATTAGCTAAGAAAATAGATCTTAAGTGTTCATTTCTAAAAATAAAAGGGAGCAACTGTGTGGTAGTAGACATGTTGAGTAATTTATGACTATAGTATCATTTCCCCAAAGATACTTATTTCAAACCACTACACTAGGTACTTTAAATATATATAATTTTATTTATAACATCAAAATGGAAAAAAAAACATTTAACACAATTTTGTGAGAATAGCATATTTTATGACAATAAATATGTTCCATATAATTTTAAAATAATAAAATGTACTGTTGTGCAGATATGTCATAATGTATGACATATTATGTATGACATATATTCAGTTGTTAAATATGTATGATAATGTAGGTTTTTCCCCATTTGTATTATGAAAATAGTATGGTAATTCTTATTGTTAAATATTTTCCCCCTAACCCTATGTATCCCTTTAAGACAATCTCAGAGACCTGGGTCAGTTGGCCATGCATTTTTTGGACTTATCTGGCCAACTGAACCAGGTTTATGATATTAAACACATAATTATCCACATTGTTTAAAAAAGGTTTTTTTATTTTTGCTAGTTGCATTTTCTTTATTATTACATAGAATCAACAAATTTCCTGCATCTTAACTCTATTATCACTTACTAAATGATTCATACAAAGGTTCTTCTGCTGCCACCTCATCCTCCCCAGTTACAGACCATTTTTAGTCTTGAGTCACTGTTTCTAGTGATTATACTCCCACTGACAAATATTTAAACCGCTAATGATATCAAGCCTTTTTCCTGACAATTATTTAATCTGCAAAATTTAATCTGCTTTCTGATATAGGAACATTGGAACTTCCTGGCTTGACTCAAGATCAGGTAACCAGCAGTGAGTTCTGTTTGATTCATAGAAGAATGAGATTTGAGCTACTTTATGAAGAATAACAAGTAAAAATGACTTCCAGAAAAGACACATTTCAACTTGATATAAAGAGATATAAAGAACCAGGTGCCTCAAAAGTTAAGTTTCTCCTTACTACAAGTTCAAGCAAATAGAGGATCACATGTATTGGAAGGAATCTGATGTTGGAAACCCTTTATAGATAGTGACCTCTCTCTCCCTCTCCCTCTCCCCCCCCCCTCACATCTATGGAGTTGTTCTTATGTTGTTGTTTGCTACTTTTTACTACTAGCTTTTTGCCCATATTTATTTGTGGATGAACTTTGTCACTTAATTTGCACAATTTTCCCAAAAACTGAATGCTGGAGGGAACAGGATTGAGTCATATTCTGATCAATAGTGCCTTCTCACCACCTGTATCCTGATGTGTCTGTCACAGTGCTAGGCCCCATTATGTGTTCCAAAATACTGACTAATCTGTATTGATTCCCCTTCACTCTAAAATTACCTTAAGTCAGCACTATGATTAATTAATTCCTTCTCAAGGATCAAGTGTTGCTTTAAATTGCTAGTTACAATAATCAGTTGGCTGATATTTTTTTTCAATCACAAGGTAGGAACATCTTGAAATATAACTCCATTAATTTTTGTGTTCCATTTGTTCCATGTCGTGGCTTCTTAGTACACTGTAAGGTCCCTAAGTTCAAACATTGCTTCTTGGTTTAATTGCACATAGTATCTAGTGGAGCATGATGTACACACAGGCCCTTGGTGAGCACCATCCTTCATGCACCAAGAGTGGCAGATGCATGAAGGAGAATTGCTTTCTCTGCCAAGCCACCTGGGAAGACTAGCTATTCGGGTGTCATTTCCAGAGATAACAAGCCTTAGATGGCTTCTATAAAGCGATTCTAGGGCAGGATATTTGAAAATTAGACTCTTCTTCCAGTTTAAATACTTTGAATGGAAGAGGACTATCCCCAATTCCTTGGTCTGTTGTGGTGTATTTTGCCTCCCTCTGCCTATTTCTCACAAGAAGCATGGTGGACAAGATATCGAATCTGATGCAAGTGGTGTCTGGATTCCAATACCAGCTCACTACTTGCTAACTTTGTGCCTTACATGTGTTACTCCTCTTGCTACAAAATCTTTCTTTTTAAAATAATTACATGTGCAATAATGTATGTTAATTAGCTCGTCTGTCAATCTAAACAAAAAACAAAGTTAAATGCAGAAATAAAAATAATTACAATAATATAACAATAATAATTTTCTCATGAAGTTTTTATGAGGATTGAGTTAATGTGTCAAGCTCTTAGAATAGTCTGTCACATAATAAACCCTTAATAATGTTAAATGTAGTTACCTTTGAAAATGCACGAGAGAAATAAAAGTGTTCTGCAACATAAGATGTCATGATCAGATTCTCTCTCATGTCATAGTTTTAAGAAAGAAATCTATCTGCAGAGACAACTTTTTACATCCTTAGGGTGATTGTCAAATTTTTTGAAAGGTGGAACTATAGGACTGTCTGCCTCAGTTTTCTTCCTTCACTAAAAGAAAAATGAGACTATCCAACCTTTTCAGGAAGGAAGTGAATTCTGGAAATCAAGTGAATAAATACTTCAGTAACCAGTAAGAACTAAATTTTCATCAAAATTTTTGAAGAATTGCTGCACTTGGTACCTAGGGGTGCTTGTTCTTGACTTATGTATTGAGCCCACTAGATGATGGCTTTCCCGGAGTTGCAGACCCACGGATTCCACTAGCAACAAGGTGACCACACAGGTCTCTACTCCCTGCCTCCCATCTCTGTGTGACCCCTTTTTTTGGGGGGGGAGGAGATTGATAGGCTGGTTGTCTTTTTCTTTCAGGTTGAGTTCTTTCCTTCATTCTTTTCTGGTAGAGGGCAGAGTTCCTTCCCAAGTCAATGGGGGTTCTAAGATTTGCTGAGAGGGGAAGGAAACGAAGGAATAAGACTATGAAAACTAGCCTTACAATCAAATAAAATTTCAATTGAATGACCTGAACTAGCAGTTTGAAGGAGCAAATGATGAGGTTCTGTGTGGAGGTTGAGAAATGCAATCATCATTGAAGGATTAAAATAAGTGGTGCAGTGAACCTTCGTCCTCCTTCTCCTTTGCCTCCACAACCCCTCCCCTTGATAAATACACAAATCTACATGGGTGCACACCATTTCAGAAGGTAATTATCCAAACTGTCTAGAACAAACAAAACAAGTGCAAATGTTATGTCCATGTTTAATGAAGACTTTGGAGTGGCTCAGTGAAGTGAAACCCATTCTGCTCTGGTCACGCTTTCCCATCCTCTGACCCCGCACACACACAGCCAATAAGAGGATTCATTTGAAATTCAGAGCTCTGAGGCTAGGATTTAATAACAAAACTGGCACCTGTCACTTTTTCTATAAATCAGCTGCACTTTATGCTTTAACCATTAAAAATAACTCATCTGGGAGAAAATATAATGTTGACTGCTAAGGAATATAGGAATATATAATCTGAGGGCTTACAGTGACCCCTCAAGAAGGCTTGAGGTGTGTGCTGCTAATTGTAGGGGGAAAGAAACTGCCAAGAAGTACTTTATGTGACTGAATTTCCATTGCCACTTTCTATTTTTATCTGTATGCCTCAATCTCATGGTGACCGGGTTCTAATGTCTTTGTACATCCAAGCAGCTACTTCATATGATGAAGCTAAGATTGTTAAGTAGTTACATTTGAACATGCATGCACACAGATATATGTATTCATGTACCCCTGGATTTAGAGGGAATAGAATAGAAATTAGTTTTTCCCAAATTGTTTTTTGAAATCCTCATATTCAGAGTCTTGTGAAGAAAGTAAATAGCACTAAAGAAAAGACTTGGTTTCATTGCTGTACACAGGCAAAATGCATACAAGCTAAATACCCACTCTAAAATAAAAAAAAATGGAATTATGTCCTATTAAGAATTTTCTGCACAGCGAAGGAAACAACTCACAGAATGAAGAGTCAACCTCTGATGGGTAAAGATATTTGCAAATTATTTATCCAACAAGGGGTTTATATATAGAATATATATAGAACTAAACAACTCAAGGAAAAAAATCAAATAATCTGATTTTAAATTGGATGAATTACTTGAATAGACATTTTTCAAAAGAAGATACAAATGGCCAGTAAGCATATTAAAAACACTCTATAGCACCAATCATCAGAGATGAAAATCAAATCCACAATGAGATATCATCTCATCCCAGTTAAAATGTCTACTATAGGAAATAACCAATCTTTGTGAGGACATGAGGAAAGAGAAATTCTTACACACTGTGGGTGGGAACTAAAATTAGTACAGACACAATGGAAACCAGTGTGGATTTTTCTCAAAGATAAACACCATGTGCTCTCATTCATGTGTGGAAGCTGAAAAAAAGTTGATCTCATAGAAAAGAGAGTGGAAAATTGGTCACTAGAAACAGAAAAGTGTAGGAGGGAGGGGGATGGAAAAAGGTTAGGTAAGGAACATGGAGACAGTTTAAGAGGAATTAATTCTAATATAAATTGCATAATAGGGTTACTACAGCCTATAACAATCTATGGTATGTTTCAAAATAACTGTAAGACTTTGAAGGATTTCAACACATAGAAATAATCAACATTCGAGTAAGTAGTTACCCCGATTTGATCATTGCACATTGATTAAGTGTATCAAACTATCAAATTCTAACCCATAAATATGTACATATTATGTACCAATCTTAAAATTAAGAAAAGCAAATGCATCACCACTTTCACTCTTTCTTTAATTTCTATGAATTAAGGAAGTATTGATTTCACTTTTGCCTATAGTAAAATGTTAGAATTGCTGTTCATGCTTTATCTGTCTTTTAGATATGGACATCTAGACTAGATTGAAACTGATCATCTCCACACAAAACTCATCATATTTTCACATGATTATTCATATGAACAATTATATAATGAATATAAGAAAATTAATTTAGAATAAAATCCACCATAATTCTTTTGTGAGTTACATACCCAATGACATTCTTCTCTAGCCTTTCAGAAGAATGATAAAGGGCTGGGGCCATAGCTCAGTGGCAGAGTGCTTGCCTAGCACATGTGAGGTACTGGGTTCCATCTTCAACACAACATACAAATAAATAAATAAAATAAAAGTATTGTGTCCATCTACAACTAAAAATATATTTTTAAAAAAGAAGACTGATATTGAGAATTATATTGAGATTATTACACTAAAATAATACAGTAGGAACTAAAAATGCCAAACTCATACCTTGGTGTGTTCTGCCTTCCGTATTTTACACACTATAAATGTGGATTTTCAAATAAATACCTTCCTGCTTGTTAGATAAGTCTAAGTTTGGTTTCACCTGATGAAAAGTTTCAGGTGACTCCAGGCAGATAGAGAACAGCTTCCCATCTCAGTAAGGATGAAAGTTATGCTCTTAAATTTTCATAACTGAGTGTCAACTCCTGCTTGCACATCCGGCATATTAAGCATATGGATTTTTGTTTAATCAATGGCCCAGAATATAGGCACTTCAGGCAGTTTTCAGGAAATTCAATCTTTAATTGCCTTTGATCCTGCACTTGGTACATCTTGTTTGGATATATCTAATATTTCGGAAAGGGAGTATAACCAACATGTTAACATTCGCTTCCTTCAGGATCTCCACGTTACTCATTATTTTAATTTGAAAATAATCCTCTTCAGCTCTATAGTTTTGATATTCACTGAAAGGATTTTAACTAACGTAACATGTTCTGCCTCCCTTTGTTATAGAAACCATAGAATAAAAGTCCATTAAAGACTATTTCTAGAGATTAAGACAAGAAGATAGAAATGAACTCAGGTGCCCATCTCCTGACCAACTTAGTCCACATGATATGGCCCCAAAGTCAGAATCCAAAAATAGCAAATAATGTTTTGTTCAAGGAAATTTTTATAGATATGGGTGTTTTGGAAAAAGGAATAAGAACAGAGAGAACTAGAAAGATATGCTCAATTATGACACTAAGGGAAGTAGGAAGACACGCTGTTAGTAAGACATTTTAAAAAATTCATCAAAGATTGGAAGGAGATTGAACTATTAGAGGAAAAATCGACCAAAATACTGACAAGAACATCTCTACTAAATTTAAGTTGGTTCTGTAAATGCTTCATTCTTGAGGCAACGGAAGCCTAGAGCAGAAGATCTTTGTCCATCAGAACCATTGTTTGAGAAAACCTATTTAGAGAACTGGGACACCTGTTTTCCCTCTCCAGCTCATCACAAGTAGATTGTAGCACTGTATCTTATCCCCAAGCTAAAGCACTGAGTTTCAGTACTCAGAGTAAGGAAGAACAAAGGCACCAAAGAGAGTTAGTGACATCTGGATGGAAGAAGGGAATGCTTTACTCAGAAGGTAAACTGTTGCCATATTTGTATATCCTGCCCCTCCCACACAATTGCCCAAAATTAAACTCTTGAATAAGAATCACAAACACTAAAGAAAACATGAGGACAGACAAGGAAAAACTACCAGATATTTGATTCCATCAACAACACAAAAGAGAGACAGCAAACAAAAAAACTAACAAGATGAGAAAAAAGAATTAACAGCACAAACTTTAAAAATATACTGTTTCTCATAGAAATAATAAAGATATGTTATTGATACAAAGCCATCAGTTATCTTTGATACTAAGTGATTCTCAATATTTTAAACATATTGAAATTTGTAAACATCAGAATGGAAACAACACGAGATGGTGTGGAGAATAATACATGGGCGGGCAAAGAATTTTCCCTTAATAATCATCAAAAGACAGAGAGATAAAAAAATCATTAAATAAAAAATAAAGAAATGATAAAACCATGGCTCAAAGACCAACATCAACTTAATATAGGCCATAAGAGACCAGAGAGAGTGTTGGGATGAATGAGGAGAAGCTAATAAGCAACAGAAGAAATATTTCCAGAGTAAGATGTAAGATTCCATATGGAAGAATATTCATTCTGCAATCCAATGAAAAAAATAGCTGACTTAAGCATTTTTGAAAAAAGTTAATGAAAAAAGTCACAAAATCTTTTTAAGAGAAAAATTATGGCCCAATAACCAAAAGAACTAGATTATCATCAGACTTCTCATTAATGCTGGGGGCTGGATGACAATGAAACAATATTCTCAAAGTTCAAAATTAAGTTTATTTTGAGCTTAGAATCTTACTCAAATTCAAGTACAAGAGCTAAATAAATTACTGCTTATCGAAACCTGATTTAAAAAAAAAAAAAAAAAAAAAAGCTTCTGAGGAGTTGGAGATGTAGCTCTCCATAGTAGAGTAATTGACTAACATAGGCAAGGCCTTGAGTTTGATCCCTAGTATCCAAAAATAAAAAAATTTTAAAACAAAATAAAGCTACTGAAAATTGCATTAATGTAAATCCAAAAAATATGCAGAAGAAGACTATTTGAGATACAGGACGCTTATAGTTAAATCTCAAAAATTATTCATATATACTATACTATAAAGATATAGTCTGGAATAAAAATCTCAAATGGTCCCAACACAGAACATAGAAGAGAAATGACAATATAGTAAGATTTTTGTCATCATCAGAGGAATGAAACATACTGATTGATTGGTTCTAAACAATGACAAAATAAAGTTGATATATATTTGTTAAAAATTTAGTATATCTTTAACTTATAAGAAAATGCAATGATAATAATTAAATCAATCCAACAGAAAAGAGTCAGGAAATAAGAAAAAGGAAAATTGAGGGGGAAAAGAGAAAGAAAGCAAGAAGGATACAAGGCAAATTAATACTTATACATCGAAGATGGAAAAATCCAAGCAGAGCAATAATCACCAGTGTTTGAGCACACTAAAGTCTCTATTAAAAGAAAAACTCAGATTGGCTAGGGAAAAAAAACAATTAATGGCTTGTAGAAGACCAGGCAGAACAATCTAATAGGAAAATACAGATATAATGGAATGAAATTTAAATCAGAATACAAGTGAATAAAATAAATTCTGGGGATCGAAGATGGCGGCGAGGGGAGTGCATTGCCACCCTGTGCCGTGTCACTATGTGGGAGAATGATGAGTCAGGAAGGCTAAAGGCTATCTTGTTCGGAATTTCCAGCAATAGTGGGGTGCTCCAGAACCTGGAGGAAGGATTTCCATCGCACAATGATCGGCTATGGGGACTCAAACGCAAGAGATTTGTCGCACGGAGGGTAACACTGCTTATTCAGCAAATCGCCCCGCAGCTAGAGTCTGCAGCGTGCGCTGGGAAAAGAGGAGATAGCGACACACGGATACAGCGCTGCAGTTTCTGCCAGCCGTGCAAGCACCATACTCAGGGCTAAATTCTGGGTTCGAGACGGGGGAAGGAAGCGGTCCATCTCGGTTCTCCACACTGGTCAGACCACAGAGGAGGCCAGCAGCCACCATGTTGGAAAGCTGATGTCACCATCCCTGTTTTCGACTGACCGCAGCTCATTCAGCCATAGAACAGGTAATTTCAGGCTTCCATTCGCCTGTGGCTTGCAGACAGATTGCTCGGGCTCAGTGCCTGGGTGCTTCTTAGTGCCTGCTCTTATTGGAGTGAGCACCGAGCGCGGGGCGGCTGAGTTCCGGTTCCTGGAACCGCCCTGGCCCAGGGCTGGGGAGCCTGTGGAGGCTGCTTCTTGGAGTCTGCTCTTATCGGAGCATACACCAAGCAAGGAGCGACGCTCCCGGAACTGCCCTGGCCCAAGGCTAGGAGCCTGCGGAAACTGCTTCTCGGTCCGGGTCCTGCTGAGGGCCGGTCAGGACTCACCCGTTGCTTTGGTTGCCCGGCAAGGGGAACGAAATGCTGCCATTCGCATAGGATACCAACATGGCAGAGATCTGATGTCATCAGAAAGCGGCGGAGGAGAGAACTTCATCAATACCAGCGGCGACAGAAACAGTTGGTCTCCTGGTGGGGGGGTGAGGCACAGACACCCGAGTCTCTCTCGATTTGTCGTCAAGCCAGAGGGGAGGAGCCGGGCCGCTGCCAGCACCCTGAGCAGGCCCAGCGGCTCGCCGGCGTGGTGACCGCGTGACCCCAATTGGAGAGGGGGCGGAGCGGAGCCGCCACCCGCACCCGCAAGGTGGGCAGACCCGCGACCCAGTGGTACACGGGCGTAGTAGGAAGGGCAGGGCAGAGCCGCCGCCTGCACTTGCAAGGTAAGCAGACCTGTGACAGACTGGCGGATCAGGCCCGGTGGCCTGCTGGCGTGGTAGTCACGACAGCCCAATTGGAGTAAGGGCAGAGCAGAGCCACCTCCCGCGCCCGGAATAAGACCAGCGACCCGCCGGCGTGGTAGACACGTCACCCCAATTGGAGTAAGGGCAGAGCAGAGCCGCCACCTGCGCCTGCAAGGTAGGCAGACTGCCGCCCGACCCTGCAAGGGAGACTTTTCAACTATACAAGAGCAATATAAATATATAGGGGAAAAAAACATTTCAAAAACACAACAGTTTCACCAAGCAGAAAGAAACGCAAGCAGTATGAAAAGACAAGGAAAGAAAGGACCACAAGCAATGCAGGTCAACTCAACTTTAGAAGAGGTAACAGCTGCAGCAGATGGAATGTCAGATAAAGAATTCAGGATATACATGCTTCAGATGATCTGGAGTATCAAGGAAGACATTAGACAGCAAAATCAGACAATGAAAGATCACTTCGACAATGAATTACACAAACAAATCCAGGAAGCAAAGGATCAACTATACAGGGAGATAGAGGTTATGAAAAACAAACAATCAGAAATCCTAGAAATGCAGGTAGCAATAAACCAACTTAAAAACTCAATTGAGAATACTACCAGCAGAGTGGAACACTTAGAAGATAGAACATCAGACAATGAAGACAAAGTATTTCAACTTGAAAAGAACATAGACAGCTCAGCAAGACTGTTAAGAAACCATGAGGAGAACATCCAAGAAATATGGGATAACATTAAGAGACCAAACTTAAGAGTCATTGGGATACAGGAAAGTATAGAACTCCAAACCAAAGGAATGAGCAATCTATTCAATGAAATAATACGAGAAAACTTCCCAGACTTGAAGAATGAGACAGAATCCCAAATCCTAGAAGCCTACAGGACGCCAAATGTGCAAAATCATAAGAGATCCACACCTAGACACATTACAATGAAGATGCCCAACATACAGAATAAGGAGAGAATTTTAAAAGCTGCAAGAGAAAGGAAGCAGATTACATTTAGGGGTAAGCCAATCAGGATAACAGCTGATCTTTCAACACAGACTCTGAAAGCTAGAAGATCCTGGAATAACATATTTCAAACACTGAAAGAAAATGGGTTCCAACCAAGAATTGTGTATCCAGCGAAATTAAGCTTCAGGATGGAAGATGAAATTAAAACCTTCCATGATAAACAAAAGTTAAAAGAATTTGCAGCTAGAAAACCATCTCTTCAAAACATCCTCGGCAAAACATTACAGGAAGAGGAAATGGAAAATAACAATGAAAACCAACAGTGGTAGGTAGGACAGTAAAGGGGGGGGGGGAATAATCAAAGAGGAAAACAAACCACGTTTAGTAACAGAAATAAACAAATATGGCTGGAAGAACAACCCATATCTCAATAATAACCCTAAATGTTAATGGCTTAAACTCACCAATTAAGAGACACAGGCTAGTAGAATGGATCACAAAACAAGACCCAACAATATGCTGCCTACAGGAGACTCATTTGATAGGAAAAGACATACATAGGCTGAAGGTGAAAGGTTGGGAAAAATCATATCACTCATATGGACTTCGGAAACAAGCAGGAGTGTCCATACTCATATCAAATAAAATAGATTTCAAGCCAAAGTTAATCAAAAGGGATAAAGAGGGACACTACATACTGCTTAAGGGAATCATACACCAACAAGACATAACAATCATAAATATATATGCCCCAAACAATGGTGCAGCTAAGTTCATCAAACAAACTCTTCTCATGTTCAAGAGTCTAATAGACCACCATACAATAATCATGGGAGACTTAAACACACCTCTCTCGCCACTGGACAGATCTTCCAAACAAAAGTTGAATAAGGAAACTATAGAACTCAATAACACAATTAATAACCTAGACTTAATTGACATATATAGAATATACCACCCAACATCAAGCAGTTACACTTTTTTTCTCAGCAGCACATGGATCCTTCTCAAAAATAGATCATATATTATGTCACAGGGAAACTCTTAGACAATATAAAGGAGTAGAGATAATACCATGCATCCTATCTGATCATAATGGAATGAAACTGAAAATCAACGATAAAAGAAGGAAGGAAAAAGCATACATCACTTGGAGAATGAACAATAGGTTACTGAATGATCAATGGGTTATAGAAGACATCAAGGAGGAAATTAAAAAATTCTTAGAGATTAATGAAAACACAGACACAACATATCGGAATCTATGGGACACGTTGAAAGCAGTTCTAAGAGGAAAATTCATTGCTTGGAGTTCATTCCTTAAAAAAAGAAAAAAACCAACAAATAAATGATCTCACACTTCATCTCAAAATCCTAGAAAAAGAAGAGCAAAACAACAGCAAAAGAAGTAGAAGGCAAGAATGAATGAAAATCAGAGCTGAAATTAATGGAATCGAAACAAAATAAACAATTGAAAAAATTGACAAAACTAAAAGTTGGTTCTTTGAAAAAATAAACAAAATCGACAGACCCTTAGCGATGCTAGCGAAGAGAAGAAGAGAGAGAACTCAAATTACTAGCATACGGGATGAAAAAGGCAATATCACAACAGACACTTCAGAAATACAGAAGATAATCAAAAATTATTTTGAATCCAATAAATTAGAAGATAGTGAAGGCATCGATAAATTTCTTAAGTCATATGATCTGCCCAGATTGAGTCAGGAGGATATAGACAACCTAAACAGACCAATATCAATTGAGGAAATAGAAGAAACCATCAAAAGACTACCAACTAAGAAAAGTCCAGGACCGGATGGGTATACAGCAGAGTTTTACAAAACCTTTAAAGAAGAACTAATACCAATATTTTTCAAGCTACTTCAGGAAATAGAAAAAGAGGGAGAACTTCCAAATTCATTCTACGAGGCCAACATCACCTTGATACCTAAACCAGACAAAGACACTTCAAAGAAAGACAACTACAGACCAATATCTCTAATGAACCTAGATGCAAAAATCCTCAATAAAATTCTGGCGAATCGGATACAAAAACATATCAAAAAAAATTGTGCACCATGATCAAGTAGGATTCATCCCTGGGATGCAAGGCTGGTTCAATATATGGAAATCAATAAATTTTATTCACCACATCAACAGACTTAAAAATAAGAACCATATGATCATCTCGATAGATGCAGAAAAAGCATTTGACAAAGTACAGCATCCCTTTATGTTCAAAACTCTAGAAAAACTAGGGATAACAGGAACATACCTCAATATTGTAAAAGCAATCTATGCTAAGCCTCAGGCTAGCATCATTCTGAATGGAGAAAAATTGAAGGCATTCCCTCTAAAATCTGGAACAAGACAGGGATGCCCTCTTTCACCACTTCTGTTCAACATAGTTCTCAAAACGCTGGCCAGAGCAATTAGACAGACGAAAGAAATTAAAGGCATCAAAATAGGAAAAGAAGAACTTAAATTATCACTATTTGCAGATGACATGATTCTATACCTAGCAGACCCAAAAGGGTCTACAAAGAAACTATTAGAGCTAATAAATGAATTCAGCAAAGTGGCAGGATATGAAATCAACACGCATAAATCAAAGGCATTCCTGTATATCAGCGACAAATCCTCTGAAATGGAACTGAGGACAACCACTCCATTCACAATATCTTCAAAAATAATAAAATACTTGGGAATCAACCTAACAAAAGAGGTGAAAGACTTATACAATGAAAACTACAGAACCCTAAAGAGAGAAATAGAAGAAGATCTTAGAAGATGGAAAAATATACCCTGTTCATGGATAGGCAGAATGGCGATATTACCAAAAGTTCTCTATAGGTTTAATGCAATGCCAATCAAAATCCCAATGGCATTTCTTGTAGAAATAGAGAAAGCAATCATGAAATTCATATGGAAAAATAAAAGACCCAGAATAGCAAAAACAATGCTAAGCAGGAAGTGTGAATCAGGCGGTATAGCGATACCAGACTTCAAACTATACTACAGAGCAATCGTAACAAAAACAGCATGGTAGTGGTACCAAAACAGGCAGGTAGACCAATGGTACAGAATAGAGGACACAGAAACCAATCCACAAAACTATAACTATCTTATATTTGATAAAGGGGCTAAAAGCATGCAATGGAGGAAGGATAGCATCTTCAACAAATGGTGCTGGGAAAACTGGAAATCCATATGCAACAAAATGAAACTGAATCCCTTTCTCTCGCCATGCACAAAAGTTAATTCAAAATGGATCAAGGAGCTTGATATCAAATCAGAGACATGCCGTCTGATAGAAGAAAAAGTTGGCTACGATCTACATACGGTGGGGTCGGGCTCCAAATTCCTCAATAGGACACCCATAGCACAAAAGTTAATAACTAGAATGAACAAATGGGACTTACTCAAACTAAAAAGTTTTTTCTCAGCAAAAGAAACAATAAGAGAAGTAAATAGGGAGCCTACATCCTGGGAACAAATCTTTACTCCTCACACTTCAGATAGAGCCCTAATATCCAGAGTATACAAAGAACTCAGAAAATTAGACAATAAGATAACAAACAACCCAATCAACAAATGGGTCAAGGACCTGAACAGACACTTCTCAGAGGAGGACATACAGTCAATCAACAAGTACATGAAAAAATGCTCACCATCTCTAGCAGTCAGAGAAATGCAAATCAAAACCACCCTAAGATACCATCTCACTCCAGTAAGATTGGCAGCCATTAGGAAGTCAAACAACAACAAGTGCTGGTGAGGATGTGGGGAAAAGGGTACACTTGTTCATTGCTGGTGGGACTGCAAATTGGTGCAGCCAATTTGGAAAGCAGTATGGAGATTTCTTGGAAAGCTGGGAATGGAGCCACCATTTGACCCAGCTATTCCCCTTCTCGGTCTATTCCCTAAAGACCTAAAAAGAGCATGCTACAGGGACACTGCTACATCAATGTTCATAGCAGCACAATTCACAATAGCAAGACTGTGGAACCAACCTAGATGCTCTTCAATAGACGAATGGATAAAAAAAATGTGGCATTTATACACAATGGAGTATTACTCTGCATTAAAAAATGACAAAATCATAGAATTTACAGGGAAATGGATGGCATTAGAGCAGATTATGCTAAGTGAAGCTAGCCAATCCCTAAAAAACAAATGCCAAATGTCTTCTTTGATATAAGGAGAGTAACTAAAAACAGAGTAGGGACGAAGAGCAGGAGAAGAAGATTAACATTAAACAGGGATGAGAGGTGGGAGGGAAAGGGAGAGAGAAGGTAAATTGCATGGAAATGGAAGGAGACCCTCAGGGTTATACAAAAGTACATACAAGAGGAAGTGAGGGGAAAGGGAAAAATAATACAAGGGGGAGAAATGAATGACGGTAGAGGGGTTAGAGAGAGAAGAAGGGAGGGGAGGGGAGGGGAGGGGAGGGGGGATAGTAGAGGATAGGAAAGGCAGCAGAACACAACAGACACTAGTATGGCAATATGTAAATCAATGGATGTGTAACTGATGTGATTTTGCAATCTGTATATGGGGTACAAATGGGAGTTCATAACCCACTTGAATCAAAGTGTGAAATATGATATGTCAAGAAACATGTAATGTTTTGAACAACCAACAATAAGAAATTTTAAAAAAATGAATAAAATCATGGCCTTTGCAGTTAAATGGATGGAGTTGGAGAATATAATGCTAAATGAAGTAAGCCCATCTAAAAAAACCAAATGCTGAATGTTTTCTCTGGTATGTGGATGCTGATTCATAATGGGTATGGGTGGGAGCATGGGAGAAATGGAGGAACTTTAGGTAGGGCAAAGGGGAGGGAGGGGAAAGGAGAAGCCATGGGGGTAGGAGAGATGGTGGAATGAGATGGACATCTTTACCCTAAGTACATGGATAAAGACATGAATGATGTGACTCTACTTTGTGTTCAAACAGAAATATGAAAAACTGTGCTCTATATTATACTATGAATTGAATCACATTCTGCTGTCATATATAACACCTCAGAATAAATAAAATTTTAAAAATAAGGAAAAAAGAATATAGTACAAAATATATATTATATATATTAATATATATATATATACACATACATACATATATATATATATATACACATACATACATAATCTGATAGAGCTGAGATCCACAGGGTGGCAAATGGAGACTGTGTCATGGTACAGAAAAGTAAAAGACTGAACCTTGGAAACTCCTAAAGTGGAATGTGTCCAAAAAAGTGCAATTATGGCCACTTATGACATGTGAAAGTCACTGATATCATATTTCGGTGTCCAACTTTAGTTTAAGATGTCCTTAGCTTTCTTGGTGAACTAGGGAGATGAGTGTTGACTTCAGTAATATTTTCAATAATTTCTAAAAGAAAAGTTTAGAACTGCCCAGGGAAAAGTAAAAAAATAATAATAATAAATAAATAAATTCTGTAGCACAATAAGGAAAATGTCTAATAAATAATTGACATATGAGGTTAAATAAAATAAAAAAGTTTCTGCACAGCAAAAGAAACAATATTCACACCAAAGAGACAGTCTCCAACATGGGAGAAAATCTTTGGCAGCTATTAATCTGACAAACAACTAATATCCAGAATACATAAAGAACAAAAAAATTAATGTCAAAAGAATAATAAGTAATCCAGTCAATAAATAGGTGAATAATGTGACTAGTCACTTTTCAAATGGCCAAAAATGTATGAGAAAATACTTAACATTTGTAGCCATCAGGGAAATACTAAAACAAACAAACAAACAAACCTGCATTGAGATTCCTTCTTACTCCATTCAGAACAGCTATTATTGATTGGGGAAAAAAAAGATGATGAAAATGTGGAGATGTGGAGAAAAAGAACTCTTATATACTGTTGGTGGAAAGCAATGTGGAGTTCCTCAGAAAACTGAAAATAGAACTATCATTTGATCCAGCTGTATCATTTTTATATACCTGACAGAAATGAAGTCAGCATACAAAAGAGATATCTGCAAACCTGTGCTTATTGTGGCATTATTCACTATTCATAAGATATGAAATTATCCTAGATTCCTGACAACAGATGAAAGGATAAAAAACTATATAGTATATGTACACAATGAAGTTATGTGTCCATGAAGAGGAATGAAATAATGTCATTTTCAGGAAAATGGATAGAACTGGAGGTTATCATGTTAAGTGAAGTAAGCCAAAGATAGATAAGTATGTTTACTCTCATGTATGGAAAGTTAAAAAAAAAGTGGAAGAGAGATTATTAGAAAAGAGGAAGGGAAGGGCTTAGGGGGAAAAGAAGGAGGTGGTGGTAAGAAAGGGTAGTAGGAAAGATGAATATGATCAAAGAACAATACATACATATATGAATCTCCATTCACAGTGAAACCCCTTAATTTGTATAACTAATATATCTTAATAAAAAAGCAAAATTTTAAATAAAAATCTGGGTGAGGCATGTAAATGATATAAGAATGCTCCAAAATAAGTATAAGCAAAGATGATAAATTTCACTTGTAATGAAGATTATGCAAAACTTAAAAAGGGATATTATCAATTTTCATCAAATTGGTAAAATTTAAAAGTCTGCATAAGAAAAGAAATGTAAATGACCTAAATATTCATCAAATGAGGAGCTATTAACTAAAATTACAGTATATCTATACCATGAAATAGAGTATTTTGCAATCATGAAATAAAAGCTGTTTATCTTTTAAGAACTACCATGGTAAAAATCTCTAAAAAAAATAATTATTAAGCCAAAAATCAATTTTAGAAGACATACCTTATGTATGTTAAGAAGAAAAAAGTTATGTTCATCTATGTGTACATATAAATAAAGGATTATAAAGAAACTGATGAGAGTAGTTACTTAAGAAGAAAGGAGTAGAATGGTGTGGGTGGAGTAAAGCTATGTAAAAAAGAAAGCATTAACATTTAATTATTTACCTAGTATTATTTGAACCTTCCCACAGAAGAATGTGTGCATTTATGCATGAACTTTGTACTTACACAAGGATGGTTATCTTATGTAAAATTGTTTATAGACCAAGATATTGACATGCTTTTCCCTTATTCATTTAACAAACATTTACTGATAATCAGTTACATTCAGTCTCTATGATGGCTGAAACATAAGCAGTGCAAAAATGAGGCAGTTCCTGCTGTCTAATGGAAGAGGAAAATTAGATGCTATTTGCCCTAAAACAAGTATACTAGATTGGGGCCTGATAGAAATTAATGCTGGCACCAGTCTTAGATAGATGGAAATACAAGAATGAGTATGGAAGATAATAGATAAAATTGGGTGGTGGCATTATCCCAATGCAAATGTTGAGTAAAAATAGTCTTTCTTCTTCCAACAAACTAATTCTCAGACCTCTATGTGCACACAAAGATGTAGTGCTGAAACCCTCCATCCTGAATTTTCTTTGTTCTTTGACTTAAATGATCCCAAGTCAAAAGATCTAGAAAACAGGATTAATGCCATCTAACTTCTATCTTGTAACCAAACATATAAACTTTATATTTCTCACTGAATTGATTTTAGTTTCCCCAAACCTTGTTTCCCCCTTTAAAAATCAACATAGTTGCTCACTGTGTTCCTTGTCATTTGGAGAGAAGCAAAATGTGTAAGTTTAAGTATCATTTGAAAATTCATCCCTGGCTTTTAGGTATGCAGTCATTAGGTCTGAGGAATGTATACAGTTACATTGGTAAGGCTCCAGAGTATTTAATTTATGGAAGTAGCGGCAGCAGAAACCATGGAGAATACAAGTGAAAAATTAGGATATAACAGAGTAGAATGCATACCTTTGTTTAGTACCTAAGGCTCTTGTGTTGAAGTTACATGATCTTGTATTTATACACTATTTGGGTTTAAATTTGGTATATTATAATGAATAATTTAATAAAGCTACAGCCTAAATGCAAAGGGGGAAAAAACATAATTACAACCTTGTGAAATGCCTTCCACAACAGCAAGAAGTCTTAAGGGCAAGTGGATTTAATAGATTCAATGACTAGCATATCATAATAATTCAAATTTGATTTTCTTTCTTCTGCCTTTCCAACCTCAAAAATATTGCTTATTGTTTCACTAAGTATTACAAATGCTGAATTCTGATGGTAGAAAATATTATAAAGCTGAGGTTAGCATTCATTTTTACTCCTAATTTTGTATACCCCCCTCATATTTTCTTCAAATTAAGAATTTTTAGTATCAAGAGATGACTCTTTAAAAGAAGCCACTAAAAAGCAAAAATTATAAGTTTAATATATATATTTATTAAATTATAAGTCTAATAAATATATTTATATATATATATATGTATGTATATATATATATATATATATATATATATATATATATATATATATATATATATATTTAACCTGGCATGGGCCAACAACTATGCATTTAATTTTGTTAACTATGGAATAAAGCCTGGTTTGTTTCAACCTAGATTGAAAATCTTTTAAAAGTGAGTTCATCCATCTTTCTTAATAGTGGAATTAAGCTTCTTGCCAATTTCGAGTAATATTCCTTAAATTCACCATGATTGGGAAAACCACAGTTGACATGATATGGATTTATTTCCAAAGTAGATTAGGATTAAAATTTAAAGAGAAGTCTTTTACACTTCTTAGTCTCCCTTGTTCAAGTTTTTCAAGTTCCAGCAACATGTTTCTGGAATGAGAACAAGAGAAGAGGAAAGAGAATCCATGATTATGTTTCATAACCATGACACTTTTTCACAGATTATCAACCACCCAAAGGAGGCACAATCAATGATGTGCTCTTTATAAATTTATTTCTGTATTTGTACTTTACTTGTATTATAGGCCCATACAGTGGGGAATTCAATTTTTAAGAATTCACTTTCTTATTGTCCTGGAATCATCTGAAACTGTTCAGAGGGTCACCTGGATCTAGAGGATCCTCCACCAACATGAACACACCATGACACTACCATATCTCCTTTCTCTCACTGTGAAGGAATTGGTCTAAATAATTCCCTCAACATGCTTCCTTGTTCCAGATCTTGCCATGTCTCCAGATGCTACTCTGGCACTCTTGGAATTCCATCTTCATCTTGCAATGCCAGAATCTGCTTCTTCATGCTACCCAGACCCAAGAAAAATCCTGCTCCTCAAGAAGCTCTGAAAGGTCTTCTCTTGGTCTTCTGCCTACAGAGATAATCCTATACTTTTTCCCTACTTTCACACCATGTTGAGATTGTGTGGTGTTTTGCTGTCTTCAAAAACCCAATTCTGCAATTGTTCTCAAACCTATCTGGGGATATTTACGTTATTCTCTACCTAGAATTGCCCTTTATGGTGTGGATGAAGCCCCTGTTAGAAACCTACTGCCATCTCAGCTCTCTTTATTTTTTTCCTCAAGGATATTTTCTAGTATGGATTATGGGAATATTTGACCTCTGTCATCAGAAATTCTTCCAAATCTTTTCTCTTACCTGCATTTTTTTTTTGAACTGGGGTTTGAACTCTGGGATACTCAACCACTGAGCTACATCCCTAGCCCTATTTTGAATTTTATTTAGAGACAGGGTCTCACTGAGCTGTTTAGCATCTCGCTTTTGCTGAAGCTGGCTTTGAACTCGCTATCCTCTAGCCTCAGCCTCCTGAGCTGCTGGGTTTACAGGCATGCACCATTAGGCCCAGCTCCATCTGGTTCATTCTTACCTCATGAAAAATGTGTGACACATCTTCCTGGTTTTTGCTCTGCAAAGTCACAGCCCACTGAAGAAAATAGATTTTAAAGAGAAAGTAATGTTCCCTGAAATAAAAATATATTCTTGGAAATTTTGAAAATGAGGATTCAGAAATATACTAGGGGTTGCCGGAGCAATGAATATTTGTGTCCTCAGACTCATAGGTAGGGTGGTGCACTATGAAGTTAACTATCGTAGACCAGAAATCCCACAGTGAAGTTTAAAGTGGCCTGTGTATGGCATGGAAGCAACAAAGGGGTAGACTGGGTGTGACATAGGCCCTGCATGATCACCTACCTACCTGTTCCTGAGCTTGGACCTTCCCTCCTAATTCTCATTGCAAACTCCACCCACAATAATTAGTGTAATTGCACATGAGTTGTTTGAGATACCGATGAGCAATGTAAGCATGTAAACTGGAAGTTGCAAGTCTCAGGTCTGAATCTGAAGATGCTGATCCAGATGGGAGAACAATTTGTATTTCAGACTGGTGTAAAACATGAGGTTGGATGAGCTTCCCCAGAGAATGAAAAGAGAGAGGAGAAGATGAAAGAACAGAGGTATACTACTATTTAACAGAAAAGGGGGAAGAGAAAAATCTGGACTGAGAACAGAAGAGGAAAGAGAACCCAGAGGAGAGCCAGGATGAGAAGGTTTCACAGAGGAATGATGACCCTCACTGAATGCAAAATCATTTCCTGGAGAATGGAGTCAAAATAAACCAAACCAAACAATAGTGAATATTGAATGTTTGTGTCATCTCAAGTTTAGGTCTAAGGATATATTTCTGGAGCTAAAGCAGATCTGGAACAGAAGGGAAAATAGGAAATAATTTAGCATTTATCTTGTTCAATTTCTGTTTTTATATGTAAGGAGTGTACCTTCTCTGATCCCTAAAGGCTAACAGGAGCTTTTTTCCATTTTCCTATTTCATCCTTCTCTTATATTCCTTAGATGTCATATTGACTGTTTACTGTATCCTCCATTGTCTTAACTGCTCATTAGTAGTTTGTATCATTTTGTCTTTCTATTCTGCTCTTCATATTTCTTCCCGTCTGCCTCTGGAAAACAAATTCTCTTTTTGTTTTTTTTGGTTTTGTTTTTTTTTTTATTTTTATTTTATTTTTATTTTTTTTTAATTTTTTATTGTTGGCTGTTCAAAACATTACATAGTTCTTGATATATCATATTTCACAATTTGATTCAAGTGGGTTATGAGCTCCCATTTTTACCCCATATACAGATTGCAGAATCACATCAGTTACACATCCATTGATTTACATATTGCCATACTAGTGTCTGTTGTATTCTGCTGCCTTTCCTATCCTCTACTATCCCCCCTCCCCTCCCCTCCCCTCCCCTCCCCTCTTCTCTCTCTGCTCCCTCTACTGACATTCGTTTGTCCCCCTTATATTATTTTTCCCCTTCCCCTCACTTCCTCTTGTATGTACTTTTGTATAACTCTGAGGGTCTCCTTCCATTTCCATGCATTTTCCCTTCTCTCTCCCTTTCCCTCCCACCTCTCATCCCTGTTTAATGTTAATCTTCTTCTCATGCTCTTCGACCCTACTCTGTTCTTGATATAAGGAGAGTAACAAATTCTCTTTTTGACTGTCTCTAATCCAGTGATTGGTCAATGGTGGACTTGCAGAACGAGCCTTGTCAACAACTTATGTTTGGATAGCCTCAGAGCTCAGAATGGTTTGAAGGTAAAAACCAGAACACAAACAACAACAAAAAAATGTTAGACAAAGTCTGGCCTTTTAAAGAGAAAGTTTGCTGACTCCTGATATAATCTGTTACTACATCTTCCCACAGAATAAATATTTTTCAAAATACATAATTTCAGGTTTATTCTTTATATATTTTTTTTGAAATTGACTTTTTTATTTGCTTCATACTGCATCTCATTATATTTCTGGGGCTTTAAAACCATGTCTTTAATCAAAATTTTAAAAAAATATTCTGCTTCCTAAAATTCCAGTATTTGAAGAACTTTAGGTCTAATTCTTATTGCTTCTGCTGACTCTCACTCATAGTGTTTTATTTCCTTTATTTAAAAAAGGCCTTGTTATTCTATTGCCTATATCTCAGGCAAGTCTTTTAGAACTGAATTGAGAGTGTTTTTCTCCAGAGAAGATATTGTTTGTCCTTACAGGCATTTAGACTCTCCACCTACCCCAGTACATTTTAAGATAGAATTCTGGTCTCTCTTGTTTCAAGTCAAGGACTATAAATTTAGGCTCCAAATCCATATAACTACTTGCTCTTGCACACACAAATTATGCAGGAAATTTTTTTTCCCTCTACCTAGAGTTAAAATGGAGACAATTGATTTCTTTGCACTTTGATGCTTCAGGGTATGTTTTTTTTTTCTCCCCCAGTTCCTTACTTGCCTGAGGGTGTAGATTTTGCTGGATCACAGAATACTTTGGGCAGAGGAAAGAATGGTAGATTTTCCTTCTATTTTCTTACTTCTTGGATGTCTCAGAGCTATATGTTTGCCACCCCTCCCTCCAGGCAGCTATTAAGCTCCAGGCTGCCTCTTTCAGGGGCTAACTCTTACTCCGTAGCTCCAAGATCCTAGGGACTTAAGTGTTCACTTACAGCTACTTACTGGACTCCTATTCTTTCTTCTTTAGGCATCTGTTAAAAAGAGGGCTTAAAACCATTTTGTTTGGCCTTTTTAAGCATTTTTTAGTGGGAAGATTTCAAGATTCTAGCTTGCCATCTTAGTTGCCAGTAAGTCTCACAGACATATTTGCAACAAATGAATAAAGTTATTTGATTTATTATTACTACGGCTTTAAGATTGCACGCACACACAGGCATACACATGACCTTGCACACAATACTTGTGGGTTTGTTTGGTTCTGCAACAAAGGATGGGTCATTAAATGTTTGTCAGGGCCTATATAAACACGTATTGAGCTGTGCAGATTTTGAAGTTATTGTCTCAGCTTTGATCAACCCTTCTCTACCTGATATTTGTTATGGTTTGGATATTAAGTGCGCCCCCAAATTTCCTGCTAATTCAGAAACAGGAATATTCACAAGTGAAGTGATTGGACTATGAGCTGAAACCTAATTAGTTTGAATCGACTGACTAGTGGTAACTATAGGCAGATGGGCATGGTTAGAGGAGATGGGTCACTGGGGTTGTGCCCTGGAAGGATGTTATCTTCCCTGTGGCCTCTTCCTCAGCTCCTCTGCTTCTTTGCTTTCATGAAGGAAGCAGTTTCCTACCAACACGCCCTTTACTCATGATGTGCTGCCTCACCTTGGGCCAGAGCAATGGAGTTGGCTGTCTGTGGATTGAAATTTCTGATACTTCGAGCCCCCAATAAACTTTTCCTCCTCTAAGTTGTTCTTTTCAGACATTTTGGTCACAATGATGCAAGCGTTGACTAAAAGAGTACTTAAATATTAGGTCACCATTCTGCTAAATACATTTCTTTTTTTTTTTTTTGTCAGTTGGCTCTCTATATATTCCATGTAGAATAATCCAGAAAGTTGGAATATGAAAGCAAAATGTACTTTCTATTCTTTCCCCCAAACAGGCACCTAGCTTGAATGGACACCAGGCTTTTCTAGTTTCTTTTGTCTCTCTCAGAAATCACCCATCATACTCTCTTTGAACTTTTCCATCTTCTGAATGGAAGTTCTATGCCCAGTTCTGTTGGGCACTTTCTCACATCTTCTCAGGTAACAGCATATGGAACACCTCCTTTTCACAATTCTGAATCCTGGCCCAGGTGGCCTCTTCTCTGAGTTTATTTGTTCCTACTAATCCCAGTATCTTCATTCTGTTTTCCCAGCTCTAGGGCCTCCAGCTGCTCCCTGCAGCTCTTCTATATGTGCCCCCTCAGTGGTATTATTTGGCTTTTTCAGTTCTAACAACACTTGCTTAACAATTTCCTATATTAAAATTTCTCCAATGACATACCTAGTGCTATTTTTATTTTCCTGATGACATATCACCAATGAAAAGTATTCAGTTAATACATGCCTCCAGTGATCCCAAATAACTGAGAAAGCATGCAGGATTGTTTTCAGTCATATGGTACTTGTCAGGATAGGTATACCAGTTGACTTCACCTAACATCTGTTCTAATTAGTCAGTGTTAAAACTACAAGGGCTCTTAAATATTTTGAATATTGACCTTGTCTATCATAACAGATAATGAGATAGATAATGTGTCTACCCCTTGTATTTAGCATTGGTGATATCTAAGATTTAATTTGTATATCCTTCATTTGTGTGTAAATGTTACTGGCAGACAAAAGCCTGCTGTTATGGTTTAAAAGTAACCAATAAAATTCCTGGCTTGAATTCTTTCAACTGATATCATATAATGCAGGCCAAAGAAAATCTTAACCAGTCATTATGCTTTCTGCTTAATGCCAATTTTATTTGAACATAAACATCTCTATCTAAACCAGATATTGATCTTATATTTCTAACTCATTGAATATGCTTTTTGAATCCATACCCTAGATAAATAGACACCCCTCGTGGTGCTGACAGAGAAGAAGAGGTAGAAGGAAAGAGTGGTCTCAGAAACATGGAATCATGACCTGTGCTTTGAAGCCATCATTATAACCACAGAGACCACACTGTATGGAACACATTTGGTTGCAGGTCAGAGCTCCCTAAAACATCCTTTGCCGGATAGGAGCCCAATTGGAAATTTACACTGACCCAATTTGCGGAATCCTACATTTTCCAATAGAAAATCTTTCACATGCAATAACTTAGAATTGATGTCTAAATAAGATGATTGTTTCTGTCCCATGTCAGTTCCCAGCACAGCATTTCTCAAACTGACATCTCAGAGCTATGTATAGCAAGGTATTTACAGCAATTATACCAAATATTATTGATTTAGACTACATGGAAATGGGTTCTAAGAAAGGGAAGCAATATTTGGGAACATTCTATTGCTAGAAATGGATAATGTCCCTTGTTGTGTGATACATATGACAAGCCACATGTTCTGAGCATGTATCATGTGCCTGTTTTAAGTGTTTTATATGCATTAACTTATTTAACTTCCAGAGTAATCATATTATTATCAACATTGTAGAAATAAGAAAATAGATGCATCGAAAGTTACATAATTTGCACAAAATTTCCCAAACACTAATTGGCACTATAAGACATGCACTGACATAGTCTGACACCATATAGATGGAGGGTATCTGTATGCAAGCATTCACAACACTGCCTATGCAAAAACTATCAAGTCTCACATATAGCAATTAATGCCACCCCCTCTGAAATTTCACAATCATTTAGATTTTTCTTATGCATAACTTTATAATTATTCATAAGAAAAATAAAACTCCTATGACAAAAAACAGACCTAAAAGCAAAGAAATATAATTACATTTATAAAGAGTCAACAAAGAGTCCTAATTTAGACATGTAGCTCCAGTGAAATACATTTGGTAATTGTCAATCAATCAATATTCTATGGATTAATTTTACCTGGAAATACATCTAAGTTTATTTATATCTTTTCTTTTAAGGAATACACATCTGTTATTTTACTAGGCCAAGAAAGTTTTAAAATGTTTTTATTTGTTCTGAATAAATAGATGCCCCCTATCTTGTCCTACCTCACCGGTGTCCAACCTGAAAGATACAGAGAGACTGACAAATCACTGTGACAACACAGGAGTGCTGTATAATACAAAACACCTAGCAAAGGCAGAATATTAGAGAACTAGTAGTAAAAATGTTTCAAAAATACAAGATTTTATATGATTTGCTTTAACATATTTAAAGGAGACAAAAATTGTAGTATAGTTCATCATGTAAACTATCTCATTCAGCAAATTATTCAAAGGTACTTTTACTGAATTTCCAATTGAAATTAAATGGTTTGTTTTACTACACTTAGTTGATAGCTTCTGTGATTGTGGAGACTATCACAATACAGCAGTTGATTTGAAAACACGATAATTCTTTGAAAGATCTAATTAGCTTCAATGAGATAAACTTTGAAAGAGCATACTGATTTATTACCTATTGGTCAGTGAAGAGGGAAGGTTTGCAGTCTTGTCTACAGCAGGATTCCATAATGAGAATTAAAAGAACAAACAGTTATGTGTAACCAAGATCGGCAGTTCTGTCAGTGACTATGGTACAGGATGGCTAAGAGCACATGGTTTGAAGTCAGTTAGAAATTGATTTGGATCCTAACTCCATTACTATGGGACCCCTCAATAGTCTATGAGCACTTTACAGCAAGATGCTGTGTTCATTAGTGTGTGCAGACTACAGGGTCTCAAAATAGAACTCAGCACTGGGCTGTGTGTTTCATTCTATGCCATAAATTTGCTGAACTGATTGCTATATCAGGGACATTCTCTCACTTTACCAGATGTTTTACTAGAAAATGTTACTTTTTCTTTTTTCTCACCATAATCCACCTTTTCTCATTCTACTCTCACTTTACTTTTAATGCCTTCCTTCTTAATCCTCTGTAGAATCTTTACCTCCATCTTTGTTGTAATGCCTATAAAAATGTATAGTTTTCTTATACATTTGTTCTTCCTCACAAAGCCACAAAGTTCCCAAGGACCTCAGCTGATCACCTTTGAATCCCTAGCCTTAGAAAGAGACAAGCAAATGGCCAACATCTAGCATGTGCTACATAAATGAAAACTGACTGGAAAGGTGGATGAACAAATAATTGAATTAGGGGTTCAGTTGGAATTTTTCATTACTTCAAGGCTCAAACTGGAATGTAGGATTTGCAACAAACCATGCAAGAGGGTTTGAATGAAAATATTTGATGTAAAACAGAAAGATTAATACAAAATACAGGCAACAATGTCTGATGTTAACTCAATGATGTACTCTCTTAACTATTATGACAATTAACAATGGAGAGAAGAAGGAAAGGTATCTTACAGATTCACAAAACTGGTACTTGATGACTAGGTCAATAATGACCAAAAAAATTTACCTCTTTGTCTTCAGGAAAGCTTAACACCAAAACTATTTTAGAGGGATGAATATCTATCCTGTTCATCAACTATTTCCAAAGAAGGGACATCATAAACATTTTATTAAACCATTTGCTTTGTCTTCTTAGATTGTTGCTCTGATTTTATTTTCATACGTTATTCATGTGCACTCTCTGTAGGTAAGAGAAAGATTAAAAAAGAAATAAATTATTCATTATTAACAGTATTTATTTTCAATATCAGTATTTATTGAACTTTTATAACTCTGGGGAACATCATTTTTTATGACCATCTAGAATGATACTTGTTCTTTTCAGATTATAGTGTAAAGTTATATTTCTGCAACATAATTAGAGGAATGAAATTCAGTTACAGAATTCATTTTTTTCCATTAGCTATTTGAATTTATATGAACTGGAACAAGAAATTATTGAAGACTTTTTAATTAACTAATTTTATTTTCATTTAATAAATTTGAATTCCATATATACTATTCAGTGTCTTACTTTTTCAAATTCACACTCATGCACAAGATAAGCAGCATCTTGAGTAAGTAGTCACACAAATAGTTTTTGAGTATATTGACAGAAGTAGGATAAACAAAGTTAGAGTAATAACTTATTTCTAGGTGATCAGATACTTCAGTGTCAGAGATTTTTCCTAACAGTATTTAAATTTTTTTATTGAAATAGCGTTTACACATCATAGAATTTATCACTGTAAAATAAATAGTTTTGTGGATTTTACTATGTGTTGTATGACTATCACCTCTATCCAAATTTAGACCATTGTATCACCCTCCCATAAAAACTTTATACACGTTAGCAGTTACTCTCCATTTCCTACTCAGTAACCTACAACAAGCACTGATCTATATTTTTGTCTCTATAAATATGCCTCTTCTGAACATATTAATAAGTAATACAATTTACAGACTTTTGTTCCTGGCCTCCTTCATTTAACATAATATTATAGCATTTATTAGTATTTCATTCCTTTTTATGGCTAACTAATATTCCATTGTGTGCATATATTATATATCCTAATGCCATTTATGAAGTGACAACCATTTATGACACTTCTGCTTTTTGGATATTATGGATAAACCACTCTGAACATTATTGTATGAGCTTTTGTATGAACGAGCACATGTTTTCAATTCTTTGGGTAGGTACCTAGCATAGACATTATTAGGCAGTATGTTACCTTTATAGTTAACATCATTTTAGATTTCCACCAGAAATACAAGGGGTCAAATTTCTTCACATCTTTTTTAAAAATATATATTTAGTTCTTGATGGACATTTACTTATTTATTTATATACAGTGATGAGAATCAAACCCAGTGCCTCACACATGCTAGGCAAGTGCTCTACCACAGAGCCACCACCCCAGCCCCTCTCCACATCTTTGTCCAGACTTATTTTACATCTTTTATTATAGTCATCCTGGGGGACGTGAAATAAAAGCATTTTAAATGTTGTTTCTATTTTTATGTAATAGAATCAGAAAGAAGAAAGTTCATCTGTTACTAAATAGATATAGACTATTAATCTCCAATTCACATGGCAAATTCAATTTTAAAATAGACTATATACTAGAACATAAGAAATCTCAAAGGAAAAAAATACATATGATCACATTCACTGTTAATAATGAAAAAAAATCACAAGCACTCACAAAACCTAGAGCTTCTTGGTTCTAGACATCTGGTAAATAAAACAGCAACAACAGAATGATATCCAAATAATCCATGGAGCACAAAATTCAGAATATTTTTTTTAGAGAGAGAGAGAGAGAGAGAATTTTTTTATTGGTTGTTCAAAACATTACAAAGCTCATGACATATCATCTTCCATACATTTGATTCAAGTGGGTTATGAACTCCCATTTTTTACCCCAAATACAAGTTGCAGAATCACATCGGTTACACATCCACATTTTTACATAATACCATATTAATGACTGTTGTATTCTGCTACCTTTCCTATCCCCTACTATCCCCCCTCCCCTTCCCTCTCATCTTCCCTCGAGAGAGAGAATTTTTAATATTTATTTTTCAGTTCTCGGTGGACACAACATCTTTATTTTATTTTTATGTGGTGCTGAGGATCAAACCCAGCGCCCCGCGCATGCCAGGCAAGCGCGCTACCGCTTGAGCCACATCCCAGCCCTCAGAATGATTTTTTAATGAAGAATTTAATCATTGTGAAACTGGAACATGAAGATATATTAAGATAAGTGTGAAGCAATTAAACACTTAAAATAAGTTTAACTGGGAAATTGGAAATCTTGAAAATTCATAGGACTAAGTTGTAATTCAAAAAGTTCAAAACATATGAAACAAACCCAAATAAACAGAAGAAATTGATAAAAAGCCTTTCTCTGAGCTGAAGAAGAGCATCAAAATTATAAATTTAACACTGCATCCACCTTAGTAAAATACTGAAGGTGTCCTCATTAAAGTCAAGTACAATGTAAGGTTACTGCTATCAGTAGGCATTGATGAGAAATTGAGGTTTTTATTTTTTAATTTTTTATTCTAATTTGTTATATATGACAGCAGAATGAATTACAATTCATATTACACATATAGAGCACAAGTTTTCATATCTCTGGTTGTATACAAAGTACACTCACACTATTTGAGTCTTCATACATGTACTTAGGGTAATGATGTCCATCTCATTACACCATCTTTTTTACCCCCCATGACTCTCCCTTTTCCTCCCACCCCTTTGCCCTCTCTAGAGTTTATCTAATCTTCCCATGCTACCCCTCCTAACCCCACTAGGAATCAGCCTCCTTATATCAGAGAAAACATTCGGCATTTGGTTTTGGGGGGATTGGCTAACTTCACTTAGCATTATATTCTCCAACTCCATTCATTTACCTGCAAATGACATGATTTTATTTTCTTTTATTGCTGAGTAATATTCCATTGTGTAAATATACCACATTTTTTAATCCATTCATCCACTGAAGGGCATCTAGGTTGGTTCCACAGTTTAGCTATGGTGAATTATGCTGCTATAAACATTGATGTGGCTGTCCCTGTAGTATGCTATTTCTAAGTCCTTTGGGTATAGACCAAGGAGTGGGATACCTGGGTCAAATAGTTGGGTCAAATTCTATTTCCAGCTTTCCAAGGAATCTCCATACTGTTTTCCATATTGGCTGCACCAATTTTTGGTCCCACCAGCAATGTATGAGTGTGCCTTTCCCCCCAACATCCTCACCAACACTTATTGTTGTTTGTGTTCTTAATAGATGCTATGATGACTGGAGTGAGATGAAATCTTAGAGTAGTTTTGATTTGCATTACTCTAATTGCTAGAAATGTTGAACGTTTTTGCATATATTCATTGATTGAGTGTATATCATCTTCTGAAAGGTATCTGTTCAGTGCCTTGGCCAATTTATTGATTGGGTTACTTGTTTTTCTGGTGTTTAACTTTTTGAATTCTTTATTTACCTTAGAGTTCAGTGCTGGGAGCCATTAGCCAAGTAGGTATGACAATTTCCTTGCCAGCGTACCCCATGTTGCTGACATGTTGCAGTGACATTGAAAGTAAGTGACCTTGCTCAAGGACCAAGGCAGATTAGGGTGTTCCCGGTTTTAAGATAATCGTGTTTAGGGCGTTCCCAGTTTAGGTTCCAGGTTTAAGGTTTAAGATTATTCCTGCTGGGAATAGGGCGTATCCTGCTGCCTGAGTTCCCCTTGAGTTCTCACGGGATTCAGACAGTATATTTTGGAGATAGAAGCCCAGTGGAGGTGAATTTGGGCAGAGAACATGGATTTGGGCAGAGAACGTTGGATTTCCCCAGAACGTGATTGTAGACGGCTGGTGTGAGTTCGGGAATAAAGAGTTGCTGTTTGAATCTACAAGCTGTGTGGTGGCTCGTGATTGTGTGCCCAGCCAGACTGCGGCATTTGTGCCCAGCCAGACTGCGGCAGTTCAGTACACTATCTGCTGTGCAAGTGGTAAAAATTTTTCCCCAAGATATAGGCTGTCTATTCACTTCACTGATTTGTTTCTTTTGCCTGAAGAAGCTTTTTAGTTTAAATCTATCCTATGTGTTGATTCTTGATTTTAATTATTATGTACAGGAGTCTTATTAAGGAAGTTGGGGCCTAATCTGATATGATGGAGATTAGGGCCTACTTTTTAGGGCTCAGTGTCTCTGGTTTAATTTTTAGGTCTTTGATTCACTTTGAGTTTTGTGCATGGTGAGAGATAGAGGTTTGATTTCATTTTGTTACATGTGGATTTCCGGTTTTCCCAGCACCATTTGTTGCAGAGGCTGTCTTTTCTCCAATCGTTGGCAAACAGTGCTATGTTTTTTGGTGCCTTGTCTAATATAAGATAATTGTAATTATGTGGGTTAGTCTCTGTGTCCTATATTCTGTACCATTGCTCTACCAGTATGTTTTGGTGCCAATACCATGCTGTTTTTGTTACTATTGCTCTGTAGTATAGTTTGAGGTCTGGTATAGTGATGCCACTTGCTTCACTCTTTTTGCTAAGGATTGCTTTAGCTATTCTGGGTCTCTTATTTTTCCAGATGAATTTCATGACTGCTTTTTCTATTTGTATGAGTTATGTCATTGGGCTTTTGATTGGTATTGCATTAAATCTGTATAGTGCTTTTGATAGTATGGTCATTTTGACAATATTAAATCTGTCTACCCAAGAATAAGGGAGATCTTTCCATCTTCTAATGTCTTCTTTAATCTCTTTCTTTCACATTCTGTAGTTTCATTGTAGAGGTCTTTCACCTCTTTCGTCAGGTTGATTCCCAAGTTTTTGCTTTTATTTTGAGGCTATTAATGAGTAGTTTTCCTCATTTCCCTGTCAGATGATTTGTCACTGGTATACAGAAATGCCTTTGATTTATGGTGTCGATTTTGTATCCTGCCACTTTGATGAATTCATTTACTAGTTCTAGAAGTTTTCTGGTGGAATTTTTTGGGTCTTCTAGGTATAGAATTGTGTCTTTGGCAAATAGTGCTAATTTGAGTTCTTTTCCTATCCTTATCCCTTTACTTTCTTTCATCTGTCTAACTGCTTTGGGCAGAGTTTCAAAACTATGCTAAATAGAAGTGGTGAAAGAGGGCATCCCTGTCTTGTTCCAGTTTGTAGAGGGAATGCTTTCAATTTTTCTCCATTTAGAATGATGTTGGAGTGGGGCTTAGCATAAATAGCTTTTATGATGCTGAGATATGTTCCTGTTATCCATAGTTTTTCTAGTGTTTTGAACATGAAGTGTTGCTGCATTTTGTTGAATGCTTTTTCTTCATGACTTGAGAGGATCACATGATTTTTATCTTTGAGTCTATTGATGTTATGAATTGTATTTATTGATTTCTGTATGTTGAACCAGCCTTGTATCCCTGGGATAAACCCCACTTGAACATGGTGCACTATCTTTTGATATGGTTTTTGTATTCAATTTGCTAGAATTTTATTGAGAATTTTTGCATCTATGTTCATTAGTGATATTGGTCTGAAGTTTTCTTTCTTTGATGTGTCTTTGCCTGGCTTTAGAATAAGGGTGATATTGGCCTCATAGAATGAGTTTGGAAGTGCTCCCTGTATTTCTGTTTCATGAAATAATCTGTAGAGTATAGGTATTAGTTCTTTCCTGGGCTTTTCTTGGTTGGTAGGCTACTGATTGAGTAGTTTTATTTTATCTATTTCCTTGCTTGAAAGTGATCTGTTCAAAGTGTATATATCATCCTGATTCAATTTGGGCAACTCATATGTCTTTAGAAATTTGTCAATGCCTTCAATATTCTCTATTTTATTACAGTACACGTTTTCAAAATAACTTCTAATTATTTTCTGTATTTCTGTAGTGTCTGTTGTGATTATTTCCTTTTTCATCATATATGGTACTGATTTGAGTTTTCTCTCTCCTTCTCTTTGTTAGCATGGCTAACAGTTTGTTAATTTTCTAATTTTTTTCAAAGAACCAACTTCTTTGTTTTTTCAATTGTTTCTTTTGTTCCAATTTCATTGATTTCAGCTCTGATTTTAATTATTTCTTGATTTCTACTGCTTTGGTGTTGATTTGTTCTTCTTTTTCTAAGGATTTGAAGATGTGGTGTTAGGTCATTTATTTGTTGAATTTTTCTTCTTTTAAAGAATTAACTCATGCAATGAACTTTCCTCTTTGTACTGCCTTCAGAGTGTCCCAGAGATTTCAATATGTTGTATCAGTGTTCTCATTTACCTCTAAGAATATTTAAATGTCCTCCTTGATGTCTTCTGTAACCGATTGTTCATTTAATAGCATATTATTTATTCTTCAGGTGTTGGAGTATCTTTTTTAAAATTTCATCATTGATTTCTAATTTTATTCTATTATTATTTGATAGAATGCAGGGTAGTGTCTCTATTTTTTTGTATTTGCTAAGAGTTGCTTTGTGGCATAATATATAGTATATTTTAGAGAAGGATCCATGTGCTGCTGAGAAGAAAATGTATTCACTTGTTGATAGATGAAATTGTCTATATATGTTTGTTAATTCTAAGTTATTCATTGTATTGAGTTCTGAAGTTTCTTTGTTAACTTTTGTTTGGAAGATCTATCCAGTGGTGAAAGAGATGTGCTAAAGTCACCCAGAATTATTGTGTTGTGGTCTATTTGACTCTTGAACTTGAGAAGAGTTTGTTTAATGAACATAGATGCTCTATTTTGGAGGGCATATATATTTATAATTGTTATGTCTTGTTGGTGTATATTTCCCTTGAGCAGTATGAAATGTCCTTTTTTGTCCCTTTTGATTAACTTTAGCTTAAAGTCTACTTTATTTGATACAAGGATGGAAACCTCTTCTTGTTCCCACAGTCCATGTGAGCAATATGATTTTTCCCAACATTTCACCTTCAGTCGGTATATCTTTTTGTATGAGATGAGTCTCTTGGAGGCAACATATTGTTCGGTGTTTTTGTTTTGTTTTGTTTTGATCCAATCAACTAGCCTATATCTTTTAATTAGTGAGTTTAGGTCATTAACATTCAGGGTTATTATTGAGACATGATTTATATTCCCAGCCATTATTGTTTATTTTTGGTATTTAACTTGACTTGGTTTTCCTTTGATTAGCTTTTCCTTTAGTGTAATACCTCCCTCTGCTGATTTTCATTGTTGTTTTTCATTTCCTCTTCATAGAATATTTTGCCAAGGTTGTTCTGTAGTGCAGGGTTTCTAGTTGTAAATTCTTTTAAGTTCTGTTTATCATGGTTTTTATTTCATCATCAAATATAAAGCTTAATTTTGCTGGATACAAAATTCTTGTTTGACATCCATTTTCTTTCAGAGCTTGATATATGTTGTTCTAGGATCTTCTAGCTTTCAGAGTCTGGGTTGAAAAATCTGCACATAATCTAATTTGTTTTCTCCTATGTGCAATCTGATTCCTTTCTCTTGGGATTTTAATATTCTCTCCTTATTCTGTATGTTTTGCATTTTCATCATAATGTGTGGATCTGTTGTGATTTTGTGCATTTGGTGTCCTGTAAGCCTCTTGAGTTTGGTTTTCCAATTTGTTCTTCATGTTTGGAAAATTTTCTGATATTATTTTGTTGAATTGATTGTTCATTCCTTTGGATTGGAACCCTATGCCTTCCTCTATTCCAATAACTCTTAAATTTGGTCTTTTTATGCTATCCCATATTTCTTGAGTGTTCTGCTCATGGTATCTTACCATTTTCACTGTGTGGTCTACATTCTTTTCAAGATTATATTTTGTCTTCATTGTCTGAGGTCTTGTCTTCCAAGTGGTCTAATATGTTTATGATGTTTTCAATTGAGCTTTTAATTTGGTTTATTGTTTCTTTCATTTCAAGGATTTCTGTTTGGTTTTTCTTTAAAACCACTATCTCCCTATTGAAGTAATCTTTTGCTTCCTGTATTTGTTTGTGTAGCTTTTTGTTGAAATGATCTTTTGCTGCCTGTATTTGCTCTCTTATATCATCCTTTAATTCACAGAACATTTTAATTATGTACATCCTGAACTCCTTCTCTGTCATTTCATCTGCTATGCTGGCCATGGATTCTAAGGATGTGGTATCTTGATTTGTTTTGGGCACTTTCTTCCCTTGTCTTTTCATGTTACTCAGGTGTCTTCCTGTCTAGCTCTGTGGAGCCGAGGTGTTACTGTTTTTACACTATAGGCTTATAGTGCCCATGTAGGGTTCCTATACCTCACCTTTGAAGGGAAGAACAATGTTAACAGATCTCAATATAAACAAAATACCACCTAAAAACAAATAGTTGTTATTAAGACATTTACAGTTGGGTCACAATGTACAGAAATGGTGAATTCAATTATTATCTACAATATAATCAGTAGGTTTGTAAAAGGGTTTACAGTTTCTGGTGGTGGACAAAGAAGCAGGGGTGAGGTGTAGGAAGATATGCTGAGGAGGTATGAGATGAGGATATAGCGGTTGAATTTCTACGAGTTATTATATCTTAGAAAGTGTGAAAGAGAAATATAAAGAAGAAGGTTAGTAGCAGGAGAATAGAGAAATAGTAATTTTGGTAGACAAATAAGAGGGAAGACAGCAGAGTATATAAAACAAACAAATAGAAAGAAAAATTTTAAAAATGTTAGTAATAGTAAAAATTAGAGATAAAAAAGAAAAAAATATATATACAACAAAACTGTAATATACTATTCAGTCGTCCCAGTCCTCAATATCCTAATTCATGCAAAGTATTTGGTTTCATATATGTTGGGGATGTGAGGGTGGGAGAATGAAGAGGGAAAAGAAAAAAGAAAAAAAAAAACATCTCTAAGGAAGAAACAAGGATTGTTTTGGTTGGAGATCAGTATCTTTCCTGCTTCCCTTCTCATCCAATAGGTGGGATTGTCTGTTCTTAGATGGTATCTCTGCCCTCAGGGTGGTGGAGTTTACCAGGATATAAGGGTTGGTCTTGGGTTCAGGGCACCTGGAAGTGGGGTATGGCACCTGCTGGTCCCGTTGGGAGACTATACCTCAAGGAATCTTTAGGGTCTGCTCCTGTGATGTGGGCCCTGGTTCTTATCTCCTCCTCTGTAGACCTCACAGTTCCTGCCCTCTAAATTAGTCTCTAAAGTATATCTCCCTCACCCTCTCCTTTCTACTTCCTAATCAGGAAACTTTCTCTCTGGGGTTTTGTGTGTTGCACTGTGGTGGCTGCACCTGTCGCAGAGGGTTGTTTTGAATTGATTGGGTGATCACTCTGCCCAATTAGCAGCCGCTGGGGATTGGGGGGAATTAGAAAACCATGGGTACCTGGCTATCTGATGTTCCAATCTGGTAGTTGCCCTAAAGATGGTGATGGAGGTGACCCAAGATGGTGTCTGCTGCTTTCAGCGATGAGGTGTCAGGTTGGGTGGGGGAGCCGGGCGATGGCGTTGCAGGATGCATTCAGAGATGAGCCCTCTGGCATGCAGTGTTGCGGTTGTTGGCTTTCTTCAGAGCCTGTGATGTCCCCAGGTGAAGGCGGCTATCTCAGTAGGGGACTATGGCAATAGCTGCCAAGTCCCAAGATGGAGGCAACTGGGGGGAGCCCCATGTTAGTAGATGGGGTCCTCACGGGAGTGGGAGCTGGAGTTTCTGTGCGTGGGTAGTGTCTGAGTGTCCTTCGTGGGAGCAGCCTCTGGGAATTCTGTGCCTGTGCAGATGCTGGTGGTCCCACTAAGGCACCACGAGACCTGCATGGGCTAGTAGTCAGGGGTCTGGAGAAATTTTCTAACTCTGAGGCCTGGGACTCTGCGAGGCACAGTGACTGGATTTCCTGTGTGGGATCAGCTGTGGAGAGGTCCTGTATCACTCTCAGCAAAGCAGTATTCCCACTAGTTGAGACCTGGGTCACTTAGCGACATAGAATGCTGCCCTCCTCTGGCCCACCATCTTGGATACCCCTCCTGAGGTTTTAAATGATATAATAAGAATGTATATATAATGTATGTGTTATTTATATTCATGTGGGGGCTGTATAGGAAGAAATTAAACTTAGTTTGTTGTGTTAATTATGTGCATTTAACTAAATAATACACAAAAATTTAATTTAAAACTGTTAGCCCTAAAGGGAGAATTCAGAAAAGTTGTGGAAATTAAGATTTACATAAGAATTTTAAAAACATTATATGGAACCAAAAAATACAGATACAGAAAATCACATGTTGTATACATTCATATGAAGTCCAAGAGGAAATAAACCAATCTCTTATGATAGAAATGTAAGAATAGTTGCTCCTGGCAATGGAATAATAGCAGAAAAAATTTAAATGATATCAAAAAGTTGGCCACCCATATAAAAAATTAGATCCTTACCTCATTCCATACATAAAGACTTAAATTCAAAACATAACTTTGTTATAAGACAGAATAATGTTTATAACTTTATAAAATCATAAAATTTCTTTATATTTTATCAAAGTTCAAAATGCAAGATTTGCATTTTGATTAAAACATAGCATAAAATAAATAACTTGAACACACTTTGTAAAAGAAAACAAGAGTAAAGGATTTTTTTCATTTTTGTTGTGGTGGGGATACCAGAAATTGAACCAAGGGGCAGTCGGCCACTGAGCCACATCTCCAACCCTATTTTTTGTATTTTATTTAGAGACAGGGTCTTACTGAGTTGCTTAGCACTTCACTTTTGCTGAGGTCGTCTTTGAACTCTCAGTGCTCATGCCCAAGCCCCCCAAGCCACTGGGATTACAAGTGTGCACCATGGCACACAGTTTCAATTTTTTTAACAAAATAACCATATCCACAATGCAGAAACATTACTACTCATCGGTAAAAAAAAAAAAAAGACAAATACTTTAATACAAGTATGGGCAAAGTTTATGTAAAAGAACTTCACAGAAGAGGAATTACAAACAGCTGATAAACATATAAAAGATTCTCAATTTCGTAGTAGCAAACAAAATGGCAATATACTATTTTCATCTAGCCAACTGGAAAAACCAAAAGTTTTGGCAATGTTAAGTTTTGGTGACATAAAATAACTAGTATTTCAAAATTCTGCTAACAGTAGTAAAAATTAGTAAAGCTACTTTGAGGTTAAATTGTCTGAACATCTTAACATTAATATTGCACATTTCCTATGACCTGGCAATTTAAATTCTTGGTATCTAACTTTGAAAGTAATTGCAGCATATACTTCTGTCTCTTTAGACAGATATCAGATTTCCAAAATACAATCATCTGTAACAGCAAAAATATAAAAATAATTTATATGTTCATCAATAAAAGAATAGATAAATAAAATGGGATATATTTTAAAATAAAATACTATGCAAGGGTAAAAAAGAATGAACTGGATCAACATAGGTTCCAAAAACATGGCTGAGAAGCAAAAGCAAGCTGAGAAATCTGTAAATCATATGAGTCCATTTATAGTTGTAAACACACACACTTACAACCTAATATTATATATGATCAACAGATTTAAACCTATGCATGTGAAAAGAAAAACTAAAAGAATAAAATAATTCCATCTTAAGTGTGTCATTGCCTCTTGGAATGGCAACAGAGTAATGACACAGGGAGAAGATCAAGGAAGACTGGTTTTATTTTTCACATTATAATTTCTTAATAATCAGAGTGCTTCTACTACTGTACATTTAAAATATTATGGGTGCTTTAATGCAAAATATGGGTGGTATAATGCAAATGAATATTATTTTCATAATAATATGTGTGATTTTCCTTTCAATATATAAGAATAGAGGAAGTAAGAGAAAACTGGAAAGATGAGGAGAAAGCAAACGTGTTTTCTGGTTGTTCAAAGATCCCTTTTCACTGCCAAGAGTATCTCTTTGATGTCAAGAGTCACTTGCATCTGACACTAGCAAGCCAAATGGCACAAAGATCTTTGAGCCATTTCTCAAATTTCTCACAGTAGAAAAAAAGGAGGCTGGACTGAGTTCACTTTGAGGGCCCTTTCCGGGTGGGTATTTTATAGCTCTGAAGAGCTATAGATGAGACTTCTCCTTTAGACCTGGGGCAGAAGAGTTCCTTATTCTTTCAACTGGGAGTATATTCTCACCCCACAAGCAATAATTATTTGTCTCAACAGTTACTGCCTATGTAATTAAAAGATAAGAACAACCATCTCCCAGTATCTTCAGTTCTAGTTTTTTGGTTGCTTGAACAGTGTCACCACACTTGTGACTCTCCTGAGACAATCTTGTGAAATGAGTGTACCTATGTTCTAAACTTCCTCATCGCCCATTTCCACCCATTTCTTCCATCTCACTAGTGTTTTCCATCTTTGAATGGCCAATATCCCATTCAGAGCCCATTCTAAGGAAAGTATCCGCGTACCCTTCATAAACATTCTTACTGGGCACATAACAAAAAGAAATACCTTCCATGGCATATGTGAGAGGCTGAAACCTTTCAGAGCCCTTTGAAATCTCAATAATATATTTCTACTTGGTTATTTGCAAGCTGGTTCCTATCACTCGCACTAAAGGAGAAACTTCAAATACCAATAAGTCAAGTCATTTCCTTCATATCTCACAAAGAACTGGGATTAAAATCTGGATTCATGACTTCTGAACTCTCAGTCTTACTTCAGTAAGATACTCCGGACAACTTTCTCTCTGATCTCTTCCATTTGTCTTGCATATCTCTGTAAAATCCCCTCTTCACTCTAACCCTCTCGTTATCATTAATCGATTCTAGATGTCTAGCTATCCTTATCTCCACTTCCCTGACAGCTTTAACTGATGTGACACTTCCTGGCCAGCTTTGTCATCACCCACACCAAGCTCGCAGAAAGCCTCAGCGAGGGTTTATTAGTTTGTTTCTCCATCTTTCTCTGAGAGATTGCAATCTAGAAAGTTGCAATTATGATTGTCCCCAAGACTGCTTTGCCCCCCTACCACCCTCCTGAGTTTTAATATTGTCTCTTGTACTTACTTGATTCCTTAATATGCTTCCTCAGAGTTTAATTCTCTGGTACTACTGTATTCAGTTTTCTCATTTTTACTCTACTATGTACACATCATCACATGAGCAATAGTATTAAACCTGCCTCTTGTTTTCCTATTTTCAATAAAATCTTACCTGTCCATAAGCAGGAGATCTAACACAATTTCTTCTTCAATTACATTAGCTACGGTTGGTAACAGAAAGTCACAGCTCTTCAATTCAGTAACTCCTTTGATCCTTCATGGGTCTTTAACCCAGCAGATGTCTGGGGAATCCAAGTCCCCTTGGAGTTCAACATTATGAAAGTTCATCTGACCTCAGCAGCTGGTTTCCCCTCACCTACCGTTTTGATGGCCTACACCAGATGCCCCATAACACTGTCTTTGTTTTATGTTCTTTCTCTCTCCCATTCTCTCTCTCTCTCTCTCTCTCTCTCTCTCTCTCTCTCTCTCTCTCTCTCTCTCTCTCTCTTCCCCACCCCAAACCCAGAGAACTCAATGAATCCCCAACCTCTAAGTGCTTGGGCTATTTTATGGGACACATGAAAATTCCAAAGAAATTGAATAATCATATGGTGTCAGGTATTGAGGGGTGTTTTGAGGGGGAGTATAGGGGATGGGATTGGTGATGAAGTTCAAAGAGGAAAGACAAAAATGAACTTGTTATCACTATTGATGTCATCATTCTTGATATTACAGATTACCCAGTATCTATTCATGGCAGTTGCTCCTGACCCCAGTGTCTATCTGTTCAGAATTCTAAACCCACCAGGCAAAAGAAGAGAGGCCTCACTCTGCAAAGTTCAGCTGAGCATCCACAATGCTGAATTGTTAGGGGATCTTACCAATCCCCAACTTTCTTCAGGCAATAAAATAGAACACAACAAACTTGTACTTTGTAGCCATTTCTCAGGATCTTACTTCTAATTTCTAACTTTTAAATCTTAGCTAAAACAAACAAACAAAATCTTGAGATGCCAAATTTAAGAGATTTCAGTCCAGTATACTTCAGTAACAGATGACATGAAAACTGTTTACGTTAGTCTCAAATGAAACTCCTCTGCAAGTAAAATGCTATCAATGTGCTATGTAATGTAATGATTAAGGGCTCAGATTCTGGCATCAGAAAGATTTACATGGCCTGAATCTTCACAGCCTTTCCCTATTTGTCATTTAAGTAAGTCATGTAGCCACTGCACACCTCAGTCTACTCATCTGTAAATGGGTATTAATTAAAACAATTTACTTCATTATTTCATTGCATGGATTAAATATTTAGAGTGATTAGCATGATTTCTAGGACACAGTAGGCACTTCATCAATATGATCTATCATTATTACAACTCAGAAAATGTAAGTGGATTTTAATATTTAAAATGTCTAATCCATGTCATTAATTGCAAGAAATTTCTGCATCTCATTTTTTTTGAGATGATCTCCATTTGCTATTTATGAGGAAAGTCAAGGATTGACTATATTTTGGAAAATGGAACAAAAAATGCAACATCACTTACTCAGAATCATAGTCTGCCTTAGGATACTCTACTACCAACTGAATTTTTACAGATTGTGATAATTCCCTGTTTTGTGGTATAAAGTCACAGAGTTGTAGAACTGGAAGGTATCAGCCTCGAATTTATTATAGTACTATGGAGTTCCATAAAAACTTTACAGTATGTTTTATGAATAGTTCTTCCCTAAATCCCAGTGAGGGAGTTTACCCTGCATTCCAAAGGTTGCAAACCAAAAGCCCAGCTACTTAAAAATGACAGAATGCCAAGTTAGCAGGTCTCTGAGAAGAGACATGTTGGTCTTTCCCAAATAGGAGACCTCTACACTCAGATTCCTGGAGGGCAAATTCATGCACTTCATCATTTTAAGGGAAAAGTCACCAAATGTCTATGAAATCTCTTTTCTGATGATCTAAGGTAAAATCTACATTGTAGTCCCATGATTTAGCTGGATTGCAAAGGAGGTCATGTGGTTAGAGATCCCTAATGCCTCAAGAATGAGGGGTGAGAGGGTTGAAGGAATCTAGATCTCTACTGTGGCTATACACTTAGTGAGATGATGTGGTTAATAATAAACTCTAAGTCCTCTTCTTGGAGCTCTGAATGATAGAAACTTCATGAACGGATCCTTAGAACAAGAACCTGGTAACAAAATATTCTCCAAGATATTGTATTCTATAGAGAAACTATTTGTTACATAAGTGTGTTTTAAAATGAAAACAAATCCAGAAAATATTTAGGAGATATATATATATATATATATATATATATATATATATATATATATATATATATATATATATATATGACTTTTACAGTTGTAAAAGTTTTGCAGTTTTTCTGGAATCATGGACAAAGATGTCCAAAGCAGCAATGATGGTTGGTCTTACAAAATCCTCCACTCACAGCACTACCATAATTCCCTAGTCTGTTCTGTGCTTTAAATCCCTCACAACATTGGCTTATTCATCTGTAAATAAGATGAGAACCCTGTGGAAATAGCCCAAAGAAAAACTGTGAGATTATTATTAGTAAACAAGTAACACATCAGCAAATGTCTATGGTTCTCCATTTTTATAGCAATAGAGAGTAGAGAGAAAGTAAGCAGAGGTAGAAGACGGGTTATACATATGAGAAACAAATTCACAAAGAGCTTCAAGGATAACTTTTCAAACCTTAGCTGAAGATATGTATTCCCAAAGCAACCAATAAGCAGAAGAGCAAAGGGCTGAATCATACCTTATATTTTTCTTTGCCCACTGAGCCATCAGATTTGTGAGGCTCCAAGTGAGATGGCAAATAATAAAACAAAGTGAGAGGCTTAAACAATTCACAATAGAAATAATCACCTCCTGATCTGTTTTCTTTGCAAAATTCAAAATACAGAGATGCCAAGTATCAACTGTCTCTTTACCCTTTCTCAACTTTGAGATCAGTTAAGATTTAAGGATAAAAACTTCCAAGTTTTCTGCTTTCATTTCCATCTTCCAAAAAAGATAGACAGGCTCTCCCAACCTTGACACTGTTGACATTTGGGGCTAATAGCATTTTTGTTGTTGTTGTAGAGGGCTGCAGTACTCCTGGACTCTACCCACTAGATGACAGTAGCACTCCCCGACCCCTGCCACTTAGTTGTGACAACCCAAAACATCTCCAGACATTGCCAAATGCCCCAGGGGTTACACCCAGGTGAGAACCATTGGCATTTCTGGTTACTCTTTTTTCTCTCATACCGATCGTGACTCCTCCATAATTCTCTCTGCTATAGGAAACATTCCAGTGGAGTTGATATGGGTCAATTTGAGTGCTTCTGTCTTCCTTCTGCTTTCTGTCTTTGTCTCACTCTCTCTCCATACACGTGCAAACGCACACACACGCACTTAAACCTTATATCTGCCAATCCTGCATACTAAAGATGAAAAGGAGCCCATGGGTTTGTGCTGCCACATTACCTCTTAAGCCTTTTCAAACTTATAATTCAGTAGATAAAGAGTTGTACAGTAGCGTGGTTTGCCAGTTCACTGTTCAACCTGATAGTAGCGCCTTGCAGTAATTTCAGCCAAAAATAAAATTTTTTAAAGCAAAAAATCCAAATGACTCCTTCATATAGTTAGCACTTTGCAACCCAATGTGGAACATTCTCCTCTTTATGAGCTGTGTGCCATAAAGAAAGTGTATAGAAAGATGTTAATGTGTCGTCGAGAGTAAAATTATTAACGTATTATATATGATGCAGTCATATAGTGAAAGAGCTGAAGCTTGTGTTTGCCCTTAAAGGAGATGCAGTCATATAATAGAGAGCCTTAGAGCTAGGGTTTACTGTACTTTGGGAATTAATCACATAAACTATAAATTGGGTTCAACAGGCTGGCTGGGTAAATAGGCGCAGCTAATGAGGACACTATGAGATCTTATAAGAGAGCTGACTGCCCCAGGACAAATAGTCCGTGGCGCACCTGATGGAAAACTAGAAGACATCAAAGCATAAAGGATTAGTGCTCTCACAGTGTTGAGAAATGGCCGGGGGAGATTCACCAACTTATTACCCACATCCAAGCTAATCCTGTTATCTGCAAAATATAACTGTGTTCAGGAACTGCCACCACCTCAACTTGCAGGAGGATAATTTTGTGTTTACATGGACAAAAGTGCAGGAAATTTTCATCCAACTAAGAAAAATAGAAGATGATTAATATTTTGAAGGCTTTTTTCCTCCTTCCTTCTATACTTTACTGCATGCAGGAAGACATGTAGACTATAACAGCTTCTGTGTATAGAAGTGTAGTGGAGGCAGGGTGGGGGATGGAGAGAGATATCTGCAAAGAAGAAGCTACTGTAATTTTCCATGACTCCTGCTTGTCTGTGAAATGAGTATACCGGGAAGAGGGGGCACGCAGTGTATATAATTAAATCTGTACTAATTTCAAACAGACTGGATTTACCTTTTTGAAGCAAATGGGCCAGGACTTTATTTGAAAAGTCAAATATAACCAAAAAAAAAAGAGAGAGAGAGAAAGAAGTCAGGAGCTGCCCAGCTCATTTGCTGCCCTTCTCTGGCCCAACAGCTCTCCCAGGATATTGATTTCTAGGGAGACACCCACCTGATCCTAACAGATGATCTCTGCAGGGGAAAGGGGCAAAACCCCTGAATGCCCTACCAATCTGCCTTGGGGAAAATGTGTTCCAGGGCTGGAGTTGACATTCAGTTGTGGCTTGTTTATACAATCAAGGGTTGCACTGTGTGGAAACAAACTGAGTTCATCCCCAGCCTCGACTGATTATGATGGCTGAGCATGGGACTGAAGCTGGTTCAGCCCCTAACTGGGCTCCATATTCCAGGGGCACCCTGTTTTCCTCTGCTGCTCCCTTTGTCTTGGTGAGTTAATGATAAGATGGCTTGTGGGTGAGTAGAGAGGGGAGACCCCACCCGCTTATCCACAGAGCGGATGCTTAGCACAAGGCCTGACTCATGAGAGACACTTAACTAACTCTCAAATGAGCTGTGAGAGTGCTTCAGATCTAGGCAATTGTTTCAGCCATTAACACTCTATGGCAACTGAGGTATTATTTTTTGGTGGTGTTGTTGACTGATGCATAAATCTTTTTTATTTTTTATTGGTTGTTTTTAGTTATACATGATGGTAAAACTCATTTTGATGTAATTATATATGCATTCAGGTATTAATTATATCAGACCAGGATCTGTAATAGATCTCTTCTCTTGCAGAAAATCTTAGGATCATAATTATACTGTTTACTTGAAGAAATACCAGAAGACAAAAAGATTCTAGAAAAAAAAATCCTCAGGATTATTCCATTGCCATTCAAATAGACCTCTCTGTTGTAATTCAAATTTAAATTTTCCAGAAGATTAATGGTCTCCAGATATCCCTTACTCCTTGTTTCCTCTACTTTCTGCATCATTTTTCTCTCAACTTCCAGACAGTCAGCTCTCTTGGTCTTATGTTTTCCTTTCCATTGTCCCTAGTGTACAATTTTGACATTCCCAGCTACCTCCTGGGATGTCCCCTTGTCTCTTATCTTCATTGCAGAGGGTTTTTTTAATTAATTAAATTTATTTTTTGTTCCAATTTGTTATATATGGCAGCAGAATGCATTATAATTCATATTACACATATAGAGCATAATTTTCCATATTTCTGGTTGTATACAAAGTATATTTACACCATTAGGTCTTTATACTTGCACTTAAGATTATTCATGTCCATCTAGTTCCATCATCTTTTTCTACCCCCATGTTCCCTCCATTCCCCTCCTACCCCTTTGCCCTCTCTAGAGTTCATCTAAACCTCCCAACTCCCCCTCCCAACCCCACCAGGTATCAGCCTCCTTACAGCAGAGAAAACATTTGGCATTTGGTTTTTTGGGAATTGGCTAACTTCAATTAGCATTATATTCTCCAACTCCATTCATTTACCTGCAAATGCCATAATTTTATTGTCTTTTATTGCTGAGTAATATTCCATTATGCATATGTACCACAGTTTCTTTATCCATTCATCCATTGAAGGACATCTAGGTTAGTTCCACAGTTTGGCTATTGTGAATTGTGCTGCTATAAACATTGATGTAGCTATGTCCCTGTAGTGTGCTGTTTTTAGGTCCTTTGGGTATAGACTAAGTAGTAGGATAGCTGGGTCAAATGGTGGTTCCATTCCCAATTTTCCAAGGAATCTCCATACTGCTTTCTAGATTGGCTGCACCTACTTGCAGTCTCACAAGCAAAGTATGAGTGTGCCTTTTTCCCCATATCCTCGACAACACTTATAATTGTTTGTATTCTTGATAGCTGCCATTCTGACTGAAGTAAGATGAAATCTTAGAGTAGTTTTGATTTGCATTCCTCTAATTGCTAGAAATGTTGAACATTTTTTTCATATATTTGTTGATTGATTGTATATCCTATCCTGAGAAGTGTCTGTTCTGTTCCTTGACCCATTTATTAATTGGGCTTTTTTTTTTTAGTTCTTTATATGTCCTAGAGATTAGTGCTCTATCTGATGTGCTCGTGGTAAATAAAGATTTTCTCCCATTCTGTAGGCTCTCTATTCACCTCACCAATTATTTCTTTTACTGAGAAGAAGATTTTTAGTTTGAATCCATCCCATTTATTGATTCTTGGTTTTTCTTTCTTTAAATTTTAATTATTGTTCTTTGCCAACAAGTCCCAAAACATTCACTTACCTATGCTTCTATGTCAAGGCTCTCACAATTAATGTGTCCTTTCAGACATGGCCAACTGAGGAAATCAGTTTCACATATTCAAAATAAGTTGTTTCCATCTCCAAACCACATTTTCCTACTTGGTATCAAATAGAATCAATCTTCTTCAGTCTTTTTGTATTCCAAACATTGTAGTCATCTTGATTTACCCATTTCTAGTCTTACAAGCAATCTACCTTCCCTGAAAGTATTCTAGAATATTCCTCTAGAATGCCTGCTTCCTATCTTCTCATGCAACCCTTAAGCTTAGATAACCTTTACCCCACCATGGCTTCCTTAACCCTAAATTTTCATAAAACTCCACTTCTACATAAAATTTCTAAAACACATATTACTTCACATGCTAGCACTTCCATAAATCTCAAAATTTTGAACCTAATTACTTGTAGGATGATAAGATAAATATAACATAATCTTTATGAGACTTGTTTTCTCATCTGTAGGATTGGTATATTAGTCAGATATCTCCAGAAAACAGAACCAATAGGATATATAGAGATAGATAGAGATTAATAGAGATTTGGGGGATTAGCTTACAGGATTATATAAAAGCTGAAAAGTCCCACAACCTGCCAACAGCAATCTGTAGGCACAGAGAAAGCAGCGACATCATTCCAATCCAAGTTGAAAGGCACCATGGAGCTAATGGCATAAGTTCTAGTCTGAGTCCAAAGGCCAGGAGTGTTAATATCTGACAGGAGAAGATGGATATCCTGGTTCAAGAAGGGAGGATGAACTTGTCCACTGAACAAACTGGATGACACCCACTCCTATTGATGAGGGTGATCTTCACTTAGTCTATCAACACAAATGCAAATCTCTTCCAGAAACACCCTCAGGGACACACTCGGAAATCATGTTTTACCAGCCACCTGGGTATCCCTTAGCATAGTCAAGTTGAAGCACAAAGTTAACAATCATAACCATAAAACTAATCCTTGCTTTCTTGATGGTTGTGAGGGGTATACATTTTGAGCACCATGCCTGAGGCCTAGGATATTGACTATTCATGTAATTTCTTTCTCTCTGCTTTTTTCCTTACTCAAGCTCTTTTTGCTGCTGCTGCTGCTGTTGTTGTTTTGTAGTTTTAATGTCATGCTACCTCTAATCCAAAAGACTCAATAATCAGAATTTTAAACGACTTGGCCCTGGTCTTCCCTCCTATATTGGTACCTGTTGCTGGTCCCTCATTGGTGCTCGTCAGCAAATAACACTCCTGCCTTTACAGGAAGCCTATTCTTTAGCAACTGATTGTCGTGCATCTTCCTTCCTAACAGCTTTAACAAACCTTCACCCCAGGATCACTCACTTTCTGAGTTCTCCTCACCCTCAAAGTCTCTAGTACTCAGAATCTGAATTCCTCAGGCTGCTAAGCAACCACCATCACTATCAAGTCATATGGTCCCTTGTTTTACAGAAAATAAGTTTAATATCAGAAAGATCTAGTGACTTCCAGAATAATTTAGCTGATTTCTGACAGAACCAGATGCAGAATACTAGTTCTGAGCATGTCATTTTTATTGTATTATTCACTTTTAATTTTCAAAATCATATTAATCTTGGCAATCCAACAGCATTGTAAGAAATCAAAGGGTAAGCTTTCTATGACACTCTAAAACATCTAAAATGCACACACATTTGCATAGAACACAATGTAGTAACTCCATAAAAGCTTGGAAATTAATTTAAGTTTATCATCACAAAAAGATTAATCACTATGAGACCTATGAGCCCCTGTCACAGGTATCTTTAAGTGATTTGGAAATTCCTCCTCTTAAGATCTTTAAATAAAAGAAGAAAATTGTCTATTTTAAATGAACCACTGCCTGAAGGCAGGGGGATAGATTGGATGGCTTTAGGAGTTTCATTTCATCACTGTAATCCTATGATTATCTCACTTATATCCCTGGAAGGGAGATAGAAGGCAGGTTGAAAAGGAGTCATAAATCATCTTCTGTGGGGACATGACTCTAGCCCTGCCACCCCCTCTCCTCCTTCACCCAACACCTTCTGCTATGTGCAGCACTTAAGTTGCCTGCCCAGCCCTGGAACATAGAAAACTTCCACCTGTACCCTGAGCTCCCAGACTCCTAAAGCACCAAATTCAGAACAAAACTGGAAACCACTTTGTTTATAAGAGAGTAGTTTTTGGAATTAACCCAACATGGGTTCTAGCTGTCTTTAGTAATTTACTTAACCTTTCTGAGCTTTGGTTTCCTGCTCTGTAACAGGAGACTATAGTCTACTGAGGTTTAATGATACTGAAATGAAATAATAATACAACTGTAAACCATTCCCTGATAAGATAATGCTCTGTATGTATTTAACCATAAAATTACGTATGTGCTCCAAAACTGGCTTAATTTTGAGCTGTTTGTTTTAGTCCCATTTTCTCTGAAAGGACTCTGGGGGGAAAATAGGTGGATATTTCTGATAGAACAGTCATACCCCTTTCGGGTCCATATTTCACACCATCATCAACCTACCAAATGCCATGTACCACAGATAAATAGAGGGTAGTATTCCCAATCCTCTGAGCAGTCTGGGGAAGAGCTGAAATCCAAAACCAAATCTTCTGAATCCCATCCTCTTCCATCTCTTAAAACTTAACAGGCTCTTCAAAAGCTTCTTTGTTTTAGGTGGACCTTTCTTCTTTCTTTTCTGAAATATCAGTGATGAATTCACACTAATGCCCACCCCGCCCCCAACCTGCCACTTTTTTCTGTTCTCCCAGCAGGGCTACCACAAAGAGATCCACACCAGCAAAGGAATCCCAATGTTCTGCCAGCTCTGTACTCCTCAAAGTATAATTTGAATAAGTTTAGGGTAGCCTGTAAAAGAGGTGAAGAAGGGAAAGGATTGGATTGGGAGGTGCAGTTCTTCATATTCTAAGAGAAAGTTTATCAGAGGCACAGTTGTTTTTCTGGCTTAAAAAACCCACACCAGCAATATCGTCAATGAGAAACATTCCCATTTTGTTGAGTTCTTCATATGATTTTCTGGGTGATTTTTAAAAAGCTAAATTCCCTTATTTTTAGGTACCATGTATTCTTATATGTGATGTAAAGAATAAAGGAGAAAATAAGAGATTCTTTTCCCCAAATGACACATCTGCTTCATATATAGGGAGGTTGTTAGGCTCTTACAGAAGCAGCATGCACTGGATGGTACCCCAGGTAGCCTTGGGATGGCTCCATCTAGGGCTCTCATCTTCCTTTCTCTGGTGTAGCCATTGTCCATGCAGGTTTGGCCTGGGGGGAAGCTGTTCTGATGGGACTCAGACATCAGAACTCTAGCAGACCATGGTCACAGTACATCCCTGAGAAAATCATATCCCCAGTCCTCATTGGTCATTCTAAAACCTCCAAACTTCTGAAATCCAAAAGTTGATTTCCTTGTATTCAGCAAGTTCATTTTCAGTAAAAATGAAGTGGGCTTATATGAACCTAAGTTTCAAGGACCCATCTCGGATCCCACTGTGGGTCTTAAATAATATATAGCAGATTCCTTTTTTTGCCCCTGTAGGAGTTAAAATCAGCATACTACAGCAATGCAAACACATCAGTGTTTATAGCAGTATAATAGCTTAGCTTGGCTACAGAACCATCCTAGATGTCCATCGACAAATATGATTTATATAGGCAGTGGAGTATTACATCGCCATAAAGAAGAATAACTTGATGACATTCACTGGTAAATGGATGAATCTAGAGATTACCATGCTAAGCGAAATAACCCCTATTCCCCAAAAACCAAAGGTTAAATGTTCTGTCTGATATGTGGATACTAACCTACAACATGGGGTTGGGGGCATGAATAGAACTTCATTTGATTAGCCAAAAGGGAATAAAGGGAAGGAAGGGGGGATAGGAAAAGGAAAGACAATGGAATGAATCTGACATAACTTTCCTATGTACACATGTGAATCCGCCACATCGAATCTCACCATTGTGCACATAGGCAAGACTGGGATACTAATTAGAATAAGATATAGTCCATGTTTGTATAAATATATCAAAATAAATTCTAATATAATATGTAACTAAAAAAGAACAAATAAAAATTTTAAAATAATATATATCAAAGGTCACACATTGTCTTTTTAACGTACACAAAACAATTTCAAAATTAATCTCAAAAGTAAGGTACTGTTGACCTGACTGCCCTTTTAGAGCAGCAAAAGAGAGGAAACAGAGGGGAGAAGAAATAATAACCCTCGATCGATCTGTGCTGTGCCTTAGAGTTCTCAAAACTTTCATGGAGCTTGCTTCTCAAAGTACAAAATACATACAAATCCCTTAAAAATCATATTAAAGTGAAAACTCGCCTTCTGTAAATTTTATGTGGGGCCTAAGATTCTTCACTTCTATCCAGCAGCCAAGGGTGTTCAGGAAGCAGAGATCCAGAGATTTCTGCAAGTATCCAGAGATCCTGAGAGCTCAGTTGTTAAGAAAGTCTAGAGACATGTTAAAATCAGGTGTTTATCACCAACGCATAGATGAGAAACCAGAGGGTCCCAGAGGTGAAAAAGAGTTTTGCCTGTTTTCACACAGCTTCCAAATATCAGATTCAGGACTCAAACCCTGGTGCCCTAACTACCCATCCCTTTTCCTTCCAAAAGATTCCCTCAACAAGGAGGAGGCACCAGTCATGAAAGAACACTTAGAAACATAAGCAGCAGGAGAGGACATAAAAGAAGAATCTGGGGGGAGTATTTTTCAGTGAAACACCCTCTAATTAGTTACCCAGGGTATGAAGGATGAGGTCCTGGACAAGAAGAAAGGAGGCCCATATTTTGAGAACTTGGCATCTCACTAATGAGCTGCAAGACATCTCTGGGCCTAAGTGAGCTCCACTCTGCTCAGCAACTCTGTCTATCTACACTACTCCAGTTCATATGTGAGTGAAGAACAGGCCTCAGTGAATGCTCACTTATAACTTCCTGTCAGAATCAAGTGCTTTGTGAATGTCACTCCAAGCAGCACCATGTAGTGGGGAAGAGCATCCTGGGGACCCACAACCTGGGTTTGAATCCCACCACCAACAATGAACTGTGCCAACCAAGGCAAGGTCCTCAATCCCTCTGTGCTTCAGTTCCTTGTCTGTATGGTAATAATTATGTTATTTACCTCCTGAGGTTGCTGTGGAAGTCTGAATTAATTAACTTAAGTAAAAAACCTGGAAAAATAAAGTGGCACATTTCAACTGTGTCTCTGAAGACCTCATTTATTTTCAGTAGTTTCAGCAAGGTCTGTTTGAAGATGTAAACGTCACTATTTTGAAATTCATATGAAATATTTCATGATTGTGTGATTATGATTCTCCCAGTAAAGAACAGGATGGGAGTAATTTTATTCTTTAAGGAGGACCAAAAGCGAATTTTTATCTGTTCTGAATCTTGTACATTATTTTTTAAAAAGTGTACAGGTGGGTGGGGATAGCTGTTTCTGTTGTGACTTTGGTGATAAAATTGTTCTCAGAACAGGAAGAAAAGGGACAGTTGCACAGAAGTTAAGGTAGATGAGGGTATGAACAGTCTGGAAGACACCTCACCTCCAACCTAGCGTGTTTGCATCTGGCTATCCCAGGTGTTGACAGGTTGTTATTAACATGCTCACATATCCCTTGGCTTCATCTGATCAGTTACCCTCCCTCCTTAAAATCACTTTTTGTGGGAGGATAAAAGGGAAAGCAAAATGATTGAGGTGACAGGTCCTGTGGCTCATTGAAAAACTGTGTCAGAAAACCCTGCCAAAAGCTATTTTCAACTGGAAAGGAAACACCCTTTTGCGCTTTGTGATTCATGGGTGGACCACAAGAAAGTGAAAATCACTAATGTCCATGGAACACTGCCACTCACACATAGCAACGGCCTATTTACAGATACAAAAATCATTACTTCTCTCTGTTCCCTGGAGCATAACTTTAATGCTGGGGAAATTTCCTAGGATCACAGACATAGAAAGCCAAATCTTCAAGGTGGCTTCACTCCAACCTCCAAAGTTGGAACAACAATCCCATGCACGCAATTTCAACTGCTTCTTTCCACAGTCCCCTCTGTTCTTTCTGCTCTCACCCAAAATTGATTTGGGTAGATACCTAACCTTCATTTCTATACAAAAATGCCATCTGGACTTCTTTAAAAGTCCATTTCTGCGCCCATTGTATTTTAGCATGGTGAAAATATACTGTCTTACAGAAGTCTGTGTCTAATTATTTTTATATGTAGGAGAAAAATTAACTTTTCTATGTTCTCCAAGGGTCCTTTTCTACAAGTAGACAGTTTTTGTTCAGTACCTGTTTACAATCCTGGTAGCAGTGATCGTATGTGACTGAGTTCATATTGTACACTAGATCCTATTCTAAATGCTTCACACATATTAACCCTTTAACATTTAAAACAACTTTATGGAATAAATGGTAAAATAATTGTTTTCACAGAAAACTTATGTAATCTTGCCTAAGTCACTTGGCTAGCAAGTGCAGAGCTGGATTTAAAATCTTTTTGGCTCTAGAGTCCAGTTCATAACCACTTACGCTACTGTATGTACTTCTCTCTGCAAGAGAGACCACAGGTAGAAAGAGCAGGCAGATATGGAAACAAAGTTTTCTGCTTCTTCTTTTATCTTGTACTCCACTGCTACCCACCCCACCCCTAGTTTCCTAAAATGCTATTTTCAGAAGAAAAAATTCTTAGTTAATTATTACTTTGCTTATAGAAATAGAGTGATATTTCTGGAAATATAAACAAGATGTTGGCTCACAATGGGGGAAAAGATACAGTGGAGAAGTGTTTCAATATCATAGGTGATAGGCAATATCCTCAATGAATTTCCAAACACAGATACAGTTAAGTATTTCTGAAAACCTCTAAAAACTGCTGGGTTCAAGGGGCTGGGGCTGGGACTCAGCAGTAGCACACTTGTCTGGCATGTGTGAGGCACACTGGGTTCGATTCTCAGCACTACATATAAATAAATAAACAAACAAACAAATAAGTATGTAAACAACAACTAAAAAAATATATTAAAAAGAAAACCTTGGGGTTCAAAACTGAACCCCTGTTCAGCTAGCAGTATTCCTAGGCAAAAAGAAGGCAAATAAATAAAGTAAGGGGGAGGGCAAGGTTCAAGATAATAAAATCAAGTATGTATCTTCTGATGATCTGGCTTGTGAGAGGAGATAATCTCAGGCAGAATTTCTTTGTTTTTATACATAAATGCCTTTAAGATTGTAAAAGTCATAAACTATCTACATAGAAAATCACACATTTATTTATACAAACTTTTCTGTACAATTTTGAAGAGTTGATATTGATAGTTTTCTAAATCCAATCTATCCATGGCTAATTGCAGGTCTTGAGATTCTATGGTAGGAACTGCATTGGAAGAAACAGATAAAGATCTTTTCTGTGGTGTTCTGTAAATGTTGCTATCATGAGCTTCTGACAGGCTCTAAGAAACAAGTTGAATGTGTAAAGTGTAGGAAACACACAGATGGGCCATTTCTTATTGTAGACATTAATAAAGAAAACCAAATAAAATTCTTCTTAAAAATAACATTTATATTTTCACATCTTATGCTACAGATATGGCACTTGGGAAAATTAGATTATTCTTCAGAAACAGTTGTAAGATTACCCTAGCATAAAATAAATGACTTATTAAGCATGATATAGATAAATAGATAGATAGATAGATAGATAGAGGTCTAGATCTAGATCTTGATACTGGAGATTGAACTCAGGAGTACTTAACCACTGAGCCACATCTCCAGCCCTTTTAATTTTTTTTTTTTTTTATTTTGAGAAAGAGTCTTTGTTAATTTGCTTAGGGGCTCACTAAATTGCTGAAGCTGACCTTGAACTTGGGATCCTACTGCCTCAGCCTCCCGAGTTGCTGGGATTACAGGCATGCACAATGGTGCCTGGTTGGAATATTCTTTACTCTTTACTACTTCCAAATTAACTTCAATAGTGACAATATTCAAAGTAACTTATTATTTTGAGAAATTTTGTTGACTGATAAATCTACCAAAGGAAATTAGTTGTTAAGTTTGCAGTACTTTTTGAAAAAATTTTCTAGGCCTTTCTTGTTTGGGTTTTATAGGGATTCATATAAAACTAAATCAATATCTCATTTTAAATATACATTATGCTACAGATTATCTTAAAGGTTTTTGCACATTTTAAAATCTTGAGTTTTATTAAGAACAAATTATTAATGTTGTTGTTTTATTTTAAAAGTTACTTTGTTGATATGACTATGAAAGAGGCATTAGATTAGTTTATAATGTTGGCTTTGGGAGATATATGATTCAACAGTTGCTTATTTTAGTAGTTTTCTTTTTGTATTGTGAGGTCAACATATTTTCTTCCCTATACTATTTGAGCACCTTGCAAAGCTTACAGTTTCTATATTCTGAGTCCAAAGAGGCAAATGGATAAAAAAGCTCTGGCTAAATGACCATATGAATAAACCCAAACTATGGGAATACTAGATCTTAAAAAAAATTGAATTTAAGAAAATACATAATCCTTTTGATTTTAGCCTTGATTTTGCCTATTGAGAACATTTCTCATTCGTGGCAATAAAAACTATAAAATCAAGAAGAAGATAGAGAGGTATGTATCCATAGCTTCCAAAATATATTGTAAACTTCTAAGATTTAAATCTTAGACCACTCAAATGGTTCATTTATTTTCCCAAGGGGATTATCCTGAAACCCATGAGAGTTGAAGTCTTGCTAAAATATGGGTTTTGCATTTGGAACAATAATTGAGCATCAATATTGAGGTCACACAGCTTGTCCCATAAGTTGATTTCTAGACATAAAATTTACAAGGCAAGAAGCAGCATAAAAGTGCAAACAACATTTTGCTAATTTTGATGTATTTCACCATGAAATTGCAGAGTTAAAAAAAAAATTATCTGGGATAGAAAAAGATTCCGAAAGCCTTCTTGACCTCCTGATCTTCATAGGAAATTAAGATTTATATTTTTTATACTAGAAAATATAGGCTAGTTTAGAAAGATGGCTTAACAACAGAATAGATCTACAATGTAGGTAAATAATAAAACTATTTTTTAAAAAATCAGATTTTTTTCAACAGTTGTATTTTAAACCTCTTTTCCCTTTTCTGGATGATTAGTTTACCACACCAAATGTAGAAAACCTCCATCTTTTGTCTATATTATATACTAAATTTCCATGTAAATTTTATTTGAGGAAATAATTCCACTGTTTTGGTTTTCTTGTTGTTGTTGTTAATGTTTTGGAAACCAATGGGGGAGACTTTCTTAGAGTGTGCTTAAATGGGAATAACACTTGTGTAGCTAACTAGGGTTAACCTGCTCTAGAGATTAGAGCTCAATAAAATATCATTCAATACATACAATACAAGTCAATACAATACAGGTCAATATAGGTTCAGAACAGTTTTGGCAGCAAAGAGTCTCCATTCAATATCATCTTTAAGCTTTTTAACCAATAAATTGCTGAATTTTTATTGAGTCCCAGGCTGAGATGGATATTACAGACTTCAGATTTTAGGGCAGTTATCTTAAGAACACATTGTTATAAAAAGAAGATCAAACCCATGAATATATAATCTTCCTAATCTAGTTTGCAGAAAATACCAGTTAAAATGACTGGAAATGGAAAGATGAGAAAAAAGCAAATACATAATGTGCAGCATTTTACAAAACATTTTTTTCTGGAGAATTCAAAATCTGAAGAAACAGTACCTGCTCAAAAAGGGGGTGGAGAAAAGGAGAAACCTGGTCATTTCTCCCAAAAGGTGACTAAATGGTGCGGCAATCTAACTCCTAATAGGAAAGAATGAGTAGAAAAGCTGAAATGACTGAAAGTTTACAGGTTGCATTAAAGGAAAAGAGAAAGACAAAGATGCACAGTACTGCTCAGGCAGAAGCTCCTTGAGGCAGAAGAAACATAGAGCTGAAAAAGTGTGTGAAAGTCAGGTAAGGAAAACAAAGGAGCAATAAAATAATGATGTCAAAAGAATGAAAAGGAAAAGAATTAGTAAAAGAAAGTTTCAGTTTGTTGTGCTATGAGAAATAAATACTTAAGAAGATTATTTTTCTCATTCAATAGTATAAGTGACAGTAAGTAAATATAATTTGTAAATGCATTCAACTAGTGGTGTGCTGCTAAATGTTCAATATCTGGTTTTGGAGGTTAGACTAAGGGTAAGGAACATAGAGAGTCTAATGCTGCATTGTCTAAAACAGTAGTCAGTAGCCACATGTGAAGCTTAAATTTTAATTAATAAAAATTTATTATATTAAAAACCAAACTCCTCAGTCACACTATCTATAGAAGTGTGCACTTGAAAATTGCTCACTAGTTCTAGATGGAGAAGAGCTACCATATTGGAGAACACAAACTCCATCACTACAAAAAAAAAGTCCTGTTACATGGTGCAGTAGATGGATGTCTTCTAATTTGAAGTCTAGGGTTTGAGCCTACTGGTCCAAGGAGACCAGCTACCTTGGGAAAAAAAAATACTGTAAAAACATGGATTGCTATACCACATTTATCCTGGGGTGATTTTATACATTCTTCAGTTATGCATTCTCGTCCAGTGTTTGGCTCCAGGATTTGGATTCCTATAGTTATGAGGGAAAGTTTTTTTCGTAAAAGGCCAAAGGGGGATTGTGGAAGGTTCTTCTTGGGAGAAATTTAAGAAAACAATTAGTTAACCATCCCACTTTCCCTTTGCCCTCTACAATAAGTTCTCACATAGCAAGCGTAATGTTGAAAAAAAAATACTAAACACTTGCTTCTCCTGCTTGAGGTCTTATGAGGGATTCCTATTAAACTTCAGAATAAACAGTCTTTATTTGCCTCTTCTCTCAAATCCAAGCTCATCTTGTATAGTTACCTCTTTCTCCCTTGCTTTCATCACATGTAATATCCTGTAATTTCATGAGATTTCCAAAGATTTGTAGAATTTGGAAATTTGTACAGGTTTCAAAAGAATGAAGGATTTATTTCTTTAAATAGAATAGGGGTAGAAACATACTAGGTGTTCAGTGAATCTGACAGAAAGTCTTACATCAAGGGGAGATAGGAATAGGAAAGACAGTGGAATGAATCTGACTTAACTTTCATATATATATATATATATATATATATATATATATATATATATATGAAAGTTATATATATATATATATATGAATATATATATATATATATATATATATATATATATATGAATACACCATAGTGAATCTCCACATCCTGTACATCTCCAAGATTGGGATCCCAGTTAGAATAAGATGTACTCCATGTTGTAATAAATATGTCAAAATATACTCTACTGTCATGTATATCTAAAAAGGACACATAAAATAAGAGAAAGTCTTACAATATAAGAAATATAAAATTTATATAATTAAGCCTTCCTAGAAGAGAAAAGCATAAACTTCATTTTTTGTTTTGTTTTTTTTTTCTCTAGTTCAAGAGGAAAAATAGTCTGGAGCAATCAAGGCTCTTATGATTTCTGTACAAATATTCCACCCATGACTTATGGGTACTAGAGTGAGTTACCTGAGGGCTAAGTATATGGCTGAAATTCAATGGAACCACTCAGTGGTGTGCTGGTAAATGTTTAACAACTAGCTCTTGCTGGGCAGAGAACCCCTGATTTATAGCATTTGCTGATTTCCATGTGTTGAAAGCTCCCATCACAGACAATTTTAATATATATCTTCTCCTGTCTGTGGAATGTGATCTTTCCTATCACAGAATATAAAGATAGGAAAAGATGTGCTCAGGAAGTTCTGAAAAGCCATTATGAGCTAACTCCAGAACACCAGGGAATCCACCCCCACCCAATCAATACACACATGCGTGCACACACACATACACACACACACACATTCAGAGTCTCTTTAAAGAAAGTTTCAAAAATTTACCTGTAGTACATTTTTCAAGCACCAGAAATAAGTGTGTTGTACGTAAAAGTGTGAGAACCATTTCACAGAGGAAGCAATATTGGCTGCAACTGGTAGGTCTACAGTCACAGGAAGAATTTTCCATCAGAAATGGACCCACAAACTAACTGAGGATCCCTGAGTAAGCAAGAAAGGCTGGGAATCAGGACACAACAAAACATGTATGAACTACGGGACCACAGAGACAACCCCACCCAAGGTTCTTATTCTACATGGAGGCCTCATCCCAGAGAACAAAGAAGACTTCTCTTTGACTTCACTGGGTACAGCAGCAGCTCTCCCTTGGGGCTGTGTCCTAACAACACTGATGTTTCCCCAATGCCACACGAGCACCTTTTTTATTTTCCAGGCTGCTGCTAACTCAACAAGTGCCTGGAACAGCTTGATCTCTCTGGGCCTAACTTTCCTTCTAAAAATAAAGTGAGAATAAGTCTCTGTATTGTCTACACCACAGCATTGTGTGACAAGACATTTTGTGTGAAAGCTCTTTGAGAAGAATACAACACTCTAGAAATTTTAATTTCAGGTGGCATTATTATTGGATAAGAAGTGCTTAGATCTAAAATCCTATCAAAGTTCAACCTATAAGCCTCTGGGGCCCTGTGCAAGAAGCACCTCTCAGTCCTGTTAGCCTCTGGGATTCAGGCTGACTCACCACCAGCTAAGAGTCCTGGCGCTCTGTCTGTTTATGTATTTATGCATCAATAAGCATATTTTCCTGGTACCTGGATACTCTTCTCCAGAGGATGCTAGCTTACTCTGAATGCCAAACTGAAGACTCAGGGTGGTCTCTAGTCTCTTGGGATAACCTGAATGATCAGAAGATAAACTACAAAGTTTTTGACTCTTGACCAAATCGAGACATTTCAGCTTTGGAAATGTGCCCATCTACCCAGTGTGTGGCAGAACAAAGAAATGGCAAATAGAAATGAGAAGGACATTTAAAAGAGAATCTCACACCTGCATCCTGATAGCAACTACAAAAAGAGCTTATTTTACTCACTAATTAAAATCTGTGAATTGAGTATGAATAGAGATTTTTTTTTTTTCATTTCTACACCAGAAAATCCAAAGGCATAGACCAATGGCTTTTGCATGTACTTTCATATTTATTCTTTGTAACAAACCTGTATGTGGTCCTCCAGGGGGCAAACATCATACCAATTAACCTGTGGTGTTCATTTAGTTAGTATTGAGCCCTGGGATAGGTGTGTTGTGTACAATCATTTAATTGTCACAAATGTTTTATGAGATAGCTATTCTCATGGTCCCCACTTGAAATGATCAGGCAACTGAAATTCAGAGATGTTAAGTAAATTAGCCAGTACTCTGAAACCCTCTCCCAGGGAAATGTAGATGGCCCTGCCTCAACTTTATTTTCTTCTTGATTTAAAAATGGGAGCACAAATAGGTGAGTCAGAAAGTTGTCTCACCCACTCAACTCCTAGGTAGGATAATCACAGACAGAACAAGACTCTTCACACATATAATCATGGAGTATGCTTGAATTATTTGCTTAGCTCCTGAATGGGAAGAGCCTCCTTCTCTGTGTGTCTGGCAGTGGAACCAATGGGAAGGAGGAGGAGCAGTTGGTGGAGCCAACTATTTTTCTCTGTCCATAGGCCAGCTCACACCTTTACCCAAATGTGTTAGAAATAGGGTTTGATAAAAGTCTTGGCAAAGACACTCACATAAAAGCATAGACAAATACATAAGGAAGCCATTTATGGAAACTTAAGAACTGACACAATGATTTAGGTTTTCAAATGAATTTCCGATGTTTATCTTTATGAGCCTGTTAGTACACTGTAAACGTTACTTTTGATATAATCTCCCCTATACTGCAACTGGGTGATGGCTGAATTCTGAGTTACAATGAGAGCATTGTGCAACAGGGCATGAGATCCATGAGATAATAGCAATGTTAACTGCTGCATTCAGGTAGAGTGTAATTAATAAGTCAGGTGAAAAACAGGATCACAGTTTTTTTGTTTTTTTTTTCCCCTTAGTGAAAGACATAACAGCATTTGACACCAACAATCCATGAACAAGTGAACTAAGCCAGTATATGTCAAAAAACTTCATTTATGCCTGCATAAAACTTGAGAAACTAAGCTGGTTTCCCTCTACCATATTCCTCTGAATATATTGTTTGTTTGCTTGGTTTTTGATTATTTTTAAGATGCTGGTTTAATTGTAGAGTAATCCTTCCTCACCATGGTTATTAAATCTCATCTGCTAGAACTTGGTGTCAGTTTGGATCCTGGGAAGAATTGGAAGAGAATAGGCTCAGTAGTCTCACAAATAACCTAATGATTGGCAAACACAGGAATCAAGTGCACTTTTCTACATGGATAGGTTATAAGGTTATTAAACTCTAGCAGAGCACCAAAGGGTTTGTATCTAGTTCTGAGATCCAAAATTGGAACAACACCTCATCAGGCACCACTATATCTTGTCCAGGAAACACCAAATGCACATATTTCAACTTTTCAAAAATGGGGAGGGAGATTGAAATGAGGAAAAGATGTCTGTCCATAGTCTTGTCCTGTGCCCCATCTTACTTCTATGTACCTTATTTATGAGAAAGGAAGAACCTTAGAGATTTTGTTCACTGATCACCCCAACCTTTCTGGGGCATGGAAAACATATTCACTAAATTTTTAATCCCACTTCTGCTGTGAAATAGCTGTGCCATTGTAGGCAAATAACTTAACCACTGTGTTTCATGTGACTCTTTTTTTTGAATTGGGGATAGATACTGGAACTAATCCCCCCCATGTGTTGTGCAAATATGAAGCAAGAGGTGAATAGGAGAGGTCTGTTAAATTGGAGGTGTTCAAGAATGCATCAAATTGTTATTATTACTGCCCCTAATATCAATATTATTATTATTATTTTTAGTCATCTCCAAAGTCAGAGGAGTAATGCAAGCTCCCCACCCCCCATGTTCTCACCCAGCATCCCCAGACACTTTTGTAGCCAGACTAATTCCCTTTCTTTGTAAATTGCAGGAAAACTTCACAGACTTGCATTTATATTTTTATTTCATGATTTTTTTATAACACCCGTGGGGCTCACTCCTTCCTGAATCTTGAATGATTAAAAGCAAACTAAGTTTAGAATGAGATTGTGTCTAATTAATTCCACCTCAATCTTAAACTTCATCATCCATAACCTCTCCAGCCCCGTACCCTCCACTCCACAATAAGAACTAGCCAGTTTCACTTGAGAATGGAGAAAGGAGTTTTGATAAAATAGCTTGCTAACGTATGAATTGGGGGAAACCCAAAGATCTCCCCTGTGAATGACCTTAATGGCATTAAACCCCTATATGGCTTCTAAAACCTCCTTGCCTTTGCAATTAGATATCTGCTGCATAGTGTTCTAAGAATGTCTTTGAGGGAAGACCTATCACCCAAATAAACTTGCTTTCTGGGATTCTAAGGAGTGCAAAGTGCTGGAATGTGCCTGGTGGCTGGCTTAGAAATGAGGAGAAAACATTTGGTGATGAGAAAGAGGGTAGAACTGAACTTTTTAAGCTGAGGGGGTGAGGAGAAAGGGCCCGGGGTCCATCCTGTCTGGTGAGCAGTCAATGCACTGCAGGCCTGCTTGCAGGCCAACTGGGGTTGGAAAGCTCTAATTAGATTAGCCATGTTTTGCTAGAAGGCAGAAAGCTTAAAACATTAACTTTTTAAACAAGTACATCAGTTCTGAGTAAACATTATTCTTTTATTTAGTCGTATGGTCTGAGTCAGCCTATTTCCAGGACAGTGGTAATGCATGCGTTTGATTCCTGAATGCAAATATGCTTTCAATTTTACTATGCAAATCCCCTGATTTTGGTATGCTTCTCCGGGGGCTTGCAGCCAGCTATCTGCTGTTCTCTTCTCTCCTACTCGATGGGGCTCTGCCTCTGCCAGGCCCCATCAGATAGCCAGCGGCAGCCCTTGGTAGTTCCACTGGAGCTCCTGTGCTCCTTGTCCCTGTGGGCTGAATGGCATTTCATTGTCGGTGGGATAAAGCCCACATTTTTCCACCTAGTCCATATAATTGATCCAATTTTTATATTCGTTATAGAAGGGTCATGAATCTTGTTTGAAAGTAGCCCTCAGAAGCCATAGGATCTAAGAGTGATTGTTTAAATCAATACAGATCTGAGTGGAATTCTAAGACTATCATGTTGATTGGGCAGCTTTGGTCAAGAGCCTCCTACCACATTGGTCAAATGTGGACATTTTATAATCTCTGGTTTGTTATGATTAACCAAGACTACCTACTTAGTGGCTAGCTAGTGACTGGCCTATCGCATACACACCCTATGTTGCTTATCTCTCTCCATCTCCTTCCTTTCTGCCCCTCCAGGATTCAGGAGAGGAGTAGAAAATAGAGGTGAACTGGGAACATTAGTCTATCATCACTCCTTATTGAACATGAGAATCGGTGGATTAATTCAGGTCCTTAAATATCCCCTTCCAGCATCATCTCCCACTAACCTAGGCAAATTCATACCCAGTATTCTACCATACCCACCTATTCACATTTACCAAATGTGACTGTACTTCTAGGCATCCACACATGCAGTTCCCTCTGTCTTCAATTGCCATCCTGTCTTTCTTTGAATAACACAAATCCTACGCAGCTTTAATACTCAGTTCCTATGTTACCTCCTCACATGCTTGTTCCTGCTCCCTGGCATAGCCATTCAGGATACATGCACTCCTGCCCACATCCACTGCACAGCGTGGGAGTCCTGCACACCCTGGAGCTTAATACAGTATGACTGGTTATTCATTTCTTTCTGTGTCTTACCAGACTGTTTTATAAACTTATATTTGAATCCTTAGAATCTAACAGCACGCATTTGATACTGAATAAATATATATTGAATTAATAAATACATATTGAATGAATAAATGAATGAACACTCATCACTGGGAAGCTCTCTAAATGATGGTTGGAAAGGGGCATGAAAAAAAAAATCAGCCCAGTAAAATTTCCCCCTGACAATGGCACAGACTTCCTTCCAAGGGATTTCAAATGCCTTCTGCTCTCTCAGCCAGGCACTGCTCTTGAGTCCTCTTAACATTGGTGGTCTTAGCTGCAGCCCCACAGGCTCTAGAACTGCCCTGCAACTCAGTAGCATGCTCTTTCCCTTCACAGGCTTATGAGTGGGAATAGGAAAGCTGCTTTGCCAGCAGCCTCAGACGCCACTAGTTTCAGGTGAGCAACTCTAAGTGAGCTGAGTTAACAAAGCAGAGAGAAAACAGAGGAGATGAAGTTTTCACACCCACATCCTCAGAGACATGCGTGTCTGACATATCTCTACTGTTACTGAGCCACACATAATGGAATCAGGTTATCAACTGAGGAAGTGTGAATAAAACAGCTGGACCAGAGTTTTAAGCAAGGTGGGTTGCAAATATTCAAAGGTGAAAGTGAGGTCTCTTTCCTTTCCCTCCTTGCAAGCTTGCTTTACCATTCTGTTTATCTTTTTCTTCATCTTCTTCTGAATGAGTAGCTAGAGTGGAGTCTGGGATGGGGAGAGAGAATATTAAAGAAGAATGTTTAGAAAAACTTCAGAGCTATTCTCCAGGATCAGACAGCTCATCATCCTGGTCTATATTCTGGTTTTGTGAGAAACTTACAGAAAGCCCTGGAAAGAACAGGTGACTTTCATGACATCAGCAGCAAAAATGAAGCTGTCTTCCACCTCCTTCCCTAAAATTTATTGGTTTTAAATTGCATTAGGATTTGTGTCTCTAGACATTTAACTATACCCTCTTAAACCTATTTATATATTCAAGTGTAAATTAACCACACTATGTTGTTGAGGTTGACATTATTCCATTGGCTTAAAAGCAGATATATAAATGTATATACAATGTTATGACTGGATTATTGCTCAATGCTCTTAACATATTTTACTAAGTAATTATAGTTTTGTTTCATTTCAGTTACTGACATGGGTCAATGTATTACTTTTCCATTATAATGACATTTTTAAAATCATCCATTATTGCCATCACTTCATCAAAGAAAGTCTACTTAGCACAAAGTATTAGAATGGATATTACCTTACAAAGAGTCACCACCCTTATACTGTCATATGAGTATACACATTAGAACGATCTTTTTTTTTAAATCAATTCCTGATTCTCACAGAATGATTCATAAAAACCAAATCCATGGTAATATAAATAAAGAAATAGGCTTAGAATATCCCAAGTAACACATTATTAAATTTGCAAAATTTCAAATATACATAAGGTACTATACTTGTAGTATAAGAGAGGGGATCCTTGTCATTCTGGAACTCACAATGACCTTGGGAAACGACATATGCAATAATAACTTCAAAACAAGAGATGCTATTCATTTAAAATTCAGTTCTCTAACAATCTCAGCTACCTGGGACAGTGAGAATGTTGTATGTAAGGGAGGAAAAAATCTTTTGTGAACATAAACTCATCCTGACCAAAGCTTGTGAACATTAAATATAGAAATCATCTTCTTGGATACTCTGTTTAGGCAGATTCAGAAGGTTTGGTGGCCTAGTGGACTAGCTCAGAGTAGATGAAAATAAGAGAGAAGAGATGGGATGGCCAGAAAGACCTATGGAGTCAGATACAATGACAGCAATGCTGATAGCAAATAAAATGTTGACAAGTGACAGTGGTCAACAGTAGGGATGTTAAAATGACTGCAACTCATATGAGGTGGTGAATAAAGGAGTACAAAGTTGGAAGCCACTTGGCATAGAAACCAATAACAATACATATCAATGGAGCTTGAATTACCCCTAGGTGAGAGCACAGGGCCACTGCCCTCATGGATGGCAGGGAGTTTCATGAGGGATCAACTCTACATAATGACCCAAGGATCGATTTATTGTTTGAGCACCTTTTGAAACATCTGGTCCTATAATAGTCACTCCCGCTCCCTTCCCTGCTGTGCTTAACAGGCAGGGTGGTCCTGGATTAAATGTTTCTACTATAAGTAAAATAAAAATTCAGAGGAGCTGTGAGGTTTGCCTTTCCCAGTTATTCAACATTCTTCCCACACAAGTATGGAGAACTGTTGTTCTCATGTAGCGTCCTTTGTATACGAGTGTGTGTGTTGGCTTTTTTCTGTCCTCTCCGACATAAAAACTCCCCACTGACATAATCTCTTTCTGGGTCCGCTGAGAATAAAAGACCTATTTTCCCTCTCAGGTGAAAATACTTATTCGTTTTTTTTGCCATATTTTTAATTCAGCTCTATTTTCATTAATCGTATAATCAAAAAACAATGATAATCCGCTGGCTGTTATTAGAAACAATTACAGGTATGCCCACACTTGTCTCCTATATCTGCATCATGGCAATAAATCCACATTACTCATTAAACATTGACAGTCTCATTACGGTTTTGTTCATTTTGATGCCTGAACTTGACGAAGTAGCTTTTTGATTCCTCAGGGGTGGGGAAAGTGGGTGGGTCAGGGCAGCCTTGTAGATGAAAGCCCTTTCCAGCAGAAGAATGCTGACTGGTGGGGAAAGAATAAAGCAGCCAGCTTGAGATTTTTTCAAACATATTTCGTAGAGTAGCCAGTGTGATGCAAATGGCATGCCAGAGCATAAACGTGTATACTTTTTCCAGAGAAGTTTACTTCAAATACTCCCACAGATGTTCTCTAATAAAGAACAGTCGCCCAGCCCCTGATGGTGAGCACACTACTTCCTTTTGGAGCAGAAGGGTTCTTTGTAAGGCAAGCTCCAAATCACAAACATCTGAAAGAACCTGTAGCCTAGTGAGCTGCTGCCATCATCTTTGGGATGATAGGATCTCCTTCACCTGGGTTAATGGTCACAAGAAACATTACCGAAGACCTGCCCCTGCTAGGTGAGCTGTGTTTATGGAGGCCTAAGTTAGGACAAGCAATACACTTTTCCCAAAGTCCAGGTTCTGGAGAATGACCCATAAATAATTTAGGCAATCCTATCCCAGTGTGCTAAAGAATTTGCTTCCTGCCAGGCGTAGTGGCGCATGCCTTTAATAGCAATGGCTCCCAGGAGCTGAGGCAGGAGGATCTGGAGTTCAAAGCCAACCTCAGCAAAAAGCAAGGTGCTAAACAATTCAGTGAGACCCTGTCTCTAAATAAAATACAAAATAGGGCTGAGGATATAGTTCAGTGGTCGAGTATCCCTGAGTTCAATCTCTGGTACCCCCTCAAAAAAAAAAAAAAAAAAAAAGAATCTGCTTCCTGACCTTCACCATGGAGTAGGTGCAAGACCAAGATCAGCATGAGATAAGTGACACAAATTTGCAGAAGTAAAGATTCAGAACCTGTCTTTGTTTCAAATGTCAACATTGATCTTCTGCATACAATTTCATCTCCTTAAATGTTGTACTGGAATATTATTTATCCTGAATACTGAGGTTTTGAATGATATATGGAAGTATATTGAAAATATAAAGCAACATACAGTTGAAGCAGCATCATGGTTCCATACCTCCTATGATATTTTATTTCTGTTGTATCAACAAAACCAAGAATACTTGATGAAACTGGTGACAAATAGCAGCCAAAGTCAATTCCATTTATTTAAGGTATTAAAGATATATGCATGCTGTTACAGTAAAGAGAGATTTTTCTCAACCAATTTGGTTCAAAGGGAATAATAGTGATTTGTGCATATCCCAACCTCAGGTAACTTTTCACCAAGAAATCAGATGTCAGGAAGAAAGGAAAGACTACTTGGCCTTTGCAGAATAAAATTGCATGAGAAACAAGGTTACCAACTGTCTCATTTGCCTGTTGATCATAAAACTGGGGAAATCCCAAGCAAACTGGAAGATAAGTTAGTCACTTTGAGAAGCATGATATAAATAGTGGAAAGAGCAGTAGCCCAAGAATCAGCACCCAACAGAGCCTCTCAGCTATAGTATCTGCTGATGCAGAGCCCTTGGGAAAGTCAACTCTGATTCCCTTATGTGCAAAATTGGGAAGTCCAATTGATATCCAACCGAAGAACACATATATTAAGCAAATACTATACATTAAAAATGCTCCCTAGACCTTACTTCATTGAATTGTCCCAACAACTTAAGACAAGTACTATCAGTATCTTCCCTGACAATGAAGTCACAAAGGACTAAGAGGTGCCAGAATTAAGGTGACACAGTGTGAGCAGTGGATCACAGCAGTCATGAGCATGGGCTACGGGGCCAGGGCTCAATTACCAGTCCCATCATGTGCTAACTGTGTACTTTGGGCAAATTCCTTAACCTCTGTGCCTTGGTAATCTGAGGGCATCTTATAAGGTCATTTGAGAGTGTTTCAAATAGTGCCTAGCACAAGATAACCCCTCCACAAATGTTTGTTAAATAAATAAAAATAGGCACCCATGCCCCTAAATATCACAAAGACTTCTGCCCATCTTCAAGGTCTCTTCTGGGTCTTAAGAGTCTAAGATTTTATTAACAGCCATGTCCCTTTATTGGTTTCCCTGTGTACAAAGGTGGAAAACAGAGACTTGCTAAATTGCAGAGTATTTTAGCAATAATGAAGTGCTAAATGACTGCCCTTGTTCTTAAACCACATTCTCCAAGAAAACACTGCTGATTCTCATAGAGTCTCTCTGTGATTGAGAATCTGTGAATTCACTCCTGGGCATCTTTAAAAAGAAAAGAAATCAGCACAACATTTGTGTAGTGCCTTGACATTAAATCTGCAGGCCTTTGCCAGTTTGTAAGTCATTTGGAACCTTTAACATCACTTAAGCTTAGAGTTTCTTTGTTGTAATTATCTGAGGAGAATAGAGAAGTTTTTAGCTCTTCTATCATCATGAAAAAAAAATCATATTTCATCTTTTGATTAATTATTTGTAGGCATTTTTTCCATTGTGTTTCTGACCATTGTTTTAATGCCATATCTAGGAAAAAGGGTTTGATTTTAATTTCTAATATTATAGCAGAAATACCCAGTTACCTTGTGAAATTAGCTGTTGTACTAGCACATGTGTACTGTCTAGTTTTGGGGTTTTATATAGCAATAGATAATAATTCACTCAGTAATAATTTACTGATTAGGTTCAATGTGCTAGGCACATTTATTTAAATATATATTTTTTTGAATACTCAAAGCAATTTCTAAGATAAGCATAATAAGTCCTATAATTTATCAGAGGGAATACAGAAAGTCATATAAGCTCAGTTCTGCAGCTAACAGTTCACGTCGAGCTTCAAGAACCTAAAACCAGGAATCAGAGCATAGGGGAGCCAAACCTAAGCCACTAGTTTGAGTATCTCACAGGATTCTGCCAGCTATAATCAGAAGTGGGCACAAGGCAGCTTTCCTCATTCTGCTTAGGAGAAAGCTTTATGTCAGGCTCATTTGCTAAGCCAGACTGAATTGTCATTTGTACAATTCCATGTGCAGTGTTGCAGACTTGCTGTCAGAAGGTTTTCTTCCTGCGGTTTCTGGGCCATCCATACCTTTCTGTTGCTAGTAGGAGGAAAACCAGTGAGTTACCCTAATTCCACCAGTCCCATTACCAGCCTAGTTTCAGTGATAGTAGCTGACAATGTAATACTCATTCAGCAGCTGATTATAATTAAAAATATCAGAATAATTAAAGTCCTCAGCTTGACAAGCAGAGCCATAACTTTGCCTTCAGACATTCCTCTCTAATTAGTTAATTAATCCTAATGCAAATTATAAGCAATAATTAGTCAGCCAAGCTTGACATAAAAGTCTGCTGACTTACAGCTAAAAGGCTTTCTGGTTGCTGGTTTGTAGATTCTAAAGGTGTCTTTTGTCCACTCATGGTTTCTGAATCCATCCTACTTCGAACTTTCTGCCAACACATAGATACTCAAAGCAATTTGAGCTGGAGAAAACCAGAGCTATAAAAACCTGTATCACCACAGGCATTTTTCAGTTTGACATAATAAATTGCATACTCGGTATCTGTATTGAATATCAATATGGGGTATATCCTATTCAAGGAATAAAACAAAATGAGAAGGTAAAGAGGAGGCAGGGATATTCTGACCCAAAGCATGGTCTGTGATATGTTCCACATTCATTTGTGCTAGATCACTAAGGTGCTTTTCAGTCTGTGCCAAGAAATTGAGTCATAATGAAGCATATCTGAAATTTGATATCCCTGTAATAGAAAAGCTAATATTTGATCCAGATTTTCAGTGAATTTAAACAGATCCAGAATTTGTTAAGTGAGATAATTTGAATTATCTCCTGATAAATCTCTTTGAATATTATATTTTCTACATATCTATGTTACTAATGAGCAAAATTTCCTCCTCCTAAAGTTGAGAGAGGTATAAAAGCCTGATCTTGTAGAACAATAGTTTCTGGACACTTTGGATAATCAAACACTCTACCACATATCACCCTAAATCTTGATTGTCCACTTGCCAAAATGAGCCTGTCCTATGGACTAGAAATCAGTGTATGAGTAGCTAATGTCAAGGTACCAGCAAAGTTAGAGCTAAATTCACACGAAAACATATACCTCAGTGCTATCTTTGGCCATATTGTTAAGAAAGAATATTTTGGCCTATTGATTGCAAAAACTAGCCTGAATCATTTCTTTCCCTGTATCCTTGTCTCTTGCTACATGACTAACTTTTTCCATTAAGAGGTTGAATTTATTTGTGTTAGGTTTTGAACTTGACTTGTGAATTGCTGTAGCTAAAAGAATGAGGCAGAGGGGACAGGGTTCCAGTTCTAAGACTAGGCATTAAGAAACCTTGTATACCTCTGCTTGCTGTCTTGAAACCCTGCCCCACCATAAGACAGCGAACGTAATAGAGACAAACCATCCCTTCTGGGGGCGTCTTAGATTAATTGACCTGTTCAATGATTGAAGACAAATGAGAGAAACCTAAAAAAAGTCAACCAAGTCAACCAAGACTAGAAAAGTCCCTCAGCTGAAGACTAGAAAATTCCTATAAATTTGTGAGCTAAATAAATTATTTTTGTTGTAAACCAGTATGATTTGGATCATGTTGTTATGAGCAATAACCTAAATGCAAAAACATGAACAGAACAGCTGATTCTAGTCCCTCCTACCTTTAATGAAGCAGAGGAAGGGACTCGTTCACCTCCCCATATGTGTAAAATCCCAATACTCCTCCATGGGTTTCTAAATATTCAGTTTTGCTGAATATTTAGAAGAGCAAGGGAAGCATAGACTACTTCTCCTTTTTTCTATGGGCATTCTCTTCTGTAACTCCTCTAGTTTCTTCCCTTTTAGCCTAAAATGCTGTTTTAAGGCTCTCTCAGTCTAAATAGAACTGATTCCTTAATACTACATCAGTGCCATCCCCCACCCCAACTTAACCATTACTTTCTTCTTCCATAACTTATTAACTTTTAAATGAAGTGTCAATATTCATTCTTTAATTCCTTTTGCTTCCAAGTAACTGTAATCTGCCTTCTACCTTCACTTTTCAATTAAATCTGTCTTCTAGGGTTATAAATGCTTTCCTGATTGGCAGATCCAATAATAATTCTTTCATTTCCTCCTTTGCTTAGTGTACATTTTTACTTAGTATACATTTTTCTAAGGTTTGTGTGTGTGTGTGTGTTCTTTCACATGTATAATGTATGTACATATATCACATAAATTGTACACACAATGAAATTTTACAATTCAACAAATTTGTTTATACCAGTTTTTTTTAAAAAAAATTATAACAAATTACCAAAAGGCAGTGGTTTAAGCAACACAATTGTATTATCATGAAACTGTGGTGGTCAGACTCCCAAAATGGCTTTGAAGATTAAAGTCAAGGAGTTAACAGAACTATATTCTTTCTGGAGGCTCTAGAAGAAACCATTTTCTTGCCTATCCAGTTTCTAGAGAACGTTAACATTCCTTGGCTCAAGGTCCCATCCTTCATTTTCAAAGCACATCATTCCAACCTCTTCATTAATTAGTGCATCTTCTGGCACTTTCCTGCTTGCTTTCCCCTTATAAAGACCTTTATGATGACGCTTGGCCCATTCAGATAATCCATACTAATTTTCCAATCTCAAGATACTTAAGTTAATCACAACATCAATGTCTTTTGCTGTGTAAGTTAACATTCACATATCCCAAGGATTCAGACATGTGCACATTTGTGGAACAATTATCCTATTAAACAAAGCACATAACCATTACCCAAATCTCAAACACCACCAGAACCTAAAAAGATCCTTCATGTCCTCTGAAGTCATGCATCCACCACTGGACATGGTTAACATTGCCTGATTTCTAATACTATAGATTGGATTTGATTGCTAAAAATTTTATATAAATGGAATCATGCAGTTTGTACTTTTTGTATCTGACCTTTTTTGGTCAACATTATTTATGATCTCTGTCTACAATGTTTATTTTTATTACAATATGATATTCCAACATAAATATTCCACAATTTATTTAGCAATTCTACTATTGATATACATTTGAGTCATTTCCAGTTGTATTATAAATATTGTTGCTACTAACATCTGACCATCTATCTTTCAGAGCACATATAAATACATTTATTTTTCAACTTTAAGTTTCCAACATGCATGTACCAAAAATATAGCTGCCCACCAGTCTTTCTAAAACTTGGTCTGCCCGTTATCTGTCCTATAATTGACCACTGTGCAGCATTTGACACTTTTTTTTATCTTTTATTGATTTTATTGTTTTTTAAATACATGACAGCAGTGGAATGCATCACAATTTTTATTACACATATAGAGCACAATTTTCATTTCTCTGTATATAAAGTATGTTCATACCATTCATGCCTTTATGCATGTACTTTGTTTTTTTGCATTACAATTCTTAATACACATATATAAAATAATTTTTCATATCTCTGTTTGTATACAAAGTATGTTGATACCCAATTCAAGTCTTCATACATGTACTTTGGATAATGATGTCCATCACATTCTACCATCCTTGCTAATCCCCTCCCCCTCCCTTTCCCTCCCACCCCTCTTCCCTATCTAGAATTCATCTAATCCTCCCATGTTCTCCCTCCCTAACCCAATATGAGTCAGCCTCCTTATATCAGAGAAAACACTTGGCATTTGCTTTTTTTTTTTTTTTTTGGGGGGGGGGGCGGTGGATAACTTCACTTAGCATTATCTTCTCCAATGCCATCCATTTACCTGCAAAGCATTTGACACTTTAGACTTAAGACAAGTCTCCCCTTCCTTGGCTTCTAGAATATCCTTCTCCCCTGTCTTCTCAATGTTTCTCTGAACATTCTCTTAGTTGACACAGTTAGATCTCCCTCCCTTGTACACCACTGCCAGCACTGGTTTTTTTTCCCCTTTAGTCATTTCCTGTAGTAAAAATTACTGCCCAATTCTCATGGAAGGGTTAATCAAAGCCCTGTGTGATTTTGTTTTCAATTGTTGCTTCAACCCACCTGGGGGTAATGAACGGCTTTCTACCAACATTTTGCTCTTCTTCCCAAACATACATTGAACCATACTTCCAAAACTTCTTACAGTTAAATGGAACATGTGACTGAATTAAAAAAAAAATAATGGAATGTGGCCAAAGGGATATTTGAAGAATTCTCCCCTGTCTGTACACAGTATTACTGGACCAATAACTGTTGTCTTTCTCTCTCTCCTAAATGGCAGTTTATAGTAGTTGATAAAGCCTCTCCCTGCTCCCCCAAATCTCCCATGCTCTATCATATGTTTCCTTCTCTTTCCTAGAGAATCTTGAAGAATTTATGTTGAAAATTGTAGTACCAAAATATGGGAGGACAATAGTTATTTGCATCAGAGTTTACAAGACACCTGCCATAAGCCATATGTGGTATATTGGAAAAAGATACTTTTATAGCATTAAGTCATTGGGATTTGAAGGCTGTGTATCGCAGAGGTTAACCTGCTATAACATTTCTAGAAATTTGTAGCTCAAAGTGGGATGCTGCAATAACAAACATCTCAACTAAATAAAATATGTAATATCAAAAAAGATATAATGACCTGTTGATTTATATTATACAGAATAAATATATTTGGTAAATATCACCTGAAATAACATGGCAAAGAGCCCCAGGCACTGAACTGGCAACTCTAAGGGAGGTGGTAGTTTTGTGTTCTGTTTTTGTTAGTATTGGCTGTGTTTGGCAAGATATTTCAAGAAAGAAATGAACTCATGAGAAATGTGGCTGGCTGGCTGGCAAGCAGCAATGAAACGGAACAGAGAACAAAATTCAAGATTTTAAAGCTTTAGAAAAATTGACTTTTTATAGACCACAAGAAGTAGAAAAGTAAGATTGATAAAGCTTTTGACAAATAAAAACTCCTTAATATCCAGCCTTGAGCAAAGGGTTGGTCCTCCCAATAAAGCCAGATATCTTCAAGGTAGCCACCATTAAATTCAAAGGAAAGAGATGCACAGGAGTAAAGAAGCAAATAAATAAATCATATTTGGGGATGATGTCTATAAAAGATGTTTGGCTGTGATTTCTACCACACTGAATTGACCAAACACAAATATATGAGAAGTCTTCTAAGGAAACTGCACTGTCAAATACATTGCTAACATAGACATTAAAAGCCTCTCCCTGCTCCTCTGGTCCCCCTACTTTTCAAGAATAGGAAGATGTCTTCAAACATACACAGCTCCAAGGATGGAAGACTCCCCATCATCCACTTTAGATGTGCAAGTGAGGATAATAAACAAGGCAAAATTTCTCCAGAGGTTAAACCCTGGGGAAAAACAGAAGGGAGTTCCTTCCAGAGATCGTGACCTGGATCTCATCAAGTTAACTTCTTCTACAGGGAGAAGAATTCTCCCCTATCAGTACACAAAATTTCTGGACCAATAACTGTGTATTCCTCTCCCTTCTAAATGGCAGTTTATAGCAGTTGATATGATGCATCTTTAGATTCATCCAAATTCACAGATTTAGTAACTCGAGGATTGAAGTGTTGTGAGTGCTGAATATAGCCCTTGGACAGCTGTTTTTGTTAACTGTCTCAGCTAAAGTTACCTCACATAGTATCCAAGGTCATACCCCTTTTCAGAGACATCAAATTTTAAACTCTGGTCAACCTTGCGTAGAAATGTCCATGTCCTTGACTCACATTGGGACAATTCTGAAGGTGGCCATCCCAAGTTTCCTCATGAAATTGGCTGAGTGCTAAGTAGATGCTACCTCCTTTCTTTCCCACAGGTGCAGTTTCCAAGAGCATCACCTCATAAAACTCCTGCACGTTAATCTGGGTCTTAGAGTCTGCTTTCTGGGAAGTTTGTCTCTGACAGATATTAGATTCCAATTACTCTGTCTCTGCTTCTCCATTTTGTATTTAGTGGAGGTGAGGTATGAATAATTTGCCTTTATTGTTCTTGGATCATTATATTATAATAGGATAACTGAGCATCACTTGGAGGTCTAGGACAAGAAAGTGAATGCAGTGATTGATGGGACTTGGGGGGAAGCAAATGAATACCTACCTGGAGACTAGGAAGGCAGGATGTAGCAGAGAATGCCAGTATTTACCTATCTCTGTGCCTCTCTACTGGAAGTATTCATGGTTCTTAGATGAATTCTACCAGTTTCAAATTCTTTTGGAAGATAACTTTGATGTTACCATAATGTATTTATTTTAAAAGTTAAGTTTTATCTTGCAATGTTATCAATCATGGCTTCCTTACTCTCTGCATGTCTTCATTGCTGCCATCGCAGAGGAAAGTGTTGAGGCTGCCACCCATCAGGGAAAGAATAACGAATGAGGAGAAGAGGAGAGGGAAGCCCAGACACTTCCATTTCAAAGGATGTATCTGGCTATGAAAGAGATGGCTTCTTCCTCCCCAAATAGAAAACGTGCCCTTTATATTTGTTTGACTCCCTTGACCATCAACCCCAGATTTCTTATGTAAGAAATCAATCCACTAAGAATCTCCATCTTCAAGTCATATGACATTTCTACCAGTACAAACTCAGATTGTTAAAAAAAAGAAAGGAAGAAAGAAAAAGAAAATAGTAACCACCCCTGAAAACGTTTCTGCTTCCCACTTTCCCCTCCAGCATACATTTATTCTTATCAACCTCCTCATCCAATAGTATTTATTAAATGGTCACATTTGCATGGCACCGTACCTGTGATTTTCCATTTCTCTCCAAGGAAGATTTCCTGGTTTAGAAGTTTTAATGGCTGCTTCTTTGAAAATGTCTTAAGAGGGTTTTGACTGTAATTCCTTTTCTCCTAGCTCTTATTTAATAGGTACCAATGCCTATCTTTTGCCTGGGGTCTTGGGCTAGGGAGAGGAAGATTCATTAACCATGGTGAGTTATGGATTTCAATGCCCTGGCTACTTCATTTCTCATATCCAAGTAGATCATTTCCTCCCTAGTCCTTCGGAGCCCAAGGAGACATATATTGTAAGTAGCCTTAATCTGCTTCATTAGGACAATTTTTTTTAACTTTACAAGAATGATACCGCCAATATTACCATATTACTTCTGGTGACACGCATGGCAGAATAATCATATACTCATACCAGTTGGCAGTAATGTAGTCACTTTAGTTGAGGTAATAAGAGTAAAATCATATCATTTTAGAGGTTTGAGATCTTGAAATTAATCTCACTCAGATATAGAAACTTAGATCCAGATAGGTGGAGCACTTTGTCTAAATTTATATACTAGTAACCTGACCTCATTTATGGCCTAATATGCACCCCTATTGTACCCTTCTGGATAGTAAAGCAGAGCAATCCTGGTGGCTGGGAAGGCTCTTATATGCCAGACTTTTTGTTTGTTTAAGGAGCTAGAAACAAATATCAGGGTGTCCCAAGAGCAGATGTGTGGTTAGTATATACTGAATATATTTCAATTGGACAATTCTCCCTTCTGCTCCTCTCTGTGTTTCAAAGGACAGTCCTACTGAGCCTTATGCCCTGAACTACTAGCATAATCTCCCTATGCGACTAGCTGCATCTTATCCTGGAGAAGTGTCTCACATATGCCCTCTAGTTTTCACTGCCAACTCTTCCTACGAAGCTGGGTTGTGACTCAATCTTCCAAAAAATGGTAACTTCTTTGGTTCAGGAATTTTTCCTTAATTCTGGCCATATGGAAAAATGCAAAATAAATGAAGCTTATTTTTCATTCCTTTTCTAGAGCACTGGTTCCCAACTGGTTTGATTTTGTTCCCCACCCTAACCCCCAAGAGAAATTTTGGCAATACCTGGAGACATTTTCCGGTATCCCCACTGAGGGAGTCCTTTTGGCATCTAGTGGGTAAAGATCAAGAATGCTGCTAAAAAATCCACAGAGCACAGGTATTCCAACAAAAAGGAATCCAATTAATGTATAAGTGTGCTAAGACTGAATAACCTGCCTTTGAGTATTCCCTCCCTCTCCCAGAAGCCCTGATATTATGCAGCCACTTGTTTACAGTTTGGTAGGGGAGACTCAGCCTTCAGCTCTCACAATAAGAAATTTCATCTCAGCTATGTATGATGGTGCACCTCTGAAATCCCAGCTACTCAGGAAAATGAGGCAGGAATATTGGCCACTCTGGGCAACTTAGCCAATCCCTGTCCACCCTGTCCAAGTAAGTAAGTAAGCAAGTAAGTATGTCTCCCTGCCCTCTTCTCTTAAAGACATTGTATCTTCCTCTCTGTAACTCTTTTATTAGTAGAAGACTTTTGAATGCCTTTGAAAAAAGAGCTCGATATTAGGAGTAAAAATTTTCTGGCTTCATAAATGTCCAATTGTATGAAGAGCCACAGAAGAGGAATAGTAATTTCTTCCTACTTTATTGGATTGGTATAAAAACAACAAAGTAGCAGAGTAGAACAGCATGGGCGGGGGTGGGGGGGAGGAAGAGGGGAAAAAAAAGCTGTAAGTCAATTGTACTAAGGGAAGTTACATAGGATGAATAAGCCTAGAGACCTAAGTCAATAATATGACAGCATAGAAAGGAAATTTGCCAAGAATAAATACCATTACCACATGAAATACATATATGGTAACATGTTAATTGGCTTGACTGCAATCATTTCACTATGTGTGTGTCTATCAAGGCATCATCATCATCATTATACATGTGAAATATGTACACTAAAAATTTTTTAAAACAAGAACACATCTACTAGAGCACTTCATGAACTGTGAGGGACACCATGAATACCTGGCTCTGTTATGAAGAGCATTAGCAAACAGCAAAGGGATGGGTTTCCAAGGTTGGAACTTTAGGCACCATGACAGCAGGCTTTTTGGTCAATAATTGTGTCCAGCATCTCTTTAATTCCTCAGCTGAGGTAGAAATTCAATGCCAGTTCTCTCCTGAGTGCTAATCACACAGTTGATACTAGTAAATGGTTGGCAAACAAATTAAACTGCCACACTTTTTATGTGTAGCTATGAGAACAAAGACTTTTCCCACCTCACTGTATTCATAAAAAGCATTGGAGCTGACTAGTGAAGTATGATGAAGATTCATATCACCATCCCAGGAATGTTTTTGGAGCAGATTCTAGTGAGGTTATATTCATGAATCAGTAATCAGTTACTATATTGCTATGGTTCAAAAATGAGACTTTATATCATCTCATTGAGTTTTTTTTCTGTCATCAAAGAGGAAATTAGTTATTGGACCCAATAGAGTCTGTTTAATTTCATTAAGGAGTTACTATATACCAAACATTGTACTGGGAACCTAAGACACAGATAATATATATAATAACACTAGCCCTGTTTCATTCATTGTAGTAGGCATTTATTCACCTTATCTTTAACATTTCCAGAAGCATGAGAAGTAAGTCTTTGTCCATTTGGTAAATGAAGCAACTGAGATTCAGCTTACCTAACTTACTCAGCTAACACACATAGTGTAACTAAGAGTCAAACCTGTGTCTGTCTGGTAGCAGATTGTGTTCCTTATCACTGCCCTGGACAATCTCCTCTAGCTCTGAGCATGTGCTGGAAGTAGACATCACCACAACTGTGTACTCAGTTACCAAGACAAGTCATAAAAGGGGCTACCGAATGGGGTGGCAACAGCCCCAACAGGGATGCTAGCATCTCAGGCAACTCTGACTGTGCACAGTGTGAGTGTGAATGAGTCATAAAAATGCCTGAATCCCTCTTTTTTTCTCAACTTCTTGGAATTTATTCACAAATAGAAGTGTTTTGAGTGACTTATTGGTGGATATTTGTAGTGCAATTTGCCCCAAATATTGAGATGATGAGGAATAGATTAGTGATTCTGAGGATTTGTGCTTCAATTCCAAATAAATGAAGCCTGACTCAAACAAGTTTCTGTTATTTCCTACCCACCTAGTTCAATTCAATTACACTCAGGGAATACTTGCTGAGCTGCTACCGTGTGCCTAGAGCTGGGGAAACAGCATTGGAGTGCCATTTAACTGCCCTCAAGGAGTGCACTTCACTTCACTTCCAGGGAGACAAAACTTAATTAGAGTGTAATAACAGCCAGCTGATACCTAAATGCTGAACTTCACATGATCAGGTCTTCAGTGCACATGCTCTTTCTCTGACAGACTCATGTATTCAGTGAATGTGGAGGTGCAGTGGGGGTGACTCAAAGCATCTGCAGTGTAACAGGCATTTGTGCAATATAAACAAAGAACAGAGCCCTATCTGAGAAACAGAGTGGAAGAGATTGGTACTGGTAGATACCATCAGAGAGGCTTCAAGTAGGCAAAGGATCTGACTAGGAAAGTGTGGTGAAGATTCATTTTACCATCCAGGAATGTGTTTTGGGGAAGATTCTAGTCAGATCATATTCTTGAATCAATAATCAATTACTATATTGCTATGGTCTACAAATGATTATAAATATATGATTGTGTGTCATCTTGGAGACAATAATAGAAAAATAGCAGCCCAATGACATAGGTTCAACCAAAATTGGGGAAACAATTGACATCAAACAAGTAATCAAATGTCCCTTTAATGTAGAAAGTATCTTCCTCTAGTAAAAGGAGAAGCTACTCTATATTATTGATGTAAGAATAAATGCCTCTGACATTAAAAAAGCTTTAGTAGAAATACTTTAGCCAATTTTCATTAGTTATTTTTAGTTATACATGGCAATAGAATTCATTTTGACATAATTATAAAAGCATGGAATATAATTTGTTCTAATTCAGTCCCCAGTATTTCCCCTTGCTGACCCCTCCTCTCTCCCTGTGTTCGCTTCCCTCTAACTTACTAATCTTACTTGTTTTATAATATATACTTATAGCTTTTTCAATTTAGTGTCTTGTGGATATACATTATGGTTGAGATTCATATATATATATGACATTTTTATGGGCTAGGTCAGACCCATTCCACTGTCTTTCCCTATCACATTCTTCCTCCTTTCCCTTCATTCCACTTTGTCTGCTCCACTGATCTTTCATCTATTCTATTTTTATCCCCTCCCCTTATTTTGGATTAGCTTCTGCATATCAAGAGAAAACATTCAACCTTTGACTTTTGGGGACTAGCTTATTTCACTTAGCATAATGTTCTCCACTTCCACTATCAGCAAACACCGTAAAGTCATTTTTCTTTATGGCTAATAGTACACATTTTATATATATAACACATTTTCTTTATCCATTCATCTGTTGAAGAACACCTAGGTTAACTCCATAGCTTGGTTATTGTGAATTGAGCTGCTATAAACATTGATGTGGCTGTGTAACTGTAGTATGCTGACTTAAAATACTTTGGCTATATAGGGAGGACTGGGATAGCTGGGTCATATGGTGGTTCCATTCCTACTATATCTAGGAATTTCCATACTGCTTTCCAGAATGGTTGCACTAATTTGCAGTCCCACCAACAATGTATGAGTGTACCTTTTTCCCCACATCCGACATTTATTTTTACTTGCATTCTTGATAATTGCCATTCTGAATGGAGTGATATGAAATTTCAATTTAGTTTTAATTTACATTACTTTAATTTCAAGAGATGTGGAACATTTTTTCTGTATATCTGTTGATCACCTGTATTTCTTCTTTTGAGAGTGTCTGTTTAGTTCTTTTGCCCATATGTTGATCGAGTTTTTTGTTTGTTTTTTTTTTTTCCTTTTTCTTTTTTTGGCATTAAGTTTTTTGAGTTCTTTATATATAATGGACATTAATGCCTTATCTGAGGAACAGATGAGAAAGATTTTTTTTCCCATTCTGTAGGCTGTCTCCTCATGCTTTTGTTTCCTTTGTTATGAAAAAGCTTTTTAATTTGATGCCATCCTATGTATTGATTTTACTTTTATACTTTAGAATTACTGTTAAATAAATCAGTTCCTGAGCCAACATGTTTGAGTACTGGGCCTACACTTTCTTGTATCTTGCTACTTTAATGAATTCATTTATGAGCTCTAGAAGTCTCTTGTTTTTTTATTTGTTTATTTGTTTTTCTTTTGTTTTGTTTGTGTGTGTATATGTGTCTTCTAAATACAGGATCATGTCATCAGCAAACAGATAATTTGATCTCTTCTTTTCCTATATGATGTATCTCTTTAATTTCCTTCTCTTACCTGATTGCTGTGGCTAGAGTTTCAAGGACTACATTGAATAGGAGTGGTGAAAGTGGGCATCCTTGTCTTATTTCCGTATTTAGAGTAAATGCTTTCAGTCTTTCTCCATTCAGAATGATGTTGGCCTTGAGTTTGTCATATATAACCTTTACAAATTTGAGGTAAGTTGCTCTTACACCTGTTTTTTCTAGTGTTTTAAACTTGAATGTGTGCTATACTTTGTCAAAAGCTTTTTTTTTTTTTGCATCTATTAAGATAATCATGTGATTCTTGTCTTTAAGTCTATTTATGCAGTGAATTACATTTATTGATTAATGTTAGCTGAACAAACTTCCATCCCTAGTCTTTTTTAATGGGCTTTTTTATGTAGTTTGCCAATATTTTATTAAGAATTTTTTCATTTATGTTCAACAAGAAGATTTCTTCATGTGTCTTTGTCTGGTTTTGGTATCAGGGTGTTTTAGTTATCTTTTTTGCTGTTATGACTGAAATATCTGTCCAGAACAACTTTAGGGGAGGAAAAGTTTATTTAAGGGCTCCTGGTCTCAAAGGTCTTAGTCCATAGAAGGCTGGATCCATTCCTTGGGGCTCAAGGTGAGGCTGAATATTATGGTGAAAGAGTATGGCTAAGGGAACCAGCTCACAGGATGATCAGGAAGCAGGGAGAGGTCTCCATTTTCCAGCTACAAATATATACTACAAAGTTATGCCCCAATTCCCACCTCCTCCAACCATACCCTAACACTTCAGTTACTACTCAGTTAATCCCTACCAGGGGACTAATTCACTGATTGGATTAAGACTCTCATAACCCAATCATTTCTTCTCTGAACCTTCTTACATTGTTTCACAGTGAGTTTGGGGGAACACCTCACACCCAACCATAACACATCATGATATCAGCTTTGTGTAATGAGTTAGATTTTGACTCTCATTTTAACTATTTTCTATCTCCTACTGATTTGGGTGTTGATTTGGTCTTCTTTTTCTAAGGTCTTGAGAGGTAATGTTAGATTATTTATTGGTATCTTTCTATTTTTTTTTTAATGTATGACCTTAATGCTATAAACTGTCCTTTTAGAACTGACTTCAACTGTCCCAGAGGTTTTAATATATTTTATCATTATTATCATTTACTTATAAGAATTTATTTCTCCCCTGATTTCTTCTGCTATCCATTCAACTTTCAAAATTGTATTATTTAATCTCCAGGTGTTAAAGTTATATTTTTAATCTCTTTATTATTTTTTTAGATTTTTTATTTGTTCTTTGTAGTTATACATGACAGTAGGATGTATTTTTGTTAAAGTGATTTCTATTTTTATCTTATCATTGATTTTAAATTTCATTCCATTATGATCTGGTGGAATACAGGGTATTATCTCTACTTTTTTGTATGTGCTAAGATTTATTTATTGACCTAAAATATGATCTATTTTAGAAAATATTCCATGTGCTGCTGAGAAGAAAGTGAATTCATTAGTTGATGGATGATATATTCTATAGATGTCCATTAGGTCCAAGTTTTTAATTGCATATTTTAGTTCTTATAATCTTTATTTTTTGTTTGGGTAATCTATCAACTGGTGAGATAAAATAATAATGAGTTAAAGTCACCCAGTATTATTGTATTGTGCCCTATATGATTCTTAATATTGAGAATAAATATATGATTTGAATAATATTTGATACATACACCATTATTTGGGGCTTAAATATTTATGATTATTTTATCTTGTTGATATATGAGTCCCTTAAGTATTTTGAAGTGACCTTCTTCATCTCTTCTGATTAATTTTGGCTTAAAGTCCACTTTATCTGATATGAGAATAGCAACCACTGCTTTTTTACAAGTTTCATGTGAATAGTATGTTTTTACCCATCCTTTCACCTTCAGTCTCTGGATGTTTTAGCTTGTGAGGCAATTCTCTTGCAGACAGCATATTGTTGGGTCTTGTTTTTTTTAATACAATCTGCCAACCTGTATCTTTTGATTGAAGAGTAGACCATTTACATTCAATGTTACTGTTGAGAGATGATTTTTATTTCCTGCTATTTTGATTCATTTTTTAATGTTTAAACTCAACTCGATTTTCCTTTAATTGACTATCCTTCTAGTGTAATTCCTCCCTTTGCTGGTTTTCATTTTTATTTTTCATTTCTTCTTCATGAAATATTTTATTGAGTATGCTTTGTAATGCAGGCCTTCTAGTCATGAATTCTTTTAGTTTTTGTTTATCATGAAAGATTTTAATTCATCTTCAATTTTGAAGCTTAACTTTCCTGGTTATAGTATTTTTGGTTGGCATCCATTTTATTTCAGAGCTTGGTATACATTATTCCAAACCCTCCTGGATTTTAAGGTCTAGATTGAGAAATCAGTTGAAATCTTATTGGTTTACCTCTAAATGTGAACAGTTGTTTTTCTCTCACAGATTTTAAAATCCTATCCTTATTCTGTATGTTAAGTATTTTCATAATAATGTGTCTTAGAGTGAATCTGTTGTGATTTTTAATATTTGAATTCCTATATGCTTCTTGTATTTGAATTTCCATCTCATCCTTAAAGTTTGAGAAATTTCCTAATATTATTTCACTGAAAAATTGTACATTCTTTTAGTTTGTATTTCAGAGCCTACCTGTATTCCAATAAATCTTAAATTTGGCCTTTTAATGTTATCCCAGAATTTTTAAATATTCTGTTCATGGTCTCTTAATATCTATTCTTTATTGTCACCTTTATTTTCAAGATTATATATTTAGTATTCAAAGTCTGAAAATCTATCTTCACAGTGGTTTAATCTGTTGGTGATGCTTTCCATTGAATTTTTAATTTGGTTTATTGATTCTTTCAAGTTTAAGATTTTCATTTAGTTCTTTTTCAGAATGTCTATCTCTTTATTAAAATGATCTTTCACTTCCTGTAATTTCTTTTATTTCATTCCTTACATCTTCTTTTAGCTCATAAAAAGTTTAACTGTGTACTTTCTAAGTCTTCCTCAGACATTTTCTCTATTGTGGAGTCAATGAAGTCTGTTGATGAAGAATTATGGTCTGTTTGGGATGGATTGTTCTCTTGCTTTTTCATATTGTTTGCCTGTCTACAGATCTATGAATATAGTTCTGACTTCTTCTTTTAAGTAAATAATTATTTTGTGAGCTTCTTTTTTCCTAAGAGCCCTGTGTTGGGTGAATATCTAGATAATGATATTTTAATTTAATGTGTGATCCCTGCTGATCCCAATATTAGCACCCTTTAAGAGATGCCCCTTAAAATCACTTCAGAGCCAAACTTCATTTTATTCAATCTTATAAGAAATAAAAACTTGTTGCAATTTTTCTCTATGGTTCCACAAATCTAGCTATCAACCTATCAGAAAGTTCTGGAATAGGAAAAAGTTAGTTGTTAAATTTAGTAATCTTACTGTAATCCTAATCCCTACTAAAGGTAGGGAGTAAGAAAAATTGGAAAAAAAGGAGAGGTAAAAAGAGACAGAAGCAGGGGTATAAACGAATAATTTACACCAAGGTAGAAAGGAGAAATATATGAATAGTTGGTATTTGAGATAGTAGCAGATATTGCAAGAGGATGAGTAGAGAGTAAGAGAAATTAGTATAAACCAGGGCTAAGAAAACAAGGATAGGATGATTGATTCCAAATAATGTTTTAAACCATTAGATGAAATACTTACAAATGTGCTGAGAGCCATAGCCAAGTAGGAATGACTCAAGGCATTTTTGGTTGAAAGGTGACCCCAGCAAGCCATTGAGATGATAATGATTATGTTAAGATGTGCATTCAATTGGAGATTAGACCCCTGCTGTCTGCCTAGGCCCACTACTTTGGAGACTCCTGGAGAGTTCCCATTGGTTGGGGAAGTGCGGTAGGAGGGAATTCCGGAGGAGGGATTTCCTGTTGGTGTAGTGTGTCCCGAGAGAACACCAGGTGCGTGGTTCCCGAGAGAATTCCCGGGGAGCGTGTGTGGAGTGTGCTGGTGGAGTTCAGAAATAATATTTGTTCCTGCTTCAGTGGCTCGTGATTTGTGCCCAGCCAGACTACGGCACAAATGGGTTAAAGGTAACATGTTGGCTGTTGGATTAACAATAATCATTCAAGTTAAAGAGTTATATATATGACCAAAGTGGACATTATAGCTCTGTATAGTAAACCATGTCAAAGTGAAGAAAATTCTTATTGAATCTTGGTTTGGGTTTCATTGGGTTTGGGACCCTTAGCAGATGTCCATCAGCCTTTATCTGTGGATTTCTTCCAAGGGGCCCAGAAGACAATTTCCTCCTTGCTATGAATCTCCTACCAGTAGCTTCTGGTTTCTCAGCTCAGAGGCCTCCAGATGACTGCTTGGAGGGTGGAGTGCTGTGGCTTGGCTCTTTCTATTATGTGCAGTTCTGGATGCAGGCTCTGGAGTGTCCTGTGATTGCTGTGGATTGCCGGTACCTGATCCCCTCTTTAGGATCCTTTTTGTAGTAGTGAAGATCCTGGTGGCTGGCTGGAGTACAGGAACTCTGGTTGTGAGTTTTCTGTGGGTATTCTATGGTACAGGAGCATTGCCCTGGCCATCATTGCTCTCTGAGATTCTATGGTGAAGGGTTTCAGGTGGTTCACCTGGACTCTATCTAGTTCACTACTCCAGGTTGCAAATGGTGGGTGTTGATTCCCTCTGCTTACTAAGTCTGATGCAATGTCCTGCAAGTATCCAAACAATGACTTCTCACTTGCCAGTTGTGATCACAGGTCAGGCTGTGTACCAGTTAAGGCTGGGATCAGCATCTTCCTGCTGTGTAGACTCTAGAAATTTCTGCCAGGTCTCTATATCACTGAATATTCAGGTATCTTCCCTCTGATACAGCCCCTGAAATACTGGGGATTATCCCGAGGCTTCCAAAGGTGCCTCCCTCCAATGTCAATGGTTGGAACCTGGTGAATCCTCTTTCCTCTGCTCAGAGCCAAAGCTGCTTCTTCATTGCTGTCTCTGTCTGCATTAAGTAAGTGAATGCTGAGCAAAGCTTTCTGCCTTTTACCTGAGTCACTGAGGCTAAGCAGGATTAGGCACACCTCTTGGCACAGTTTCCCACTAGCCCATTCTGTCCCCCTTATTTGTACTGAGGAAGAGCAGGCAGAAGTTGGGGGGGGGGTCTCAGCAATTTTTGACTAGTACTGGTCCTTCTAGAAGTTTTTGCTGGCTGGATTCTTAAGAAGTTCCACTGAAAGGTACTTCCCTCTGATTTAATTTACAACTGTCTGGGTGTGGGAAGACACCATATTGATTAAAAGGATGATTTGTTGGCTGAGGGCCCCACAAGATAGTTGCAGACCCCTGGCTCAGTTTCTTTCCATGATTTGTTATTAAGGTCTTTGATCTTTTTAAAGGACCCTTATGTTGCTGTCACACTGTAAATTTTGTCTGACTTTCCAAAGTGGGTGAGCTTAAGAAAATTTCCACTTCATTCCCCTCTCTTTCTCTCTGTTGCCCCTCTTCCCTTCTTATCCTCAGGTGCTGGTTCAGGGTTAGGGCACTCCAAGTTTGTTTTCTACTCCAGTAACCTGGCTTTTAATCTCTAGGTCTTAGACTTTGTAATACTGAATCTTAGAGCATTTAGTTTATCAATCGCCTCCCAATTCTGCTATTTCTTCACTGCCTCTTTTCTTTGTTGTGAGGAGATCAGGACTCACACCTAGCTCTATTCTGTCATCTCCCTATCTCCCCAATGTAGCCTATTGACAAAAGAAATTCTCTTGTGCAAAAATGAGAAAGCTGTTTTGAATGCATTTTTTTTTTGGTTTTACATAAATGATTTAGAAAATTCTTTTCTATCTCTTAATTTAATTATTTATTTGTGCATAGTTCTGGAAGTTTTGTTTGTTTTTTGTTTTTGTTTTCATTATTTTGGTACTGGGAATTGAACTCAGGGACACTTTATTTAGAGACAGGGTCTCACTGAGTTGCTTAGCACCTCTCACCCTCCCAAGCCACTGGGATTACAGGCATATGCCACTGTACCTGGCTAGAAGTATTCTTAATTCCAAAAAATAAATTAAAACCAGAAAAGAGTGTGCATCAATAAAAATATGAATATTTTCCCTAAATATAAGAATTGGAATGTATTTATATCATATATAAGTAAAATGCTTGCATTTTAAGCATAGTTTATGTAATCTCGATTTAGGCAATGAGTTGATAAAATTTTCAGACTTTGAGTACCTCAGGACCATTAAATCTCATTTTTACCTAATAACAAAACTATTTCTTCATTTTTAGTGGTCTACTTTCAAAGAAAATTAAATAGCTAAAGTTATGTGACTGAGGGACATTATTATTGTCACTGAGAGACACACTTATTAATATAACAAAATGTAGCTTCCCTAAGTTTCTATTTCACTACAAACAGTAGAGCTCAGTTTAACATATATATTACTCAACTATGCTGTAGAAATAACTCTCAATATCATGGCTTAAAACAAAATCACCTTTGTTGTTATTTATTACTTGTCAGGGCCCTAACATGACTGGTCACTCTACCACATGCCTATTCCTATTCTAGCTTAAGAAATACCCATATTTGATATGTGCTTTTTCCTGTCTGAAGGAATGACAGAAACAGTCAATGCTGCCTGAAACTGCCTAGGACTGGCAACCTCTTGCAAGATCATCTCATGTTCCGTTGACCTTGAAAATTATTGACAATGAGGTAGGAAAGTAAACTTTGTATACAAGAAGACATTTAATGGCAATAAGTCAGGATATCCAATTCTCTAACAGAGAAGGGATTAAACGCTTAGAAAAATATTATCTACCACAACAAATATGTATTTCAGCCTACTCATCAAATCTTTCAAAATTATAAAATATGCTAGCAGGTATTTTTGTGAGATTTAATTTAAAAACTAGTTATCACCTCTTATATAAGTAGACAGACTGAATTTGAAGTATGGCAAAGGTATCAAAGAGAAAATATAAAATAAGAAGACACAAATACATGGAAGATATCCCATGTGCATGGGTTAGAAGAATTAATAATCATGAAACATCTATACTGCTCAAAGCAATCTACAGATTTAATACAATCCCTAGAAAAATTTCACTGGCATTTTTCACAGAAATAGAAAAGGAAAACCAAAAATGCATATGAAACCATGAAAGATTCTAAATAACCAAAAAGATATTAAGAAGAACAAAGCTAGAATTACCATACTCCCTGATTTTAAATTATACTACATAGCTATAGTAACCAAAACAGTATGTTACTAGAATACAAAAAGATACATAGACAAATGGAACCAAACAGAGAGCTCAGAAATAAACCCATATATATGTTAACAAATTTTTAATAAGAAAACCAAGAATACAAAATGCGGGGAAGTTAGTCTATTTAATAAAAGGTATTGGAAAAATAGATATATCCACACACAAAATAATATATTTTATGCCACCTACAAAAATAATCTGAGAGTGGATTAAACATTTAAATTTCAGGGGCTGGGGTTGTAGCTCAATGGTGGAGCACTTGCCTAGCATGTGTGAGGTACTGGGTTCGATCCGCAGCACCACATAGAAAATAAATAAATAAATAAAGCATGCTGTTCATCTACAACTAAAACAACATTTAAAAAAAAAATTTAATTTCAGAACTGAGTCAATAAAACTACAAGAAAACAGGGGGAAAGCTTCTGGACACTAGTATGAACAATGATTATGGGTGTGCCACCTAAAGCATAGGCAGCAAAAGAAATATAAACAAAATGGGATTATGCCAAAATGAAAAACCTTCTGCACAGCCAGGGAAATAATCAATAAAATAAAATACAAAGATAATCTACGGAATGGGAGAAAATATTTAAAAATTATATCTGGATGGTCCCTCACTATGTTTTCTATTTACAATTTTTTTTTACTTCATAATGGTAAAAAGCAATGTACATTCAATAGAAACCAAACTTGAAAGTTTGGTCTTTATGTGTACTATGATGTCACAGTGCTGTGCAGCAACAATAAGCTGCCACTGGGCATCAGTCACACAATCACACAATAAACCACAGATACTCTATAGTGGACTGTGCTGCTAGGCTACAATGTTTGGTAAATTAGGTGTATTCACTGCATTTTTAACTTCTGATGTTTTAAAATTTTGATGGGCTCATTGAGATCAAAAATTGAGGAGTGCTTGTAGCTAATAAGGGATCAAAATCTGAAACATAAAGAACTCTCAATTCAGGAGTTAATGATAATAATAATTATAATTTTATTTAAAAATGGAAGAAAGACTTTAGTAGACAATGCCCCAAAGAAAACATACAAATGGCCAACAGATATATAAAAATAATGTTCAAAATAGCTAATAATATAAGAAATTCAAATCAAAATTATGGGATATAACCTCATACCTGTCAAGATGGCTATTATAAAAATAAAATAAAAGAAGTATTGAAGAGAATGTGGAAAAAGAGAACCCATGCATACTGGTACAGCCATTATGGAAAACAGTTAATATTTCCTCAAAAAATTAAAAATGGCACTCTCAAATAATCCAGAAATCTCAATTCTCTATATTTACCCAATTAAAATCAGGATCTCAAAAAGATGTGTTTGCATGTTAGTGATGACATTTTTAACAATAGCCAAGATAAAGAAACAATCTAAATATCTACCAAAGAGGAATGGATAAAGAAAATTCAGTACACACACACACACACACACACACACGAATACTACACAGCCGTTAACAAGAAGGAAGTCCTGCCAATCACAACACGAATTGACCTGAAGAATGTTATTTGGGGTAAAATAAGCCAAATACAGAAAGGCAAATGTGCATGATCTAACTTATACAGTGAATCTAAATAGTTAATTTGTAGAAGCAAAGAGTAGAATGGTGATTTCCAGGGGGAAAAAAGTAGGGAGAAATGGAGAATTTATGGTAAATGGGTATAAAGTTTCATTTATTTTTTTAAATAATTTTTTAGAAATTAATTTTTTAAGAGAGAGAGAGAATTTTTTAATATCTATTTTTTAGTTTTCGGTGGACACAGCATCTTTATTTTATTTTTATGCGGTGCTGAGGAATGAACCCAAGGCCTTGCGCATGCCAGGCGAGCGCGCTACCGCTTGAGCCACATCCCCAACCCCTAAAGTTTCATTTATCAAGATAAGTTCTGGAGATCTATTTGTTACAGCACAGTGCCTAAGCTAACAATATTATATTTTATATTTACTTTTTCTAAGAATACAAATTTTACAATAAGTGTTCTTACCACATAAAGGAGTAGTATCAGCAATAATAATAATAATAATTATTATTATTATTATGAGGGCAAGAGTGAACTACAGGAAATTATTGATATGTCCATGGTCTTAATGGCAGGGATGATTTCATGGATGAATACTTATCCTCAAATTTATGCAGCTGCATACATTGTTTATATAATCCTAAGAAATAAGAGATGTGTTTATGTCAATTATCTCTCAATAAAGTGGTTCAAAATACACACACATACACACACACACAAACACACACAGATTGTGTTGCAGACTTCTACTTGGCTCACCTTAGTTTCCCTTAATGAAAATGCTTGGTAATTAGACCCCTTTTACATTAGTCTACAGAAACAAAATAAATACTCCCCATAGTGAAGAATAAGATATAAACTTCCAAATATTCTAGTTGCATGATTCTGAAAAGAAATATGCATTAAAAACATAGTCTTTAAATATTTAAGAAATGCTTATGTTTCTAGTAGCAAACACATTCAAACCTTCCAATCTCCATATGAGCCTTTTCCTCTTATGGTTATTCACAGACAATTTAGATCTGCAAGTTTTAACCATTTAACTTCCTGAGAAAGGAAATTGAAATAACAAAAGCAAATGTGTCCCTGACTCACGTATGGAAGTAGTTATTTCAGGTTAATTATTATCAAGAACTGTGCAAGACTAAGAATGCGATTAAACATTAGCCTGTGAGATATTTAACAGTGGGGTTCTACAATAAAAACAGAATATTGTTCTTTCTAGGTTTTTTTTTTCTAAATTGTCCCAAACTACACATGTGAATGAAGCTAATGTCTAAATAATTAAATGATAATGTCATTATTAGTCAAAGTAGGAATACACTTGAGAATCAAATTGAATCAGTATTTTTCCCCTTGTGGCACAATTACAATCCAAGTTCAACCATACTTAATATATTCCTTGGTTAAAAGAACAATCAGTTGTATACTCACTGGCTTCTAGAAAAGAGAATGAGGCCTTCATAGCTGAAGGACAGAGCAGTTAAAGCACACACAGTAGCCCTGGGCCAAATGTGAATTGGGCAAAGAACAGCACTTTCCCTTTGTCCTCACTCCTTTCTTATTCCTAACTCTACACATCCAGTGCCCTCCCACAACCTTGTTGCACTTCACTCCCAAAGTTTATAAGCTCAGTGGAACATATTCAATGTTTTAACTCTTCCCAGGAGTATTTGTGTTTTCACTTAGCCTTCAGTATACATTGAAAAGCTCCAAACACTTGAAACATTCATACAACTGTCACCTAGTGTCAAGCTTAGTCCTAAACATGCCATTTCTTTACTCACTTAATATTCACAATGCAGAGATAGGTTCTCTTAGTATTCCTATTTGATAAATGAGGAAACTGAGTCATGGAGTGAATAGGTAATACTGCTAAGGTGAGCTAGGGCATTCTGACTTGTGTGCTTGTGCTATTACCACTAGAGCTGCTATTACCACTGTAAAAGACTCACATTTCCAAATCTTTTACAGTATTATTTGGTTGTGCAATTTCTAAGTGTCAATTTGCATCATTAAAACTCACAGAAATATATCAAAATTTAAGAAAATTTATGAACACGTTCCTGAAAAAACCTTCCCCTAACAAGAAATAGAGATGTGTTTAGGAAAATGTCCTTGTACACCCTCTTTTCAAGGACCTCTGAGTCTCTCTAGCCATCTATTCCAATACTGACATTAAAGAGATTACTTAGCCAACTTTCCAAAAATTTTTTATTTATTTTTCTTCATTTGCTTTGAGACAAACTTTCACCTATGATTTTGAGATGAGGCAAATCTTAAAATGATCTGTTACGTCTATTCTCCTTGATGCTTTTCCTTTATATTGTTACCAAGACTAGGTGTGGTAGAAAAAAAAATCAGTGTATATGTTTAAAACATGCTTCAAAAGTAAGAAATACAAAAAAAAAAAAAAAAAAAAAACGCTAAAAAGTTGGGGAAATTTTTAAAATCTCTTAAAACAAACATAAACCTATTAAATAAATAAGATTCACATGAATTAGGCGGGGCTCAGTGGTGCTCAGCAGTTGGGGAAGTTGAGACAGGAGGATCTTGCAAATCCAAAGCCAGCCTCAGCAAAATTGAGGCACTGAGAAACTCAGTGAGACCCTCTTTCTAAATAAAATACAAAACAGGACTGGGGATGTGGCTCACTAGTTGAGTACCTCTGAGTTCAATTCGCAGTTACTCTGACCCCTACCCAAGATTCACATAAGTTAAATCAAACTAAGTAAAGCTATCTGGCATTAATTTAGAATGACAGTCTAATCTGTTATCTCATTATATTTGTGAGCAACTAAATATGATGGTATAAGGAACAACATATTTTTTAATAATCTGAAAGACATCAAGTAAAAAGTTAAAAGTAGTAGACCAAAGTCATAAGTAAAACCACTACACAGACAATTAAGTGAAGCCAGTTTTTCTTTGATTTGTTGTTTCTTTCTGAATTTGGTGAACTTTTGCTTTCTAGGCTGTCTAGGTCAGCAAGATGGTCAAATACCAGGATCTTCCCAAAGTGGGGAAAGTAATAGAAGACCTCCCATCTATAGTGCTGGTACTTCACAGGGTTACAACCTTAAAGTGATGATGAACCAGAAATAAAGATCTTATCTTTCTACATCTTTTTTTTTAATTGGTTGTTCAAAACATTACAATGTTCTTGACATATCATATTTCATACATTTGATTCAAGTGGGTTATAAACTCCCATTTTTACCACGTATACAGATTGCAGATTCACATTGGTTACACATCCACGTTTTTACATACTGCCATACTGTCTGTTGTATGCTCAGAGGTCCTCCCTACTTCTGGGTCCTCCTCTTGCCTTTGCTTTCGGCCTTTTCTTCCTACCTCTTGATAAAGTTGGTTTCATTCTATTTGTGGGAGGGCAGTCAAGACTAAATGCAATCTATAGTTAGTAGGTATTGGGACACAAAATCCATGCCTCCTCAAATAAAAAATAATAACAACCATGCCATGAAATAAAATTCATTACTCATATGACCCTAAGCTGGTACTGTTGTTACGTACCTGGAAAAAAAAATAATGGAAACTTAATTAACTCCTCATTTTATTGCTAAACTAATAATCATGAATAATATAGGAAAATTTACACATAGTAAAGTAAGTACAACAATAGGCAACACAAGCAAGAAAGCAAAAAAAAATCAGAAAAATAAACACTGGTGTTATTGAAATGAGATACTGTAGTTATCAAATAAAGATTTAGATAGCTATGTAAAACTATTGTCTATGCTTCAATATATGAGATAAATACCTTCTAGGAACCACTAGATAGATAAAAACATAGATGTAGAGGTAGGTATAGAAATATAATATATGATTTTTTATATATAATATATATAATATATATATTATAAATATATATAATATATATAAAAAATCAAGAAATGGAAAATAAATTTTAAAACTCAAAAGTATGATTCTCTGCAGATGAGAAATAACTAAATGACAAATTAGAGAAATGGAACATAGCTCAGAAGTAATTTTCCAGAATTCAGGAAATAAAAAAGAAGATAAAAGATAAAAATGAAATAAAAATACCTGACATCCATTTAATTGGAATCCTGAAAGGTGATAATAGTGGTAGTATCTGAAGAGATAATGAAGATATCTGAAGTTAATGCTAGATGATTTTCAATAGATTTAGAAGTACAGGTATCTGAACAAAAATAAAGGAGATCACACCCAGTTCATATCATAAAACTACAAAGCACAAAAAGATACAGAAAAGGTATTAAAAGCATACTATAACAAATAAAAAATAATAATAAAGACTGATTGTTTTAAAAGAGACTGACAGATTGACAACCTCTCTCTCTCTCTCTCTCTCTCTCTCTCTCTCTCTCTCTCTCTGTGGATTACTGGGGGGAGCTTAACCACTGAGCCTTATCCCCAGCCATTTTTTGTTTTTGATTTTTTACTTTGAGACAGGGTCCTGCTAAGTTGCTTAGAGCCTCACTAAGTTGCTGAGATTGACTTTGAAGTCATGATCCTCCTACCTCAGCCTCCAGAGCAGCTGGAATTACAGACTTATGCCACCATGCCCAGCATGAGAATTGTCTTTAAATAATAGTTTCCAGAAGACAAAGACATGATATCTTTAAGGTGCTTAAAGAAACAATTAACAAAGCAGAATCCTATACCCACCAAAAAATGTCTTTTAAGAACAAGACAGACTTAAAGGCATTTTCAGATATCCATCTCTCTACCAATGGCAGAGTTTAGATTAGCAACCCACACTAAAAGATGCTCTATTGTACATATTTTGAGCAAAGAAAGTGATTTTAGTTGGAAGAAATTAGATGTTTTAAAAGAATTAGCAAAGATAGTGAAAATGTGAGGTTAATTCTAAGTGAATATTAAATAAAACAACAATAATAATATTTTGTAGTTTTAGTAAAACAAACATACAAGTAAAATACAATGATAACCTAAGTCATGGAAGGGATTAAAGAAGTTAAGTGTTCTAAGGACCTTGTATTTTTAGCATAGAAGGTGAGAACAATGACTAACTTTTAATTTTGACAAGTTAAAAATGCACATTGTAATTTCTAAACTAAGCATTGAAAGAAGTATAATCCTATAAACCTGAGGCAGGTATAAAGCAAATCATCCCAAAAGAAACTAAGAGTAAAAATATATATATATGTAGAATAAGCAAGACATAACACAAATAGATATAAGTCCAATTATAGTAGTAATAAAAAGATTAAATATTAAGTAAGAAAAATGTCCAGTTAAAGAAACAATGATAGGGTTTAGTCAAAATTAACAAATATGAGCTATGGACATATATAAAATACTGCAAACAAACTGGGAGAAATATGTTCTCCCATAGTATATACAAACAATGAAAAAGATTGGACTTACCATGGGCCATTAAGCAAAACATACAAAATAATTTTCAAATAATTGAAGTAGAAAGATGCATAGGATTCAACAATATCCCAATTAAATTACAAATTCATTATAAAAATAATTAAACATTCCTGTATGCTCAGAAATCAATAGACATACTTCTAAATATGCCATAGATCAAAGAGGAAATGATACTGTAATTAGAATATATTTGAAGTGAATAATAATGAAATTACTACATATCCAAACATGTGATTTACAGCTAAAGAACATTAAAAAGGAACTTATAGCATTCAATGCACATATTGGACAAGAAAGTCTGACTCTTAATAAGTTAATAATATCCTTAAGATATTAGAAAGGACCTAGTAAAAAGAAAAAAAAAAAGAAGAAGAAACAGAAACTGATGATATAAGAATTTAAAACATTCAACAGAGAAAAATCAAAAAAGTAAAAAAACAAAACAAAAAAACCCCACTTTTTTCAAAAGTTAAAACCTTCTGGAAAGACTTGTTGAGGAAAAACAAAAGAAATCACTAATAGCTAATATCAAGAATTAAAAGTGGGATATACTAAGAAAATGCAAATATTAAAATATTAATAAGAAATGAAGCACAGACCTGTAATTCCAGATATTTGGGAGACTGAGGGAAGAGGAGAGCAAGTTCAAGGCCAACCTAGGCAACTTAGGAAAACACTTTCTCAAAATAAAAATTAAAAAAAAAAACAGAATAATGTAAACATTTTATGCCAATAATTCTAAAAGTTAACTCAATGGAAAAATTCCTAGATAACATATTTTAATGAAAGTTACTTGAAATAAAATTAAAAACTTAGTTAAATAACAAAAAAATTGAAACATTATACATTTGTTGCTTTCTTATATCTCATTTTAGAAGGGCTCTGTTGCTACCTTGTTTTAAAATAACCTATAATTAAAAGTGCATGATAATAATTATATATGGGCTATGGTGTTGCATTAGTTAGCTTTGGGTTCCTCTGACCAAAATACCTGACAAGAACAACTTAGAAGAGTAAAAATGTATCTGCATTCACGGTTTCAGAGATTCAGTCCATCGTCACCCAGCTCCATTTCTCTGGGTATAAGATAAAACAAAGAAAAAGGAGGTGGTGGAGTAAAATATAAACCCCAAAGGCACACCCCCAGTGACCTACTTCCTCCATCCACACTCTATCCTCATACCATTATCATTCAGTAAGGAAGTCCTTTCAAATTATTAACTCATAAATTCATTAATCCATCAATTAAATTACTATTCTCAAAATCTAATAATTTAACCTCTGATTATTGCCACATTGTCTCCTGAGCTTTGGGGGGATACCTCAAATTCAAACAATTACAAATGTCCAGCATACACTAAAATCACAAGATTTCTACTTTGGCATTGCAGAACAGTCACATACCACAAAATTCTTCTAAATTGGCTTTCTCATGAACCAAAATAAATTTTTCAGTGTAAAACATGATTTTCTGTTATTATTTACTATAACAATTCCCTTGTCTCTAAATTATATTCTGAGATATCTTTGGCCTAAGTCTCCCTGCCCAGAAACATTTTATCTCTGAGAGTTACATAATAGAAATCAGTCCTTTAACTTTAATGCACCCCCTTTTCCTGATTTTACAGTAAGAAATTATTTCCCACCTTTGAACTATTACCTAGTACTTTTTCCATCTCTTATTATTTACAACAGAGTTTGGCATCCTATTTCTATAAAGTGCCAGAACTTTGAACTTTTAAAGAGGACTTTTTCCATCTCTTATTATTATGTATAACAGGGTTTGGCAACCTTTTTCTATAAAGTGCCAGTTAATAAATATTTTAGGTTTTCTAGGTCACATGGTCTCTGTTGTAATCATTCAACTCTGCCATTCTAGTGCAATAACAGCCATACACAATATGTAAACAAATGGTGTGGATGTGTTCCGATAAAACTTTATTTAAAAAATAGGCAGATAGAATTTGGCCTATGAGTTTGCCAACTCTGATTTATACTAAAGCCTTCAGCAATAATTAATTGTCTAATATTATATTATGATCTCAGTGAAGGCAAAGTATATTTTAAGTTTTTTAAATGATAGCCAATACTTTTTGAACACTTGCTTTTGCCAGAAACAATACTAAACATTTTATATATATTAATTTATTTAATTATCAGAGATAATAGGTACTCTTTTATCAGAATTTGTAAGATAAGAAGACAGAGTTACAAAGAAACACAAAGAGCTAAGCAAAGAGCCCATTAAGGAGAGATGACTTCCTATGCACAGCACTAGTGTCTACCTGGCACAGTTCCAAACTCTAAATGCATATTCAATGACATTCATTGATCCGCCTATTGAAAAATCACAGTAGCTGGTGCCTGAATCTTCAATCTCCTGTCTCTCTGCACCTCAATCAATTTTGCCACTCTATACTTAATTTTTGATGGTTCCGTTTGACTACAAAATACACATTTGCATTGCAGAGAGCTTGGCCCTTCTGAATATCTTCTGCACCTGAAAAAAAATGTATATGTAGTCTGTTTGTGCTTGTATATATAAAAAAAATGCTTATCTTAGACACCAAAAATTACTCTTTACTGTTCTGGGTGCTAGAAGTCCAAGATCAGGATGACAATGGATTCCATATCTGGTGAGGGCTTATTCCTGGTTTTAGATGGAAATTTCTGATCATGTACTCACATGACAGAAGCAGAAAGGGAACTCTCTGGAGATTCTTTTATAAAGGCATTAATCTTATTCATGAGGGCTCTGCCCTCAAGTTATAATCAACTCTGAAAGTCCACACATTCTAATGTTATCACATTGGTGATTCAGCTTCGACATATGAATCTTGGGAGAACACAGACATTCAGACTATAGCAATGGCAACCTTGTCAAATGATGGTTTTTATGGTGGGAGTATAAAGCATTTCAAGGCCTAAGAATTTCAGCAGGAAAAATCAGGGGCAGATTCATCTGGCTAAGGAGAAAGGTAAAATAGAGTATGATTTTACACCCTAAGGAAACACAAGATTTTGTATTTTTATACTTCCCCACATTTATTTTAAACTTGAAAACTTATTTATTTAAAGCTACGCACAAGCCACTAATCACCATTCATTAAATTATGTTCAATAAAAAAATCCTTTTCAACTATGTAAAGAGCCCTGTTCAGCATCCCGTGTGCTTTCTTTTGAACAATGCTCCCTTCTTCATGCTTAGGGAGAACATCTGGTCTTCTTGCTCAGTTGGTGCTCACTCAGCTAAACACAGCAGCAACTGGCCTATCATGAGGTAGAAGAGTTAGTTTTTAAGACACTGAGATAATGATTCCAAGGATATCCTTGAGATCAGGAAAAGACCAACTACCTGCCTGTCATGTTCAAGGTGGAGTTGGGATCTGACAACTGCAGATTAAAGAACCAGAATCACTAGTAGGACTGGAGAAAATCGCTTGCTTTGATCTATAGTCAGGGTCATATCTCCGTAATCATTGTCTCTTTAGACGGAGCAAAACTCAAAATGGCAAAGAAAGGGTGCTATAGCAATCCTCAGGGTACTGCTCTGATGAAAGAACATGATCTTAAGACAGAATATTTGGTTATTCAAGGAATCAGATCCCTGTCTGACACCACGATGCAGCTGAACTTAGGTCTAGAAATGTATCTGGGGAGAGTAAGTATAAAGAGTAGGAAAAGGAATTGAGTTGGTTATTAAGAGCTTTCATCTAACAGCCATTGATTGGCTACATCTTCACTTAATAAAACATGATCTGAAAAGAATTTGGGGAAAATACAAATGACAAATCCCACAAATAAATTACTATATGTAGTTATGCTCTGGTTAATTACCTTGTCACACATACCCCCGTACAAAGCTTATTAATATGACTGGAAAGTCAATAAGAACAACAATACCATTGCTTTATATGGCCTAGAAGATTATTGCCAATATTGAGGTATCACCTAGTGAGAATAGGATGACCACAGGCACAGTGAACAACAAGTGACTAAGGGGATCATAGAACAAGAAGACACCAGACACAGATGCTTGGTAGGTCAGCAACAATACCATTCTAAGGTAGTCTGAAGGCAAAATGGGGAGAAAGGCAAACAAGAAGAAAAGAAAAAATAAGACTCCAGTAAGGTTAAAAATCAACATGTTGGGCTGGGGATGTGGCTCAAGTGGTAACGTGCTCGCCTGGCATGCATGCAGCCTGGGTTCGATCCTCAGCACCACATACAAACAAAGATGTTGTGTCTGCAAAAAAATTTTAAAAAAAATATTAAAAAATTCTCTCTCTCTCTCTCTCTCTCTCTCTCTCTCTCAAAAAAAAAAAAAAAATCAATATGTTGACACTTTACCTGACAATAATAACTAACATTAAAATTATTACTACCTTCTGCATAGCCATTATTTTGCACATTTAATAAGATACTTTCATTTTATCATCCAAGACTAGCTATTTAGGCATATAAGGCATAGTACTATATATACTACATATACTTTTAGAAGCCCTTTAAAAATGTTCATTGGTTGTATAACTCCACAAAGTCTGGACTATTATTCAATTTACATTTTACATGGATGAGTTTAAGTAATTAATGTAGTATTCATACATAGACTGGCTGCCTCTTAACCTGTCTTTCTAAGGGTACCAGAGATGAGGCCTGACATCAAGTAAGCCAGAGTTGAAAAGCCTTTCATGGGTGGCAGAAGGGTGCTCAGATTTCAGCCTGGTCCTCCAGAAAGACAGGGATGTTGAATAATTAGACTTCTTACAAAAGTCTATCTCACCATGAATTATTTCCAACAAGGTAATAAGGAACATTGTGTGTGCATGAGTAAGATCACCTACCACTTGTTTAATGGAATAAATCTCTCTAAGCATAACACAAAGTGAACCTAATAATATTAATAAAACTCCTAATCCAAGCCTTTTGAGCCATTCTCAGAATAAGTAATAAAAGTTCTACTCTTGGTGCTTAACAATTGGCAAAGAGGGAGGCATGAGCAGGAGAGAGAAATTCAAGGATTACAAAGCCACATCACTAAAACACGGGAAGACATGTCAATTTCTCAAATTTACCTTCCCAAGTGGTTTAGAACCTCCCAGAACTCCTGGAAAAATGTTTCAAGGTCCTATTATGGTCTCACATTCAGTTCTCAGTAAAATAGGAATCTTTGCGACTTAAATTCTAAATAAATCTTTTTCCTTGGTAAACTAGGTATCCTGACTCTTACAAAATCATTTATACCAACATTTTTATATCCTCTCTCGATTTATCTTCTGCCTGTGGTCAATATTTTTAAATATCTTCAAAACCTAATGAGGTAGAAATGACTGTGAATTTAAATGCATTGGATTATTATTATATTTATTTCACATAATTAGATTTCCATCAGCTCTGTCTTTAAAACATGTAATTCAACACAAACTCATCTACATATAAGTATCCAAATGATCTAGAATTTAAACAACCTTTCATAGGAGATAACTTACCAAAACCATGTTATCCTGGGAGACAAAGTTCACTGACTATTCATGTCTGTTTAATTTGCACTCAGTGTCGGGTGATTTCTTCTAAGTCTAGAATAAAGTACTTTTTCCAGGAGTGCAAAAAGAGCATGCTCATAGTAGGTGGATCATATCTCTCTTTAGGGAGGCATGTCCCTTTTGCCTACTCTTTTCAGAGGACTTCTTACTCCAATTTTCCCCACTAAATGCAAACAATATTGTGTGCAGCCAAATTGGTCTGTATAGAGCAGTCTGTTCTTCCTCCCCCTGGATAATGATATTCCATAGTCCAATATGAAAGAGCAGGTAGCCTGGGTCCTCATTTTTAAATAAGTGACTTTTAGGGGAACAAATATACCCTTAATCATATTTGAAGTAGTTAAGTAACATAGCTTTCAACTAAACATGGAGCATGGTACAGCAATCAAGAGCAGATTCTGAAAATGTGGATGTGTAACCGACGTGATTCTGCAATCTGTATTTGGGGTAAAATTGGGAGTTCATAACCAACTTGAATCTAATGTATGAAATATGATATGTCAATAGCTTTATAATGTTTTGAACAACCAATAAAATAAATAAATTTTAAAAAAAAAGAGCAGATTCTGAAGCCCAAAGGGCTTCAACTCCTTACATATAAAAAGCAGCAACTATTACTCCCATTTTACAGATAGGGTAAATTAATTACCTTGCATTGCACTTGTATTGGTCATCCAAAGTCAGTTAATAAAAGTGAAAAGATACATTAAATGATTAAATGTGGAAAAAATCAACCATTGTAGTATATCTCCAGAAAGGTAATACTAAACCTTATCTTTTTACATTTAGCCAGGGACACATAGTTTATTGCTTACAGAACAATGGCACAGAGTTCAACTAACAATGAAGCTGCTTAAGTTTTCCTTTGGATGGCTTAACAGTTACTCTTCACAGCAGAGTTCACAGCAACAGGACTTAACAACCTAGAGAAGGATGCTCAAAACAGTGACAACAACTTTCTCTATAAATTAAGCTGTACAATTCTGATGAAGAAGACAAGCTTCCATAGGTAACACTGAAATACCAAGGAGTAGTCACATAAAGATGATGCATTTGTGTTACTCTTAGGACTCTGATTTAAATACTACAATAACATGGCCTTGTGGCCAAGTGTGTGTCTTGGTATAGGTAGACGTTTTCTGGTGTGATAACTAACACATAGAAAGATTATCCTTTGAACAGTTTCAAATAACATTAGTTTTCTGTTTTGTGTGTATCCAATTAATAAAATGCATTATAATTGCCAGTATTATTACATCATGGACTTTGATGTGTTTCAGTTCCCACACTTGCTATGACCCTTCCATCAATGACATACTTGACTCTTTACATATACATGCATTTGTGAATGAGGATTGCCATGACTTTTTTTTTGAACTTGAACAAACACATCACAATTCTATATTACTTGTTTCTATCAAAGAATAAATTTCCAGCTTTGTTAACTATTTTTCCATTTCTGTTGCAATACAGCTTAAGCTATTATATTCCTAAAATTTTACTGAAGTGTGTGTTTTTTATACATTGTTAACAACTTGTGTCAACTCATATTTTGGGATGTGAGGGATAATTTCTGTCACTGCTATTCTTTACTAAATCTTTCATAATATAGAGAAAAGTAAAAGCTAAAAAATGTCTTATTTTGTGTGGATTTATGGCTCCATCCCTAAAGATCTTTATATTATTTCTAGATGTAGCAGCATTGTTATGTTTTCAGAACATAAGTAAATTTATATAATTTGTACATTATTTACCCAATTACCTTCACTGAAATAAAAATCTTCCAGGGCTGGGATGTAGCTCAGTGGCAAAGTGTCTACCTTGCATTTGCAAAGCCCTGGGTTGGACACCCAGTTCAAAAAAAAAAAGAAAAGAAAATCTTCCAGTTCTGCACTGGGCTTTCTAGTTACTTAAGCCTTCCACATTCTCTCTGTCAGTTCCTGAACAGCTCCATATGCACCATAATAAGCTGAGTGTTTTGACTGTCCCTGCAACTACTCTCTTCTACCTATGCCTTTCTACCTTGACTTTTCCCTTTATGCTCACTTTTGCCAAAACCTCAACCCTAAATAGAGCTTTTATTAGTTTCTTCTTGCTGCTGTAACAAATTGTCTCAAACATAATGGCTTGAGACAACACAAATTTGCTCTTACAGTTCTGAAGGTCAGTAATCTAAAATCAGTTTCACTAGACTGAAGTTATGGTGTCTGGAGGGTATTTCCTTTTGGAATTTTTGATAATCCATTTCAATGTCTTTTTTTTTTAACTTTTTATACCTGCCTGTGTTCCTTGGGTTTCATGGTCCCTTCCTCTATCTTCAAAGCACATCAATTTCTGTTTCTAGTCATCAATATCACCTTATCCTCTTTGGTCAAATACTTCTCTGCCTCCTTCTTATGAGGACATTTTTTTAAAATCATATTTAAAGCCCCCAGCAGAATAATCAGGATAATTTCTCTATCTCAAGATCCTTAATATCATCTGTAAAGCCCTTTTTTCTTTTTCTCTTTTTTATTGATTTTTATTTATTTATTTATGACAGCAGAATGCATTACAATTCATATTACACATATAGAGCACAAATTTTTCATATTTCTTATTGTATACAAAGTATATTCACACAAATTCATGTCTTCGTACATGTACTTTGGATAATGATGTCCATCACATTCCACCAGCCCTTTTTTCCATATAAGGTAACATTCACAGGTTCTAGAAGTTTCAACCTGGATATCTCCAGGACATACTATTCTGCCTCCTATAGTACACTCTCTGGATCCCAAAGATTCATGTTCATCCCACATTCAAAATATATCCACCCCTCCCAACATCTACAAAAATCTCATCCCAGTAAAAAGCCAAATACCTGATTTCTCTTCACCTATATAGGGGCTGTTGGGGGCATTACATGTTATAGATTTGGGCCACTAGAGAGCCAGGTTTTTACTTGGGTCTCAGGCTACCCAACAAATTCCTTCATTTCTCTGTCAGTTGTCTTTCCACTTTTTCACAACAATTTCATATATCTCTGTTTTCTTCAAATTCCTTCCCTCATCCTCCATTCATAAGCCATTACTCTAACCAAGGAGGACTTCATATTGAGCTTAAACAACTACAAACTCATTGAGCCAATATCCCTGCTTCCAGTTACTCCACGCCGCCCGTCTGGATGCTATTGAAGTGGTCCAGGCAACCAGAGTAAAAGCCTGAACTGAAGACAGAAACGAGATGAAAATAATGAGACAGGTTAAATTTGCTAAGGTAGTAGATCTAAAGAATTCTCACCACAAACATAAAAAAATATGAGGCAATAGTTATGTTAATTAACTAGACTGTGGTAGTCATTTCACTATAGATAGATAGATCAAAACATGATATTTTATATCTTGAAAAAAAAAAAAAAAATATATATATATATATATATATATATATATATTTGTCAATACTACTTCAATAAAACTAAACATTTAGAAATATATTTGAGATCAGAATTGATAACAAATTGCATATGGCAATGAGGGTGGTAAATGGAAGCATACAGAAAGGCTTTCCAGTTTCTGGCTTGGAAATCTAGGTGCACAATTATGTTCTTAATGAGGACCAGGAATAAGATACAGGGTAGGGTGTGTAGAGGAGATGATGAATAAATGCATGATGAATTTGGAGATCTCACAGCAGATTCAAGCGATAACATCAACAAGTAGTTGGCCGTGTTGTTCTAGAACTCAGACTAGAGATTTGAGAAAGAGATACAGAAATGCACATCATCAGAATGTAGGTAGTTGAAGTCATCGGCCTAGATAAGGTCACCTGAGGACAGAGTGTAAAATGGAAAAAGACAACTGAAGAAAAAAAGCTAATTCATATAAAGGAATGAATGAAAGAAGGAAGAGACTGTACATGACATTGACTGAAAAGACCCTGAAATCAAGAGGAAAAACAGGAGAAAATGTCATGGGAGAAAAGATAAAAGTACTCAATTACACACTTACTTAGTGAAATCAGCACTAGACACTGTCTGCATGGGGCAGCCTGGATAAGAATATGGTGTGGGGAGGATAGAAGCTAGATTTCAAGGGTCTGAGCCAATAGGCAGTTAAGTGAACTCACAGCTGGAAGCAAACATTAACACATCTGCAACAAAAATAAGAAGAGAGAAAAACAATAGAGGGATGGAAGATCAAGAGAAGGCCAGTTATTTTTATAAAAAGTCATTATTTTGGTTTTCTAAGAACACAGAAACTATAGCATATGTATAAATAAGAGGAGAGTATCAGTAGGTAGGAAAAGATAAAAAGTGCAGAAGAGAGAAGGGGAAAAAATGGCAGGTGCAGCAAGGTAGAGAAATCACGAGGATCCAGAACAGAGGCAAAATGATTGTCTCCAAACAAAAGCACAAACCTGTCTTTTTCTCAAAGGAGAGAACAATAGGAAATGAATAGATATAGTCTTAAGATCCATTTGAATCTCAAAAAGCATATGGAATTTCACCACAGAACTTAGATTTTTCTCTGTAAATTCAAGATGCAGTCATTGCCTAAGAGGTCATTAAATCCTAAGCATTGTGACTGAACACGTGAAGTCCCTATTCTTAGGAATGACTTGAGACAGTGTAAAGAATCACTGAGCAGAACTAGGGACCATTTGGATCTGGAAATATAAAGCTGTAGCATTGAGTCACCAACCCCACCCACAGACATGGTATTTAGCTCAAACTTGTTCTACAATTCAAGACTATAGATTTTTCTGGAAAGATGAGGAGAAAAGTCAAAGGGGGAAGAGAACTGACATTATAGAACTCTTCTCCAAAATTACTTACTTAAAGGGACAAAATAAAGAAAATCTGAGGATTGTCTTAATAACATTGTATATCTTAAAGGAGTTTCCAATTTCTCCCCACTTTTTGATAATTCCAACATTTTCCTTACTATGTCTCTCAATACTGTTAGAAATTAAAAGCTTGAAATTACAGTACCTAGTTGATAGAAAACTTTTCCTAGAGAGTAATAATCGAAAAGGTCACCAAGCGTGAATCAGAGATACAGATCCTCTTCTTGAAAGAAAGATGCATAAACTTAGGTGTCACACAGATTTTACATTCCATTCTCAACTGCTTCAACAGAAGACAATAAACATTTCTTAATCTCTCCCAGCATGATTTCCTTTGTCTGACACATGGGAGTTAAAATAAAGCACCTTATTCAGTTTTCATTAACATACAGGTAAGCTTTGATATATACTTAACAAGTGATATCCATTAGCTGTTACTATTTCTTGTTTTAACAGAAGGAACAATTTAAAGAAAAAAGAGACAAAGTACCCAAAATGTGAGGCTACCACCAAGAAAGCAAAGTGATGGAAGTTAAAGATAGACTTCACTCAAGCCACAGATTTAGCCTGGGGCCAAACCTGTTTGCTGTCTGCCATTCAAAATGAAAGGAAAACACTCGATGAAGTATTGATGTGTATTGCAACTATGAACATGACAACATTTTAGGCCATTTTGCAGAGCCAAGTGACACACAGCAGCAGTGGTTCACCAAGTTTATGTGCATTTCTCATAGTAATATAGATGGCTTCATTAAAAAATGCATTGCTTTCCCAATCTGTTCACTGCATTGGTGACTTTTAAAAAAACAAAACTAAACAAACAAACAACAACAACAAAAAAAAAACAGTGCTTTCATGTCACCTCATTGTTAGACAATGCCCTTTAATTACTGCTGCTTTTGAGAAAGCAGAAATGCCTCCCAAATTCACAAAATGCTTTCTTCCTTAAGTGTCCTTCAAAAGCCCTGAAACCCACACCTCGGTTAAGAGTTTTCTATAGAAGGAGGGCGCTATTTTCTTTTTAAGAGAACCAAAGCATAACCTGAGACCACCCTCCCAAGTAAGAGATAGAAAATGTCAGGGACTGTTGAACACCCAGCAAATCTCCACAGTGGATCAGTAAGAAGTTATTTAGCACAGGTGTTTAATTATGATACATTAGGGAAATGGGTAAGTGCTCAATGGCCCTCAAACAAGAACTTCCACCTGTGCAGAGGTCTAACATTGGCTCATGGAGTGATCATATCCGGGGAAGTGATTTTGCTTCAATTCTGCTCAAGGGCCTTTCTTGTGTTGGTTGGTGCAACCAGGTTCACTGCCAGGAAGCCATGGGTTTTTCCCACATGAGCAGGTCCATCATGCAAGTTTATAATCTGCATCTGGGTTGTCTCTCCTGGAATTACCCACTTCTGGAAACCAGTGAATAATCAAAGTAATTCAAGAGGTCCCATGGAGAAATTCTCTCCAGGTAACTTCCCAGAACTCTGAATCTACAATAAGCAAAGGAAACAAATGCACTGGCCAAATGACCAGGCAAAGCCATGGTAACTCATCCTTAAACAATAGCCAGTTCCCTTCACATAGGTTGGGTACCATTCCATAGTTAGGACAGCCATGAGGCTGGTTTATTGAGCACTGTGTCCTAAAAACTTTGTAAGAATTATCTGAATTGAATTCCATTAGTTGACATTATTGAAATTACAGTTTTAAAGATGAAAAAAATGGTGTTAATGGTTTTTATACTGTTACTTGACAAAATTAGTGCTTACCTTTTACTTGGGCTATCTGACTTCTCAATACCCTGCAATAACATGCATAAAATTCCAGAGCAGAGAAAGAGTTGGAATAAACATTAAAGTAGGCAAAGTTTGTCTCCCGGATTCTCAAACCTACCCTCCACCCATGCCACCTCAGCATTAGTTTATCTTTCAGACTAACCCCTGGGTCCCCTTCTTAGTCCCGCTTTCCAAAGTATACAGTTCTCTGTGTCTGTTCACTTAAAAGCAGTGAAGCACATTTAGTAAGCATGAAGTGATGATAGTATAGTCTTCTTTAAGGACTGGCAGGTGAAAAATGGTACATATGAAATGATAGGATTAACCACAGTATGTGATAGGGTAGAATACTAATGGTGTTGTCAAGAAACATAGATTCTCCTATGGACTGGACTGGGTCATGTATATCAATATGATCATTGAGCTGAGGGTCACATGCACAACAGAAACTTTGCACGTTTGCTGAACTGGATATAACTAGTCTGAACTGTCCCACTCACTTTGCTACTCTGAGGCCTCAGATTTATGGGAAAATTAGACCAGATTAGTGGTTTTCAGACTTCTTTTCCATGGAACCCTGTGTTCAAGTTAAATATTAACCATGAACATAAATAAAGTAAACCTATAAAAGTAGAGCAATTTTGGCTGAATTCATGGACTGTCAGTTTCCACTCTTCTATAAACAGTAACAGATTAAGAACTGTTAGAACAGGTTGTAACTAACTTTTATAGCACTAATTGTTTATTAAGTATGTGTTATGAGCACCCCACTCAAAACTGTGTTTCAGTTATTTGGACAGAATTGACAAATGTATTTTTGTTTCTGGACAACAAAGTTATAAACATTACATAGGAGGATCACTACTTGGTGGTTGAATGACCATGGAAAGTTTTGCTGAATCTTAGATACCTTATCCTTAACACAGGGATTAAGGATGTAGTATACCATCCAATACTTTCCACAGAATAGGTATATATGTAATGTTCCCGTTGAAGTGAAGAGCCTGTGGACCAGAGTGTAGGATTCCAGCACGGCACACTCAGACAGATCAGCAGACTGCCTGGCCCTATAACAAACCTAAGCATAGCCCTGAGGTCAGTGGCTACCAGCTGCCATGACAACGGTGAGCTTCCCTCTGGATGGAGCAGTCCCTTGTATATGGCAGCTGGAAGACAATTGAACATAATTTACTCTTTTTGGGGGGGATCATTTTCCCCATACATAAAAGGTTGGTTTCGTTTTTTTTCTGCAATTATTTACATCAGTCAGGATGCCCTAGTTTCCTCAGTTTTTTTAAAGTCTACAAAAGTTAAACATTTATAGTCAATTGGTTGGTTTCCCTTCTTTCCAGGAAGTGTATCACATTTTCACATACTATGTCAGGGATGGTTATGAACTATTCAGATTACCACTTAAAGCATACCCACTACTGATTTGATGCCATTGCTAATCATCAGTGAAACACCTGAAAATATTTGAAAGTTCTGACCCAATTTAAGAATATCATAAATATTTATGTATAGCATTTATACTGCCAGAACTTATCGAGCTGAATATTTCAGACCTATGCATTTTATTACATGTGAATTATATCTCAATTTTTAAAAAATATTACAAATATTCAAAATGGCTGCCCACCAGAAGTTCTTACAACTTGGTATTGTTATGTAGGATAATTGCCGCATATGATTAATATGTGAGATATGAACACTTTTTAGTAGGTCTTTATGGAGGCACCTAACCATCTTCTTTATCTTTAGGGATTCAAAGAATGTAAGATTCAGTACTGGGGTCAGTGACATGCTGAAACATTTGAATTCTCCCATTTGATGAAGCATCAGTTCTTTCCCCCCCTTAAATTCTTTTATGTGACTGACAGTTTCATCCATTTTTTCCTGAGGCTACTATTGAAATTCCTTTGTACTTGTAGAAGCAAGTTTGCTGGTTCAAGAATTTTGTTTTACCTCTGCCTCTAAGACTTGTCAACGGCAAATTAGGACAAGGAATTCTAATTTATGTTTCAAAGGCCTCAATCGCAGTGAGAAGTATTTTTATTTACATTCTCTCCCCAAAAGTGTCAAGTCAAGATGATGAACCACAACACACTACTGTACAATTATTAGAAAATTCCAGGAGGAGTTGTGAAATATGAGAAGCAAGGGCAAAAGGGGATAATGCCAGCTAATCCTAATAAGGCTCCTAAAGTGTTCAGCACAGCAGCTGGGAAGGGTCTGAAGGACGGGAAAATGTATGTTTGACCCTTGTTTATTCATATTCCTATATAATATATATATATGATCTGTAAGTAAAACATACATATATAAAAATGTATAATATCCTTAATATTTCTACTGCTATGTAATAATGTCAGTTCAAATACTAGTTGAATTCTAAGCACAGTGACTGAATCCTTGTTATTTTACTTACATTTTGATGAATATTTTTAAATATATAGAAAAAGAACTATACAGTAAGTATCCATATACCTACTACTGAGAATGTACAATTAGCATTTTTCTATATTTGCTTTATCCCATATCAATCCATTCATCCAATCTTCTATCTATCTATTCAATGGGAGGCATTGGAGAGGGGTGGGTGGACCCATTTCTCAGTCTTGATCCATCTCTCTCCTATGATGGAATCCACTCTGATGATGGGACCCTGTCTCATTCTCAAACTTATTCCATTTTCTGCCAGCACAGGTAGAGAGGTAATGGGAGAACACCCAGTCCCTAGAGGGTTATTCCATTCCACAGTCTTTCAAGTGGCATCCCATGCAAGGACAAAAACCTTGCATGCCCACCAACATCTCCCTTAGCTAATTTTCCTTCACACTTGGTAAACGGCAGAAATTAGACCAAAAAAAAAAAAAAAAACTTTGGATATTCTCCCATATCTCTCTGTGGCTGCTGGAAACTTGACAGTTTATTTGATCCTCTTACACCTAGGCAGAACACACTGCCATTTCTACTGTCTGGTGCCCTGCCCATGGTGGCTCAAGGGATTTCTCTCTCTCTCTCTCTCTCTCTCTCTCTCTCTCTCTCTCTCTCTCTCTCTCTTCCCATGTGCACTCTTCTCTTTGACTTCACCCACAGAGAGGATTAAAATATTTTTTAATCCCAGACCCTCCAACTCAAAGAATATTCTGTACTGCTCCCTCACCATACCATACACACAGAATTTTTTCACCTCACCTAATTCTCTGGCTTCATTTCCAAAATCTCTAGCCTATCTCTTCTAGCTCAGAGGGTTTTATATTCACTTCCTGTACCAGGTAAAACAGGATAGCTAAGTATTCTTCCAAATGTATTGTTTAGTGAAGGATCTAGTTCTTGAGAGATCAGAAGCTGAGCATTATCTTATTTTTTTTTCTTTCCACATTTCAGCTGTAACTTTTGTTACCTGAGGGCATGAATGCCAAAGCTTAAAGAGAGGAAAGATGGTATAATTTCAAATTTAAAAAAAAATTAAAAATTAAAAACAATACTCCTTACCTCACCTGTTCATTATACACTATGTGGATCAGTCTGCTGTCAGGAAGAGTGGTTCTCAACTAGGGATGATTTTGTCCCTTAGGGGACATTCAGCAATGTCTGCAGATATTTTTGTTTTTCACAATTACAGTAGATGCTACTGGCATCTAATAGGTAGAGACATGGGATATTGCTAAGCAACCTACAGTGCAAAAGAGACTCTCCACAACAAATAATAGTCCTGTCTATCTAAACCAGCAATTTTGAAACTAGATTCTAAGGAGTTTGAGACTTCAATAATTGGATTGTCTCAGAAGCCAGGAGGAAGATGAACAGGTTACCCTAGTTCCACCTCCAATCAAAGAAATTTTACTTTGCATATAAATCTATATGCAAGATTTCATTTGAGAAGACAAAAGTCTGTGTTGACCAATTACATATTTTAAAATCATTGGAATAGAGAGAGGATCCTTAGTGTGATACTTTTATAAGTTTTTAACAGATCATTTTTTTTCAAAAATGGGGAGACTAAGATCATATTTTGCCAATTAATGACATTAATGACATTTTTAAAGACTTCCATTCACTTTTACTATTATGTGTCATTGTCTCATAAAAGATATAATCCCTCCAATAAAAAGGCAGAATTTTTTTTTTAGTTTCAGAACAAGGTATAGCAATTTGAGTTTTTTGACATATTTTAGACTTATGTGAAACTTATAATATAATATGTATGCTATTCCTCTCTTTTTTAATTTTTTTTTAGTTGTTGATGAACCTTTTTACTTAATTCATTTACTTATATGTGGTGCTGAGAGTCAAACCCAGTGCCTCACACATGCTAGGCAAGTACTCTACCACTGAGCCATAGCCCCAGCCTCTGATTTTCTTATTTTGAAGTAAACCAGTAAAAACTTGGTGATAGACCAGCCTCTGTTGATAGACTGCTGAGAATCTGTGCTACAGAACCCTTCTACTCAGATTCAACAAAAATATATTCTAATGTTATGGTTTGGATATGAAGTGTCCTCCAAAGACTTATGGGTTGAAGGCTTTGTTCCCAATATGGCAATCTTTAGAAGTGGAACTCTGGGGAAGTGATTGGATCATCAGGGCTCCAACCTCATCAGTGGGTCAATCCACTGACAGCTGAATGGAAACTGCAGGCAATAGGACATGATTTGAGGAAGTATGTCACAGGAGGTACATTGTGGTTTTTGTTTTGTTTTTTGGTACCAGGAATTGAACCTAGGGTTGCTTAAGCACTGAGCCACATCCCCAGCTCTTCTTGTATGTTTTAATTTTGAGAACAGGTCTTGCTAAATCCTTAGGGCCTAGCTAGTTTGCTGATGCCAATCTTGAATTTACAATCCTCCTGCCTCAGCCTACTGAGTGTCCGAGATTACAGGTATGTACCAACATTTAGGGACATGTTTATGGAAGGGTATTTCTTGTGCCTGGAAGCCCCCACCTTCCCACCCCATTTCTGCTTCTTGGTTGCCATAAGCTGAGTAATGTCATTCTCCAGTGATGTACTCCCTCACATCAGGCCTAAAGCAATAGTGCTTACTGACTATGGACTAAAACCTCTGAAACCACAAATCAAAAAAATCTTTCATCCTTCAAGTTGTTTTTCTCAGGTATTTGTCAGAACAACAAAAAGTTGACCAATTCCTCCAGATTTTCTGATTTTTTCCTTGAAGTACTATCTCCTTAACCCAGTAGCCCCTGCAGAACTTCCTGCTCAAAACAACAGCAGTGAAGAAGGACTGTATTGTCTGAATCTTCTCAAACATGCCAATGCAGTTACAGTCCTTAATGTGGGACCTTGTCCAATTAAGCCTAGGTTTTACAGATTATATATTACAGGGTAATAGACACATGCATTATAAAAAATCAAAGCAGTCTTTTTGTTCATAATGGACAGTTGCCTATACTTCATATTCCCTCCCTTTATCCCCAATCCAAATTCCCAGAAATCAACATCATAACATTTAATAGTTACTAGTCATAGTAACCCATAGTTAACAGGCTGGTGGCTAGTTGTTTGTAAAAAAAAAAAAAAATTAAAAGAGTAGATATAGGAGAGATTGGTTTTTTTCAGACTCTTTATTTGTTGTCATTAGACAGACATGACAATAGGGTGTATATTTACATATTATACATACCATTACAATTTTGATCTGTCTAGTGGTTGAACACGATGTATAGTTACACTGATCATTTATTCATATATGAGCACAGGAAAGTTATGTCTGCTACATTCTACTGTCTTTTCTATTCCTATCCCACGCCCTTCCCTTCATTCCCCTTTGTCTAATCCAATGAACTTCTATACTTACCTCTCACTCACCCACCCTTGTTATGGGTTAGCATCCACATATCACAGAGAACATTCTGCCTTTAGTTTTTTGGGACTGGCTTATTTCAGTTAGCATGATATTCTCCAGTTCTATCCATTTACGGGCAAATATCATATTTTCATTCTTCTTTTTGGCTGAGTAATTCCATTGTGTATATCCATTCATCTGTTGAAGGACACCTAGGTTGATTGCATAGCTTAGCTATTATGAATTGAGCTTCTGTAAACATTGATTGGCCATGTCACTATAATATGCTGATTTTAAGTCCTTTGAGAATAAGCTGAGGAGTGGGATAACTGAGTCAAATGGTGTTTCCATTCCAGGTTTTCTAAGGAATCTCCATACTGCTTTCCATAGAGGTTGCACCAACTTTCAGTTGCACCAGCAATGTATAAGTGTCCCTTTTTCTCCACATCCTCACTGTCACTTATTGATAATTGCCATTCTGATTGGAGTAAGATAAAATCTCAGTGTAGTTTTAATTTGCATTTCTCTAATAGCTAGAGATGTTGAATGATTATATATATATATATATATATATATATATATATATATTGACCACTCATATTTCTTCTTCTGTGAAGTGTTCAGTTCCTTTGTCTATATATTGATTGGGTTTTTTTGTTTGTTTGTTTTGGTGTTAAGTTTTTTGAGTTCTGTATATATTCTGGAGATCAATGCTCTATCTGAGGTGCATGTGATAAAGATTTTCTCCCATTCTGTAGGCTTTCTGTTCATGATCTTGATTGTTTCCTTTGCTGTGAAGAAGCATTTAATTGTTGTCATTCCGTTTATTGATTCTTGATTTTACTTTACTTCTTGTGCTTTAGGAGTCTTATTGAAGAAGTCTGTTCCTGAGCTAATCTGATGGAGAGTTGAGACTGCTTTTACTTCTAGTAGAGGCAGGGTCACTGGTGACATTGTATTTGAATTGGTGACTGTTGACCAAATGATTTGAATGAAGGCTTACCATTTGTATATACATAATCCAAGAAATGATAGATATAATTTTCAGCATTGATTTTTTTCATCATGAGGAATACAAAAATCTCCTGTCAATAGTAATCACTTCCAAGGGATCACAGCCTATGCCAATAGTGTGTATTCCATATGGTTCTGTTCCATGTACACAGAATGAGAGAACAGGTGAAAATCTTTAGCATGGGTGTATTTTTTATTTGGATTGATTGGGGGGAATTTCCTTATCAAGAGAATTCTCATTTGTAAATACTTAGGCCTTTTTTCTCTTCTATTATATTTCAACTCCATTCTCACCATCACCCTCTATGATACACATTATGAAAATAATTTGATCAATGAATAGCTCTTAGAAGGGAAAAATTAAATCATAAAACAAAAACAATTTCTCCACCATGGATTTTAGTGATTTCATCATATTGTACACTACTAAAATAACTTAGATCATCATTAGCCAATATCAATGAATCATCTCCAGATATGTGAGGAAGTAGACTATAAAACCATCACAAAATAATATATGCTTTTAATTCCTTAGAGTTTAAATCTAAGACAATCTCAATATAATTATGCATAACATAACCAGATCTTATCAGCAAATGGAACTCACAAGTTGAATCACACACACATACACACACACAGAGTCTTTGAATTCTACTGGGGCCTTGATGTTATTTTTTATTACTTCATTTCATCTTTCTTTTTTGTTTTACATGAACAAAATAATAGAAAGAAGATGACTAAAAATGAAAGTGAAGCAAAAAATGGAAAAAAAGAGAACTAAAATATGTTAAGATGTATATTCTGTGTCTGAATTAAGTTTAACTGGTTTTATTTATTCTCAATTAGTTCTCATAACAGTTCCTTGAGATAGGAATATAATCTGTGTATAAGGAATTTGAGGTTAGAGAGGTTAAGGAATGTTCTCTTTCCAAGTCCATAGTATCACCACCAGTGGGTTGGCCTGCAAAGCACCTTATTTTACCTCTCTATCATGCTAAAGAGAGGAGCATTAGAAAGTTTTTATGGAGTCAAAGAACACAAACTTGGCACAAAAGCAATTTTTAAAAATGTTACTCATTCTACAAATATTTATTGGGTACCTTGTCCCAGATAGAGGAAAGGTTCTTACCTGGAAATGTTCACATGGAATAAAAGGTAAATATTAATCAATTGTATATCACAGAATCTCACCCCATCCTCTTGGTCAGTTTCCCAGTTACTTCGGAGCTGGAGTTGGTAACACTCTAAAAAACACTTTCTTTTTGAGTTCTTTATATACCTTAGAGATTAGTACTCTATCTGATTTGTGAGAAGTAAGAATTTGCTTCCAAGATGTAGGCTTCCTATTCACCTCACAGATTGTTTGTTTTGCTGAGAAGAAACTTTTTAGTTCAAATCCATCCCATTTATTGATTCTTGGTTTGAATTCTTGTGCTTATAGGTGTCTTATTATGGAAGTTGGGGCCTAATTCCACAGGATGAAGATTAGGACCTACTTTTTTTTTCTATTAGATGCAAAGTCTCTGGTTTAATTCTTAGGTCCTTGATCCACTTTGAGTTTTGTACATGGTGAGAAATAGGGGTTTAATTTCATTTTGTTGCATACGGATTTCCAGTTTTCCCAGCACCATTTGTTGAAGATGCTATCTTTTCTCCAGTGCATGTTTTTGGCAACTTTGTCTAATACAAGATAATTGTAGTTTTGTGGGTTAGTCTCTGTGTCCTCTATTCTGTACCATTGATCTACCAGTCTGTTTTGTTGCCAATACCATGCTGTTTTTGTTACTATTTCTCTGTAGTATAGTTTAAGGTCTGGTATAGTTATGCTACCTGCTTCACTCTTCCTGCTAAGGATTGCTTTAGCTATTCTGGGTCTCTTACTTTTCCAAATGAATTTCATGATTGTTTTTTCTATTTCTATGAGGAATGCCATTGGGATTTTGATCAGAATTGCATTAAATTTGTATAGTGCTTTTGGTAGTATAGTCATTTTGATAATATTAATTCTGCCTATCCAAGAGCAAAGTAGATATTTCCATTTTCTGAGGTCTTGTTTGACTTCTTTCTTTTGTGTCCTTAGTTTTCATTGAATAGATCTCTTACCTCTTTCGTTAATTCTCAAGTATTTTATTTTATTTTATTGAGGCTATTGTAAATGGGGTAGTTTTCCTCATTTCCTCCTCAGAAGATTTATCACTGTAACCCAGTCAATAAATAAATGGGCCAAGGACCTGAACAGACACTTCTCAGAAGATGATATACAATCAATCAACAAATATATGAAAACAAAATGTTCATCATCTCTAGCAATTAGAGAAATGCAAAACAAAACTACTCTAAAATATCATCTAACTCCAGTCATAATGACAGTTATTATGAAGACAAACAACAATAAGTGTTGGCAAGGATGTGGGGGGAAAGGTACACTCATGCCTTGCTGGTGGGACTGCAAATTGGTTCAGCCAATCTGGAAAGCAGTATGGAGATTCCTTGGAAATCTGGGAATGGAACCACCATTTGACCCAGCTATCCCTCTCCTCAGTCTGTACCCAAAGGACTTAAAATCAGCATACTACAGGGACATAACTACATCAATGTTTATAGCAGCACAATTCACCATAGATAAACTGTTGAACCAACCTAGATGCCCTTCAGTAGATGAATGGATAAAAAAAAAATGTGGCATATATACACAATGGAATTTTACTCAGCAATAAAAGAGAATAAAATCATGGCATTTGCAGGTAAATGGATGGCGTTGGAGAAGATAATGCTAAGTAAAGTTAGCCAGTCCCCAAAAAACAAATTCCAAATGTTTTCTCTGATATAAGGAGGCTGATTCATAATGGGGTAAGGAGGCGGAGCATGGGCGGAATAGAAAAACTCTAGATAGGACAGAGGGGTGGGAGAAAAGGGACGGCGCAAGAGGTTAGCAAGGATGGTGGAATGTGATGAACATTATTATCAAAGTACATGTATGAAGACATGAATTGATGTCAACATATTTATATACAACCAGAGATATGAAAAATTATACTCTATATGTATAATAAGAATTGTAATGCAATTCTGCTGTCTGTCTTTCTTAAAAAAATCAATAAAAAATAAATAAATAAACACTTTTCTTTATAACATGTACATTTGTGTGTGTGTGTGTGTGTTTGTGTGTGTTTGGTAATGGATATATACTGCCTTGTTCATAGTACGTAGTCATAGAGGGTTTGTTTGTTTGCTTTTCAAAAAAAAAATAAAAATAAAACATTAGTTCAACCCATTCATTTTACTGATAAAAATACTAAAATATAAAATAGAGGCTTTAATTTCCATTCTTATGTGGCTAGTTACTAGTATAATTCAGGCAAAAACTTAAGTCTCCTAACTTTGAGCTCATACTATTTTCAATTCTATGCTACCACTCAATTGGAATTGAGTCAGTTTGTCAAATAGGGAAGTCTTTCCAATTTATAGCTCTAATTATGGGTATGAGAGTCACAAAATTTTCTACTTATTCCCATGCCCATTCTCTAATTAAAGAAGTGATAAAAGATGTGATGACATAATGAACATCAAAAAAGGAGAAATAATGAAATAAACATAATGAGGTTATAAGTTGGCTTGAGATCAATTCACTGGTCTTCATTAAACATATTCATACAAACTTGGAGTGTATCCAAATGAGCTCCAACTCTACATTCTAATTCAGCACAGTGGTAGCTTCACAGGTTTGATGCATTAAAAAATAGTGAGACATAAAATTAAATCAAGAATGTTTAAGTTCTTAGGTGCATAAGATATTAGCATAGGCAATACAGAATATAAAAGTATTTCCAAGACATAGCTCCCAATTTAAAAAGGTTTTACAAGCTTTTTGTCAAAACAGCAGAATTTCTTTGAGGAGAGAAATTATGAATTTATTCATTTATTTATTCATTAACTAGTCTATTTAATCTATTACATATAAGCAGTATTAGTGAGACCATCATCAAAAAGAAACAAAAGAAACATACGATAGGTGTAACAATTATATGTTGTTGTACAATATATATCACCCCCAAATTTAGTGGCTTAATGCAACAAAATTGTACTGTCCCAAAATTTCTTTGATTGGAAATTCAGGAATGACTTGGCTTAAATTTTTGTTCCTATGAGTTAAAGTTTAAATTAATTGCTGGAGCTTCTATTTCACCTAAAATCCCAACTACAAAAAAGGATGTGGGTGGAGGCAGGTGGGAAGGAGTCTGTTTCCAAGCTCTCTCAAGTGGTTATCAGCTCACTTGGTCTACTGACATGAGGGAATATCCTCAGGGCTACCTAATGACATGATAACTGACTGTCTTCGGGGAGAGGTATCTAAGAGAACACCCAAAACAGAAGCGCTTGTCTTTTTAGGACCTACTCTTAAAAGTGACATTCTACCATTTTATCACATCTGTACTACTCTGTTCCTTAGAAGCAAATCAATAGGTCTAGCCCACATTCAAAAAGAATAGAATCACAATTAGGGGCAATTGTAAAATCCTTTTAAGTTTGGGGCCTTGTCTTGGAAACACACTTATGCTCTTCATTGCATATGATGCCAATCACTTAATTTGCATATGAGAAGAACTCATAGTTGGAGCATTAAAGAGCATAATAGTTGGGAGGAAACTATCTTTAATATTGCCCTTTCCCACCAATTCTGTTCTCTCACAGTGCTGAGGAGAAATCTTTCATACTAGTTGTACTTAAAGCTAACCAGCTGTCCCAGTTTGCCTAGACTAAGGAGATTGCAGAATATGGGGATTTCTGTGCTTAAATGAGAAAGGTTCGGGGAAATATGGAACATGTTGTTAATCCTACTCTGATCTCAAAACTCATTTCTCCCTTCAGGAGGATAATGGACAATCTAATTGGTTTGCATTTCCAACGGGTACCCCCAAAACAAATAGGCTATACCTCACCATCCTGGGCCACCTGTGCTCAACCATGGGGAAACTCATCTCATACTTCCATGTTCACTCAGTGAAGAGGCTTCTGATCTATTTCAGCTTAGTCACTTGTGCCTGGGTGGATAAGTTTAAAGATGGATGGAAGTTAGGCTCAGCCAAGTGTGTTTATATGGCTTTGTCAATAATGGAATGGATAGTGCATTCTGCTTCATTGTGTATCTCTTTCAATTGGATAGAACTCAGAGAAAAGAAATAATAAAGATGCCCCATATAGCCAATAATGATTGAAGCTAAAGTTCATGGTTTAGATGTGAGTTATCCCTCCAAATCTCATGTTTGAGGCAAAGCAAGAACATTCAGAGTGAAGATTGGTTTATGAGAGTTGTAACCAAATCAATGGATTAATTCAGTAGCAGATAGGGTGTGACTAGAGGAAGTAGGTCATGGGGGTCTGCCTTTGAGGTTTATGCTTTGCCTTTGGTGAGCAGAATTCTCTCTGCTTTCTAGTTGCCATGTTTCCTCTACTCTGCCCCTCCACCAAAATGTTCAGCCTCACCTCTGACCCACAGCTATAGAGTTGACCAACTTTGGACAGAACCTCTAAAACTGTGAGTAAAAATATACTTTTTCTCCTCCATGTTGTTTTTATTAGATCTTTGGTCACAGTGATGGAAAAGCTGACTCAAACACTAAATTTCCAATGGATTTTTTTTATCAAGTGTTTATAAAGAGGCAACTATGAGCCACATGAAATGTAAAAGAACCAACGAGAAATAAGACAGGCTTCACCCTTGCAACAGTCACCACTGAGTGGAAGCACAGACATATAAATAATATTTAAATACACCACAGTAAGCTATATCAGTCATTTATTTACAATACCCTAAGAGCAAGAAAGGGAAAAAGTAGATTTTTTTTTCCTCCAATGTTCTAACTATTGGTGTGGTTGCATCTTTCTGTTGAAAAGCAATAAAAATGTTTTTGCTTTGTTTTTATTTTTAAAAAGCATCAATACTTGAATTATCCTCAAGATTGAACAAAAGTTTTAAGGCAAATATATTAGAAAATGCATTCCAATCAGAGTGAAGAGTGTCCTCAAAGACACATAGATATAGAAAGATGGTGGAAATAATGGACAAGATTTTAGAATACCTTCCTCAGGAGAATGTGGAGGAGTGCCAGAAAAAGAAGGTTAAAAGTTTATGTGGAAGCTGAACATTCTAAAATAGCCAATTAAAGTACAAGCTTGAGAAACTCAAGTTATAAATCAGAATAGAGGGTGGAGGTGGAAAACAAATTACCAGCTCTGACTGTTGTTGAAAGAAATTCAACAACTGAAAGTAAAGTGATTGTGGTATGAAACAGGAGAGAAAGTGGACACAGATAGGTAGGGAACAGAATTACAGGACTGCCCCACTAGTGAGGAAGGAATGAAAGACCCAGAATGGAGTGTGACACCAATGCTTTGATACTGGGGAACCAGAAGAAGAGAAATGCCCTAAAAGAACCTGAAAAAAAAATGAGAAAGAACCAGCCTTTAAATATTGGTTCTGGTTTAATTGAAGAAAACTTTAGTTTTAGGGGCTGGTAGAATACTCATTCAAACAAGCATAGTGCCATTTGTTAGCGATACAAAACAAAGGTTATTTGTTAAAAATACAAAACAAAGGTTATTTGTGGTCTCTACCTTCAGAAGGGCATTAGACTATTAGTCTGAGTCAGAAATGCAGATTAAAAAGGCCAAAATGTGGCAGTTGCTATAGCAAAATCACAGAGGACAAAGAAAGTTGAAAGGACAAGCTGGAACTCTGTCCAGCGCTTAGGGCTTGCTAACAGTGCCAGCAAAGACTGTGAAATGTTGACTGTTCTATAGTGCAATGATTATCAGCGTAGGTTCAGCCAAGACAAAATTATTAGCCCACTGTACACCTGCCAAATCGCAATTGACACACTCAGACATTAAAAGATACAGAACTTGATTTTAAAAATCTATGGCAATAAATAATTTAAAACTGATGGGCCGCCAGTAGCAGTGGCACATGCCTATAACCCCAGTGGCTCAGGAGGCTGAGGAAGGAGGATCCCAAGTTCAAAGGCAGCCTCTGCAACTTAGTGAGGCCCTAAGCAATTTATCAAGACCCTGTCTCAAAATTTTAAAAAAAAAGAAGGGCTGGGGATGTGGCTTAGTGGTTAAGCCACCTTGGGTTCCATCCCCCATTACCAAAACATATATAATAATAAAAACTGAGGGGCCAAAAAACATTTAGGCATTCAATTAGTTGTTTGTTGTTTGGTTGGTTGGTACTGAGGATTACATCTATGGTGCTTTACCACTAAGCAAGATCTGCAGTTTTTCTTTTTCTTCTTTTCTTTTCTTTCTTTCTTTTTTTTTCCCCTCTTAATTTCAAGATGGAGTCTTGCTATATTGCAGAGGCTAACCTTGAACTTGCAATCCTCCTTACTCAGTCTCCCCAATTATTGGAATTACAGTCATGTACTAATGCACCCAGCTTCTATTCTATACAAAATACTATCCTTGTTTGTAGCTGCAATCAGTGGCTACATGGAAAATTTATCAAATACAGTTTAAGATAATATTTTACATATTATATTAAATAGATAATATTCACAGGATCTTTCTACTTGTTTATCCTTCAAGGAAGATCTTATCAAATAGATAAGACCTAACAGAGCTCAAGCATAAAAACCATATGATTTATCCATATGGCCACAGCACAGGCTAAGGATAGGAACTGTGATCATTCCTTCTACAAAGCAAAAGCAAGGCAAAATTGCTAATGTCATCCTGACCCACCAAGTTCAGCCAAGACTCCTCTCCTTTGAGCAAAATTGCTGAACTGTGTGGTTAAGGCTGGATAATTTCTACACAAAAGGACTCTTCATCACACATGGGTCTCAAACAGCAGAAGAATCTGTGAGGCTACAACAGATGTGCCACATTGAAGAGTCCCCACCACATGGGCAGGTGCCAGAGGAACAAGTGGAACAACAGATCACCCAGCAGGAGCCACTTGTGAGGGAAGAAAATGGCAAATGAACTTAATGTCCTGGACTCCAGTCTGCCAGACATAGTGTTCACAAAGCAGTGAAATAGAAAAGAGAAATATCCCCATTATCCACTGTCATAGAGAAAGTTCACCTTTCTTGGCACTCCTCAGGCTTCAAGTCATCAGTAATTATCACTGTCACAGCAATTTAGCACTGATGAAATGTCACAACATACCAGTACTGTACTGCCCAATGGAATTTACAGCCACCTGACTCCAAAAGAACTATTTTTGTTTAGAGACAGTGACAGTGCCTATATACCTTGTCTTCCTTCGCTTCTCTAACTTCTGTAAAGGGTGACTCTAGGACAAAGCAGATAAAAACAGAAATAAATTATACCTGAGGCCAGGCACAGTGGCACATGCTTTTAATCCCAGTGGCTCAGGAGGCTGAGGCAGGATGATCACGAGTTCAAAGCCAGCCTCAGCAAAAGCCAGGTGCTAAGCAACTCTTTGAGACCCTGTGTCTAAATGAAATGCAAAATAGGGTTGAGTGCCTCTGAGTTCAATCCCTGGTACCAAAACAAAAACTTATGCCTGAAAAATTCCTCCTCCTTAAGAAAGGATCTAATCTCCCCATTATCAGCTGATGAGGGATGCAGAGGAGACGAGCAAAGAAACCAATTATGCATGTCCCCACACCCATCAGATACATAATATGAAGAGGTACTCATATGCAGCTAAGCTTCATTTTTGGGGTGTCAGATAAAGAGCTCATAAGTGAACATTTATGTCTAAAATGGGAAACCCTATTTCAGATGCCCTAAAGGGACTATGATCCCCGCAATACCCGGGGATCCACATTTTAAACATAAAAGATCCTTTTAGTGTGTTTCTTCTTGAATTCCTTCATTTTAAGGTCAAGAAACTGAGATCCAAAGAAGTGATTTATTTAACATAATATAGAAATAATTCAAATAGCTAAAAGTTGATGTTTTTATCATTTTACTTATTCAGAAAAACAAAATATTGACACTGATATTACCAGTCTTATAAAGTCAAGTGGAGGATTTTTGGGAAATGACTGACCCTACACCATTATTAAGAATGACTTAAATTTCCTACACACATTTCATAATATGTAACATTGAGTTCTAACAGTTTTCAGCACCTTCACATCAGGAAGAGGAGATACTTGGGTCTTTCCCTTCTGGGGCTTCTCTGCTGTTCAACAGCCTTGTAGCAGACAGTGGGGTGGGAGGTGGGAGATTCAGTGCTTGCTGAAGTGTCTTCCTTTGGTACTGGCTCTAGAGGATGCATGGGCTTTGTATATAAGCCTTCAGAGTGGCATTCTAATCTGAGCATAATTTGAGAATCAAAACCTCTCAGAGACTGATGTCTTTGGGTGTCATGGCTATTGGAAGGCCCTTTTGGTAGGCAAAGTAGAAGAGGGTAGCACAGCAGCAGAGGCAGAGTTGGCTGGCTACAAAGCCAAATGGCTTGCCTTTGTAACCCATCTCTGCCACTAACTAACTGGGAACCCAGGCAATTCAGTGAAACTCTTATTTCTGTCTTTTATGCCATAAGGGGTTAATAATAATGTTAGAAACTGCAAAGAGATGTTATGATAGTTGCTTGAAATAATACAGAGAACAGAGCTTTGAACCCAGTTTGAATCCTTAAAGTGTCAGCTATTTAAACTGTCTTAAAACAAAAAAGTTGCCTTTATATGTATCTTAGAATAAAGTGTCCAGTACCAGCACCTCCCAGATGTCCCTTTGGCATTACTGTCAATCATCACATGTTTGATATAATAGGTGCTACAGAAAATTATCTGGAGATAGAATCCATAGTACTTTGCTTTAATGTAGGAGTCTTTCATTGTCTTTCTATAACACATTCCCAAATTTGTAAGGTGTCTATTTTAACCTCCCTTCAAGGGGTACAAATTACATCATTTATATCAAAGTTAACAATCCCAGATTTTTCTTTCCTCTCTTCTAGTACTATGATATAAACTAGGCAAAGCCTATATTGTTATCTTCTGGTTTTTCTATGACTTGATGGGCAGGGCATGTATTTCACTTGTATTTTGAGGTTGGCTGTCAGTTGTGTACAAAACAGTAACTTTGAGGTTGTTATAAATGGATTCCACAGGTTTTTGGCAATGGGAATGTTTTAACATTTTAAAAGTATGTGGGGATGGAGGGGTGAGGAGAGAGAGAGAGACAGAGAGAGACAGAGAGAGGGAGGGAGGGAGAGAAACAGATCTAACTGAAGTATCTAAAAGTAATAATGAGAAGAGCTTGGCATGTCTGACCTTGTATCTAGAGAAAACTATATATGCTCCATCCTGCACTAAACTTGTGATTAAGAGGGCTGTCAAATAAGTCAGGATATTGTGATAATGCCTGTCACCTGCCACAGGTCACATTCAGGTCAACAACTGCTTTCAAAAAAAAAAAATTGCCCAGTCTCTAGTCACCAATTCCATTTCTTTTACTTTATCAAATATTCTCTTTTATACCATATAAGAAATCATTTAAAAATAGGAAGAATGATGTCAATAAGAAATATTCTCTGAATCTGACCTAAATTTCCTATGTATGTATATGAACATACCACAATTAATCTCACCATCATGTACATCCAAAAGACAAAAAAAAAAAGAAAACTATAAGTAAATAGCAGAAAGATCAGTAGAGTAAAGGAAAGGGAACAGAGTGGGGGAGGAAATGAGGGAACAGGAAAGTGCTGGGGACTGAATTGGAGAAAATTATATTCCATATTTGTATAATTATGTCAAAATGAATCATAATGTTATATGTAACTAAAAAGAACCAATAAAAAAAGACAGTTGTATTCTCAGTGATCCTACTTAGATCTGCATTTACTAGCTGGTTTAAACAAGGATATGCTTTAGACGTTCTATCAACCTGGACACCAAGTTCTATCACATTTAGTTAGATGAGTTGAAGGATGATTACTGGAGGACATCATTCAGCTGCATTATTCACAAGAGGAACAAACAACATTATTATAACATTCAACTTTTATGTAAAAATCTAAACTATTCCAAACCAGCTTAGCTTGTTTAACTACAAACCAAATCTTTAACTGTTTATTGCTTTTTGAGTCCATTCCAATAGTTTCAATATCACAAAAAAATCATCTTTTACATTTTAATATGCCAAAATTTTATTTCCTAAGAATACTAAAGATATTTGAAAAAAAGTGTGAATATCAGTCTATACTCTCCATTTGCAGTTGTATGAATTACATTCACTCGTGCAAATATCACACATGTATATATCTGTTTCTTTTAAACACAGAAAAAAGATGCAAGAGTATTTTTACAGAAGAGCTTTAATATGATACACTAATCATATCAGAAAGATTCATCATTGAAAACTCTTTTTTTTGCTCTCCTTTCTTTTCTAGGTCTAATATTTATTTCTATACTCAATTGGTTCTCTTTCCATCCTTTGACCATCATTCCCTTATCAATTCAGAATGTCTTGGCATTCACTTCCTCATCTGAGAAAGTATTTCAAGAGCTGGATGTGAACCCTGAGTGACTTCAGAAAAATATAGTGAGACTCAGTCAAGATACAGAAACTACATCAGCTACTCACACATCCCATCAGAGATATATAACTGACTTAGATATAGTGACTCTACAATCAATAAACCCCTGCTCCCTTTGTATCTCCCCTCATCCTTTTCTTCCCACTCTTTATTTTCTTTGTATCAATTCAGATAAGAAACTTTTGATTCAATCAAGAACACTTGAAAGCAAGTATTTTATGATGGCAGAGATTAGCCCCATTTCTTAGTGATCAGTCACTTTGCTATCCACAAAGAATAAACAGTCAGAAAGAAAATAATCTACAATTATGAACTGAGACATGAAAACAAGTCTGCATTTTCTTCTTACCATTTTTCTTCCTCTTTACTAATCCCACCACTTTTGTGCTTAAGTAAAACTTAACATGAAATTCAACATTGTAACCATTTTTAAGTGTGCCTTTCCGTGGCCTTAAGTACATTCATGTTGTGTAGCACCATCCACCATCCATCTCTGGGACTTTTTCATCTTGCAAAACTGAAATTCTGTGTTCATTAAACAATAACTCCATCTTTTTTGTTTTAATTTTCTTAATGGCCAAACATGTGTCCTCCAACCAGCATTTTCTGTGTTTGCTATCTACTTATCTTCCTTCCTTAAGGAGGGAAGTTGAAATGATATGTCTGCCCCCAGGGAGTTGACATGTTAAGACAGAAAGGTGGATAAAGACACCATCACACCAGGCCTCTCATTGACACACACCTGGCACTTGGGCAGGTGCTACACTTAAGTGAGTCTCAAAGTAAAATGGGTGATATTCTCATTTCCAATCTCTCACTGGCAATATAAAACAGATAGCTCTGGTTCAGGGGAATATGCTATTTTTAACAATGAAAAATCCTTTCCAATAGAAGGAACAATGTTGCACTTCTCAGAATTTTATTTCTAAGTAATTGTTGATCTCTATTTTATAAATTTTCTGGGGATAATTTTAGATTGACTGAGTCAGGCATTACCAGTTCTGAAAATCCCAAAGTATACTGTCTGCTGTGATTTGGACCCTGCATATCCTCAACAGCTCATGTGTTACCAAAGTCCACTGAGGCACTGGGAGGGGTGGTGAAGACTTTAGGACATATGTCCTAGTAGGAGGTTCCTAGGTCATTAGGGGTATGCTCTCAAAGGGATCATGGGACACAAGTTTTTTCCTCCTTCTCTTTGCTATCTGGCTCATGAATTGAGTGGTTCTGCTCCACTACCCGGTCCTGCTATGAAGTTCTGCCTTACCACAGGTCTAAAGCAATGGGGCCAAAAGATAATAGACTGGAACCTCTAAAACTATGAGCCAAATGAACCCTTTATCTTCATAACTTAATTATCTTGGGTATTTTGTTATGGTGATGCAAAGCTGTCCAATGCATATTTTGAAATATTCCTGATCTGCTGTTAGCTACTGTGAGCAGAAGCAGGGCTAACAGAGAACCACTGTGTCCTTGGGCCTCTATGTGAGCCACAAGCCACTCTGCTTTCCAAATGTGCCATATCAGGATGTGACAAATAGCATTTCAAAACTTCCAAGCCCAGCCTAAGAAAGGGTTTTAATATAACTTGCCCTTATTAATAAACATTGCATTTCTCTGAAAATTGGTTGCATCACTCACAAACACACACCTCTTTTCACCTTTCTGTCTCAGGAGGTCACTGCTGCAAATCTGCAGTTCAATTTCTCTTTTTTGAGTGGAAACTGGTGTTGTTGTTGTTTAGTTATTGCTCTTGTTCTGTGGCACCAAACAGAAACAGACATGCTGATATATTCTAAGTTGACTATTTGTGTTCTCTTTGCTAGTGATCATTAATTTCAGTTGGACAGTTATTCATGTAAGCAATTTGCTACCCTGATGACTGAGAAAAAAATACTGAAGTACTGGGCTTTTAAAATGGTAATATGTGGAAGGAGATATAATTCTCTTACAGAACATATTCCTCAAATTTTGTGTTTGGTCTCTAGTGATATGAACCATAAAATCATGCTAGCAAAAAATCCAAACTGTTTTTATTGAAATCTTGGTTGGATCCAATAAGGATTGAATCTTTTAAAAGCTCATTTGGAGAACAAATATTTGGACTCTAGCTATAGGACATCTATAAAGCTATCTACAATTTAGGAGGATAATACCAGTGGGGAAGCATATTTCTTGAGTTCAATTTTCTCATGGAAAATGACATATACGTTGCTTTAAATGGCTGCTGCTACTCTGTGAAATTCTTTAGGAAATGATCTTTTTGAAAGGGATTTGTTGTTGTTGTTGTTGTTGTTATTTTAGCACACTATGTTTCTGTGGATACTTTAAGCCTGTTAATGAATTTATATGAAAATATAATATGGAGACAGCAATTCAATACCAGTGTTTTACAAATGCACCTTTGCCTGGCTTCATACAAACCTGTTCAATTGACCTCATTGGATCTGTCACTAGCTTATTTATTTCTGGGCCTCTTTCTATAATCTAAAATAACATTAGAACTATCAGATGTGAGTCTCCAGACATTGTATTACTAGAAAATATACCATTGAAATAGAATTAGCTGGATGTCTTTGCATGAAGCGTTACTTCAAAGGAGTTGTGGTGACCCACGAGGACCAAAAAGACACCTTCTTTTATTTGCAGTTGGGGGGGGGGGTTATTTGCAGTGGGGGGGGTATGGGATTAAACTTGGGGGCACTTGACCACTGAATCACATCCCCAGCCCTATTTTGTATATTATTTAGAGATAGGGTCTCACTGAGTTGCTTAGCGCCTCACTTTTGCTGAGGGTGGCTTTGAACTTGCGTTCCTCTTGCCTCAGCCTCCAGAGCCACTGGTATTACAGGCATGTGTCACCACACCTAGCAAAAGGGCCATTTACTGACTGGAATGGACTTCCTCAGACATTGCTTCTGCTCAGCTTCTTCTGACTAGTCCTCAGAACTTTGGTTAAACTAGATAATTTAAGCTTTGAAACAATCATGTTTCTAAGGCGTATAAAACATATAGTATAGAATCTTAACACAGAGAAATAACATGGAAAAAAAAGTGAAGAAATGGACCTAAAATGTTAAGTTATAGATATGAGACAATTTAGTGTGCAGATTATCTGTCAATTGTTTTTTTTTCTGTAACCATTTACAGAATTATGCCACTTATTTGGTATATCTCCATGAGAGGATAATTCTTTTATGATAGGGACTAGAAAATCTTTTATGTATAAAAATATAAACTTCATTCTCAAAAGTATTCTTGTTTCCTTTAATCCTTTTAAACTATTTACCCCTGTACATTACCTTCTCCTCAACAAGTAAATTTATAAAAAGAAGTTTCTCTATCTCTTCTGTCAACTTGAATCACACATTAATTGAAAGCTTAAAGAATTATTGTAATCACTCACTATTTTCCTTTAATGATTTTCAAATTTTGAGATAGAGCCAAATACCTTTCTTTGTACAAAAATAGAACAATTTAGAGCAGTGATAGACATTTGGCAAGATTTGCAGGTGAAATGGATTTTTTTGACATGCATGTTTCAGGAGGTTCTCTTGTGGAAAATAGTTAAAGGCATCACACTTAAAAGAAAGCTTGAAGCAATATCATGTTCATAAAAATTAACTGCTCTCTTACCTCATATGTAAGACGTGAATCTGTGTCTTAAAATGCTTCTTCCATAGTTGATGATATCAGAATTAGCTGAATCTTTACAATAAGTTTTTGTGATGATCTAATTATAAGATTTAAAGAATCCTCTAAAAGCTCTATTTTTATTTCTTTACATAAATTTCTATACTCCAACAGTGGTGGTTCAGTTAGAAGATAGCTCTACCTATTAAAGCAAGCTATGGCCTCACTATGATCTTTATGCCTATTATAAAATATTCTTGAGTTTATTATAGTATTTTATATTTCTAGCAATAGGCTGGGATTTGTAAGGCTTTTTATCCCTTAGTTTCCATGCACAGTCACATCGTGTTACCAAAAAGTCATTTCTGTGTCTCACTTAGAAATCTGTATAATAGTTACACTTCAGTGTAGTGTCTTTTGTGTTCTAGGCATTGCGTAAAGCACTCAGCACACATCAGCTCTAATCCCAGCCAACCGGTTCATCAGTAAATCATTATTCATTGGCAGTGTGCATTTTGAGGAAACTTAGGCTTGCAGAGCTTAGATGACTCACCCAAGGCCTCATTGCTACCCCTATCAGAACTGAAATCCGGACCTTCTCTTACCCAAATCACAGTGTTCAGCCTACCCTTCTACATGGCCTCCCCACCAGAGACATGCCCTGGAGGATAAAGTGATGCATTTCAATGATAAGAAGGATGTTAGTACCAATGTAGCCATAGAAACAGTGTGTGACCCTTGGGGACAATGATTTTTCATACATTCGACCTCTGGCAATTTGACCAGTAGCTAATGTCTTTTGGAGGACTTTCATTTTTCTATGATACCTAAATGTATCAATCAATGAGCATTATCAAGTGGCCACTATGTTAAAGCCCTGTAGGTAATCACCATGTAAAATAGAGCATAAATATGTGCCATATCCAAATATTTTGAGGAGCATACTTCCACATACATACAATGCTTCACTGTGTTTCTGGAACTCAAATCTAATGGGACATCCTGGGTTTTTTGTTTGTTTTCTTTTCAACTTGTTAAACCTGGCAGTTGCTAGTCAGAGATATGTACAATTGTTTCATCTCATTTTAGGTTTTAATTGTCCCTCTCTCTCTCTCTTAGTGAGACAACCTGCGAACATAGGAAAAGAAAGTCATTCATTCAACATGTAAATGCAATGTGAACAGTGCAGATATTAGGGCTAACTGTGAAGAATTCAAAACTCCTCTGAGAAATAATCTCAACAAAAGATAGTACCCTCTGCCTAGAAATCCACCCAGGCTAGATGAGCTCTTAGAGTTAATATACTTTTCTGTGATGACTCATAGTTTTCATTGATTTCAGTCATTTTAGAGTCAGAGACCCAGCAGAGAGGAGATGACACACTCAGAAGGGTAATTAAGGAGAATGTCATGAGGGGACTCTTCACGAAGATGCAGGCAGAGTAAGGGAAACTTGAAAGGAGTGGGAAGGTTCACCAAGGCTAGCAACCTTGGACTCTGTTTCACTGCTAATCTTCAGTTGTGGCAGGTGAGAACCACTACTGGAATCCAGGGAAAGCTTAGTTGTGACAAAGAACCAAAAGTCACATGACGGTACTCAATGAAGTCAAGAGCTGACTGGTACAGCAAAGCAGAAACCAAGGGAATCAATGCCTTGATGTCTCTCACCTTGTACTCTGCTTTGCGGCTCTCATGATCAAATTCTAGCAGAAAAAGCAAAAGGGAAAGAGAAGCTTGCTGGGAGGTCCACAGGAGTCTGTTCCAGCTTCCATACAGAGCAAGGGGCTGAGGAATGAATCTGAAGGGGCAAAGAGAGTACCCAGCACTTCCCCTTCATGTGGTGTCCTTACTTCTCAGGCCATTCCTTTAGCCTCTTATGTATGTGAGCATAGCATTTACTGCCTCGGATAATGTTTCATAACTTATTTATGTCTCTGAGTAGTTTACGAGTATCTTTCACTGAAACTAATAAGAAAGCTATATGCATTGGATCCATTTCAAATCTTCTTCAAATCTTAACACAGAGAAGGCAAGACACAGTCTAGCAAATCCTGATAGCCAGCGACAAATGAGAAAAACAAAGCAAGATACAGAATAGCTTTTTTCCCTTTCAAGTGTTTGGAAAATGTTTTGCTTGTTAAGAAGTCCAAAGCAAGGATGATAAAGCAAAAGGGGACAAGGTATGGAGCATGGAAAAGTCTGCTCATCTCCTGTAGCAGAGCATAAAGAAAAGTTTTGCACTTCATGCCCATCTCCCCAGGAGGTCCATCTGAAAGGGGTTGTAGGGGTCACAGAAACAGTAGCACAGACTCCCTCTTATTTTTCTCAGCTCAGGACTGTATTTAACAGATTCTCTTCTTCTCACAAACTATTAATCACAAACTTATTCTAGAGAACTTTTATTTTCCACAGAGCCTTTCATAGTGTTGGTGCCCACAGAGCAAGAGAAACGTGGACAGAAGAAACAAGCATGGATATGGAAAACACAGAAATAATTTAAATCACTTGAGGATCCTTAACTGCTACATTCATGCAAAGATCAGTTATACATGGGAGAAATACAGATGTGCCTCTCAAATGCCCCTTGAAAAAGCATCATTTGTCTTTTACAGCAGAACTCTGGGGACACAGTGATGTGATATTTGTTAATTAACACTTGTCCAAATCCTGCTAACTAAATTGCATCAGATGAGCTTCTCATCATGTAAGCTGACCAAAGTATCTGCCTGAACATAATCAGATTGCTGAATGGTAAGCAAAGCTTTCTAAAGGAATTAAACAAATTTAATTTTGACAAATATGTGCCATTTGCTATCACGAGATAGGTACTTAATTGAAAAGTTAAAGGTGAGAAATAGGATACATTAATTTTCACATTTTTTTCACCCCTCTCATACATATTACTCAACTCTGCTTTTCACATTTGTTTATGAATCTATATTGGCTTCTATTGTGAATGTTTACTTCGCTCCTTTTGGGGTACTTTGATGGAGCCATATCCTTTCTCTCATTGTGCTTAGAATCCTAAAGTGAATGAGTAGGAATTTTGGCCCATTGTGTTTTGTTCCTTTTTTCATAACTACAGAGATGCCTTGCTTATCTGGAAGCTTAGTATTTGAAATCCAACTTACATATAAAACAACAACAACAAATAATTTTTTAAAAAAAAATTCTGAATGTATTTGCAATAACCTCATATAAAATAAACAAATAACATGAAAAAGTCCTTCTGAATTTCTCTGCAATAACCTGACATGCATATCTCTATAAAACAAGTTTTCAAAGGGGGTTGTTCACAGTATTTTTGTATTTGTCCAGCAAGTAGTCTATCTCGTCCTAGCACATACCATACTTATGACAACAGTATAATGTAGTCACCAAAGCTGAGATTCTGTAGTCAGACCAACCTTGTGTGGTTCAGTCACAAGTTATTTCCCTGCTCTGTGCTTCCGTTGTCTTGTAATAAGCATCTTCTAAGATCATCCCAATGATTCCTACCAAACTCATATCCATGCCCTTCTGGAGGCTCCATCTTCTTAAACGTGAATTAGATTTGATTGATTATTCACTTTTAACAACTAGAACATATCAGAAGCAGTGGGCCGATATTAGATTAGGTCATACTTTCCATTTTGTAGATTCATTATCACATTATGTCTCCATGGGAACCCTGAGCAGAGTATTGGAGAAGCCACTATGGCAAAGACCTAATGCCTCCACAAACCAGTAGCAAGGATGTCAACCATTCAAGTAGGAGAGCTTGAAAGTAAGTCCTCCCCAAGGGTGCTTTGAGATGACCATATGCTGATCAACACTTTAACTGCTGACCTTTGGGCGACCTTGAGCCAGAATGACCAGGTTGCACTACTCCTTGATTCCTGATAAACAGAGACTATAAAATAAATGGGTGCTGTTTTTCTTTTTCTTTTTCTTTTTTTTTCTAAAGAGAGAGTGAGAGACAGAGAGTAAAGAGATAATTTTTTAATGTTTATTTTTTTTAGTTCTCGATGGACACAACATCTTTGTTTGTATGTGGTGCTGAGGATCGAACCCGGGCCGCACGCATGCCAGGCGAGCGCGCTACCGCTTGAGCCACATCCCCAGCCCCAATGGTTGCTGTTTTTCAACCATTGGACCATTTGTTATAAAACAATTGAGAACAAATATAGATTTGGGTAGTAAAAGAAGGGTCGTGTTTTAAAAGAAGCCTTAAGTGTGAAAGCAACTTTGGAACCCAAGCAGTGAATGGACTTTGAGAAAAGTGTTAGTAAACACTTCAAGTGCCTTAAGTATGCCAAACAGCATATACAGGCTTGTATATTAATATTCTTGGAAACTAGTTACAAAGCTATATATAACTTATACAGCCATTATCACGTGGGACATTCTGAAAATTAAATGAGTGAATGCACAACACCATTCAGCTTAGTGCTAGTGCACAGTAACCCCCTCAATAAATAGTACAAAAATCCCAATTCACTGATAGAAGCTGGGAATAGAAGCAATAACTGACAATATTTAATAGTTGCACTATATTGTAAAACTAGACATGAAAACCAAAAAGAAAAGAGGGGGCCATTCTAGGGAAATTTTGTCATAAGAAAACTATCTCAGCAGTCAGTAGGTGAATAATTCTATTTCTGCCCTGTACAACACCATCTTTTGTACTTACACTTGTTATTTACTATATGTAAATGAGAATTTCCCATTGTTATCTTAAAATCAGTACTGGTTTGTGTTTCTATTAACATATCTTTAATTTTCTGATGGCCCCATCTAGAAACTACAGTCTTCTCTCTTCTTTATTTTCCAACCCTTAACCTGAATACTTACCTGTATCCATCATTTCCTTTTATTTATAATTCAAGCACCTCTGTCCAAGTTCTGTCCATATTATGTCTAGCCTACTTTAACAGTCAGTTTTACAACACATGCCTTGAGAATGACTGAAATCCCTTCTGTCTGTGTCCACCAGCATCAGACCTGTCAGTCAGACACCAGGCCTAAAACTCAGGAGACTTCTTGATTTTCCATCTTCACTCCTCACATTTAATTAGTAATCTAGTCCAGCTCAGGACTGCAAATTAGGGTGAGAAAAAAAATGAGAGTTAAAAATCCCTTCTATGAGAACACCAGCATTTAGGAAATGATCAATAAACATAAAGCATTGTAGTTCTGAAAGAAATATATGGCCCCAACAGGCAAGAAAAAAAGTTTCAAGGACATAATTCTGAACACTGGTGAAAGCAAAAATAAAGTTTATGTGGATGAAACCTAGCTTCATTTGAGCACCTTTATCTGTATATCAGCTGCCATGTACATCCATTATTTTATTTATTCAACAAATATTTACTGATGACCAGCTATAGAATTATGGGATGATTCATTGATAGAACTGGCAATGGAAACAGTAACTGATAATGATAATATTAATACCAGGTTAGAATGATTCTAAAGTCATGATGTTTCTAAAATATCACCCTCCCCTAGTAAGATAAAATTTAAAAATCAACTTCTAGAATTGGCACCCATACATAAGTAAATTTCAGTATGGTGGTAGAAACAGAATATTTCATTCTCTATAAACCCTGATAATTCAGACATTTGAGAAATCTCAAACACATGGGTCAAAATTTTTCCCTTGGACTTGAAATTTTAAAAACAACAACAACAACAAAAAAAAAAAAAAAAAAAAAAAAAAAAAAAAAACCACACTATATTCTGTTGTAATCCAGCCTGTTTTTCATAAATTTCATAAATAATTTAAGCTCTGGAGTCTGACCAGATCGGATTTGATTTCCAGCTTTGCACTGAATACCTGTGTTCATCCCTGGGCAAGTTACTGAACTTCCCCAAGCCTCAATTTCCTCATCAATACAATGGAGATAATAATAGTACCTATTTTATGCAGTTGTTACAAGGATTAAATGATATAAAGCATATAAAAATGCTTCTCCCTCCATATAGGATGCATCCTCTGAACGTTTATTAGAAGTTTCATATGATAAAATAATAATCAAAACATTGCTACTAAGAGCTTTTATTCTAATAAGGAGAGCTAGGTATGCAATAATTGAACTATCTATATATAATGAGGCAGCATGAAATAATAAAAGTATATGTATCTTAGGGTGGTTTTGATTTGCACTTCTCGGACTGCTAGAGATGGTGAGCATTTTTTCATGTATTTGTTGATTGATTGTATGTCCTCCTCTGAGAAGTGTCTGTTCAGGTCCTTCTCGGTCTATTCCCTAAAGACCTAAAAAGAGCATACTACAGGGATACTGCTACATCCATGTTCATAGCAGCACAACTCACAATAGCTAGACTGTGGAACCAACCCAGATGCCCTTCAATAGATGAATGGATAAAAAAAAAATGTGGCATTTATACACAATGGAGTATTACTCTGCACTAAAAAATGACAAAATCATGGAATTTGCAGGGAAATGGATGGCATTAGAGCAGATTATGCTAAGTGAAGCTAGCCAATCCCTAAAAAACAAATGCTAAATGTCTTCTTTGATATAAGGAGAACAACTAAGAACAGAGCAGGGAGGAAGAGCATGAGAAGAAGATTAACATTAAACAGGGACGAGAGGTGGGAGGGAAAGGGAGAGAGAAGGGAAATTGCATGGAAATGAAAGGAGACCCTCATTGTTATACAAAATTACATATAAGAGGAAGTGAGGGGAAAGGGAAAAAACAAGGGGGAGAAATGAATTATAGTAGATGGGATAGAGAGAGAAGATGGGAGGGGAGGGGAGGGGAGGGGGGATAGTAGAGGATAGGAAAGGCAGCAGAACACATCAGACACTAGTATGGCAATATGTAAAACAGTGGATGTGTAACCGATGTGATTCTGCAATCTGTAAACGGGGTAAAAATGGGAGTTCAGAACCCACTTGAATCTAATGTATGAAATATGATATGTCAAGAACTATGTAATGTTTTGAACAACTAAAAATAAAAATTTAAAAAAAAGTATATGTAAATTTCTTCCAGAAGTTACAGTAAGGAATTATAAATTCTGTCACAAGAAGAATTTCAGTGATTTTACCATTTTTGGAAGATATCTCATATTCTAGTGGCTTGATTAACACAATGGGTAGTTGGGGAAAACTTGTTTTAGAAGCAGTGCCAGCAAGCAACGGGACTACTATTCTTTAGAAAGAAATCTTAGGAAGGCCCCTGGTAAATTTTTTAAAAAGAATAATCCAATATTTCTTAGTTTGCCTCCAGTGCTTTATCCCCACAAAAAAGAAAGAAAGAAAGAAAGAAAGAAAGGAAGGAAGGAAGGAAGGAAGAGTTGCCTTCCAGTGCTCTGAAAGGCCTGCCCTCAAGGAGGCTCCCTGCTGACGTGTTCCTATTTGGTCCTGGTATCATGAACCTGCAGGAGGGATGATAAGAAGCTGTCATATAACCTCCAACTGGTTTTCTGACTTCAGTTATTATTTTCCTAAGGTAAAGAGATGATAAATAAATGATGTTAAATAAAGTTATCTACAATGTTCATGTGTTCTACCTGCTAGTATAGAATGTGGCTGTTGTTTTGTCTTAATGTTATGGAACTGAAAAGAAATAACTATTTGGCACTGAAAGGAAGAAACTCTTTTAAAAATCACAAAAGAAAAAAATGCATATTTCTGCTCAGATAACACCCAAATTTATACATCAATATCCAAATTTACTCTAAATGCTTTGTTTTAATTAAAGGTAATTTTTCCTTTTACTTTAGAAAATATGTTCTTTGAAGATATTTATCATTATTAATAATTAAAGAAGTATAAGTTAAAGAAAACTTACATTTTTTATAAAAAAGGGACAGATGAAAAACAGCACATAATGCCCATTGTTCAGTGCGGCGAGGTGAAACTGAACTTGGAACTCTTATTTTCTTTTGGTGGCATGGTGCCACCTTTTTTTTGGAAAAGTACTAGACCCATAGCAAGTGACAAAGACTTTATCCCCCTTGTTCCTGTAAAACTTCTCTGGGAAATTTATACTCCAAAAAAGTTGCAACGTAACCAAAATATTTAAGGGTGATCATAGCATAATATTTATGATAGTCAAAAATAAAAATGAAGCAATATAGAAGTTTATAATAGGAAAATAATATGGCAAATTTGGAAGTATTGTGATATTATGCAATCATTGAAAAGGTAAACTATGTGAACACATGGAAAATGTTTATTAAAGCAAAAAAAGCAAACAATGTAGTGACATGCATATATTAATTTCAATAATTAAATACACAATATGGAGTCCAATACTAAGAAGTTATATGCAAAAATAAAAGTAGCTTTTATGGTTATGCGATCATAGACGTTGTTTTTTGAATTTTTTTTTAGTTTCACATGATTTTTTAAAAATAAGCAATCAATAAGAACATGCATGAAGACACGAATGGTGTGGCTCTATTTTGTGTATAGCCAGAGATGTGAGAAATTATGTTCTATATGTATAATATGAATTGTGATGCATTCTGCTATCATATATAACAAATTAGAATAAAATATAATAAAAAATAAGCAATTGTGTAAAAACCAAGAAAATAACCTAAAATGTGGCCCCTACATGTCCTTTAATATCTCCACATGTGAATTAAGTTATAATTCATTTATTACTTTATATGTAGACCTTACTTTTATTTGATTTACCCACATTTTAGGTAGCTGAAAAAATGAATAGTTATATTTTTGTCTCTGTTAGTCTGGTTCCTAATTAATATATCTCTGGCTTAGGTCCTGAGAAGCAAATTCCCAAATGATATTAAACAGGTAAAGGATTTTACTGAAGGAAATGCCGGAGTGAAAGGAAATTTCCAGAGACTGGGAAAAGGTCAGAGGAAAGGAGAGATGGTTGAGTGGATGAACAGCCTTAGAAAGGGAGGAAAAAGCCCTAGGCAAGTCCTACAGGCACAGTCCTTTGTCAAAGACATCCCAGTGTCTTTCTCAGGTTTAGTGACCTGCAATGCTCAGTCTTTGGCAGTGGGAAGTGTGGCCTCAGGGCAAATATGGTGCTGGGATTTAAAATGAAGCTAGGAAGTCACTGATCAATTACTTGCTTCTAAAGGGAGTTTACCAGGCATATTCTCCACTATGATGGTGCCCCACTATGAGACAAAGTTGTATATTGCATTATACTTGATTATCATGCTGTCTATTCTGAATGTTTCAGAATCACTAAGAAGTAATAATGAGATGTTAAAACAAAAAATTTCAAGTGTATGTAAAGTCAATAAATGAAAGTCCAAGGGAAACACTATTTAGAACCCCTTAAGGAATTATGCTCTTTTCCTAACCTATCATTTTAAGCAGGCTTAGCTACACTAAAACTGGAAACAGATCTTTAAGAGGCCTATACTTGGTTACATGCTAAATCAAATATGTGCTTGGAATGTTCTAGCCAGCATGTTGTACAAATTAATGAGTCATGATATTTAAACAATGAGTCCCACATTCTCTCTATAAGATTGCCCCAAAGTCCTTGGGCACTGGTGATAAGTAATCAAGCTTCAGTTTCTGGTTCTATAATTTACTTGCTTAGTGGCTTTAGAGAAGGAATAGATTTTCTTTCAGTCTCAGCATTCATTAAAAAAAAAACCTGGAATAATTATATCCACTTGAAATAATTATGCTCACTTCATCCTCATCATTATGAGATTAATGAGGAGATAAAATATTTAAAACACTTAGAACCATACTTAGCACATATTGACAATCCACAAATATTATCTTTCCCTGCACACACAACCCCACACACACACATGCACACACACACACACGCATACACACACAAACTTTCATCAGAGCAAGTGGTTCTTTAATTCACTATAGTTTCCAGGATTAATCCAGTATTTCCAGATTCCCCTTGTTATAGTTTGGACTTGGAATGTCTCCCAAAAGACTTGGTTCTCAAGCTCTTGCTATTGGAAGGTGATAGGACTTTTGAGAGGTAGGGCCGAGCATGAGGTTCTTAGGTAATTTGCAGCATGCTCTCAAAGGGGAAGAGAGGATCCTAGTCTCTTTCTTTTTCTTCTTGGCTTCCTGGCTGGCAAGATAAGCAGTTTTGTTCTGATACTTGCTCTTACTACAACGTGTTGTCTCATCACAGGTTCAAAGCAATGGTGCCAACCCATCATGAACTGGATCTTCAAAATGGTGAGAGAAAAAAACAAAGCAAACTTCTCTATTTATTAATTTATTATCTCAGGTATTTTTTAATAGGGATGGAAAGCTGACTGAGCCATTCTTCTGCAGTCATATATCCTCAAAATCCAATTGAACAGCTGTAGCTACATTTTGACTGGCCCAAGTTTCCTATCCAATCAAGCTGGTCTCCTCAGAGTCTTGCAAATATACTGTGTTTGGTCTCAACAGTGAGTACTTTGTCTACCACTATTCCTTCTTTCTTCCTCTCTGCTTTTCCAAATTGTACACACATCATAACTTCTCTCAATTTCTCACTTCCCTAAAATTCTAAAATACTTTTTTTTTTTTTTTACAATTTGGCAGTAAATAATATATGCTTATCTTACCACCAGTTTTCATGTTTTTTCCTCCTTCTTGGTCCTAGTAAGGTATACAATAAATCCAGAGTAGATTCTGGATTTATTTTTTTTAATAAACAGATGTTCCCTGTACACTAGCTGATCCTATTTTCATTCCATAGACCTTTATACTATTATGCATTTATAAACCAATATAGATGCCAATTATTTAAAAATTAATTTGTATATGAAATAAGTAGCTTTATCTCGTTTATAGGTATGTATCAAAAGGGGCAATCAGAAACCACTCTGAAATAATGCCCTACAAACTGCAATGTTATTGCAAATTTAGAAGAAATTAATAGAACAATTGTAAGTGTGCAATTGAATAAATGTGCTTACACTTGTGAGTATGCAATTGAATAAATGTGCTTTCACATGGGTTCAATAAAACAAAAGATACAGATCTGAAAACTACAGGTCTAATACAACTAGTTCATACTAGGATTTTATTCCAATTTCCAATAAAAATCTATTCGACCTTTAGGCATATTAAAACTGAATCAATATATGAAAATAAGTATCACTATTGTAGCACACACTCATATCCACTTTGGTCCAATCAAGAACCCTCACAAATTGTCTAGACCCAGCACTAGTCTAAATGCTGATAAGTTCAAATGGGCCCTATGTAAAAGTCCTACACATTTAGAAGAAATGCTCAAGAACTGCTTGAGAAAATTATCACTGTGCATAAAAGTAATAACTAGCAGAAGAAGTCCACTGGAAAAATTTCTATCAAGAGATAAATATCTGCTGAAATGGGAATGTGATGAGATATGATGTGGCATGTCATGACATAATGTTTTGGTTCAGGTGTCCATTGCAATGGTGCTATAGCTGACAAAGTGTATAGAACAAGAAACAACCCTAGAGGGAAGAGACTACCTTTTTAGTATGGGATTATTCTATATGCCTTACATATCTTGATATGATGAAAAAATTTGTTTCCATCAATCAGGGAAGGCAGCAGCACTGAAGAAAGAAGAGGAGGAGAACTTGCAGACTAGATGTCACTGGGAAGCTATGAAGTCAGAAATGGAGAATGTTTGCCTGAGCCAAGTATCTCTGGAGGAAAAGAAAATAGTGTGTCTGGGAAAAGGAGAAGATGGAGTTGCATTTGGGGGAATCTAAAAACTGCTGGTAAAAAAACAAAAATCATTACACTTACTGATGAGGCTTTTGTAAAGATGGAAAGTGTTGTTTGTATGATGCTTTAAACTCCTAAGGGAAAGGTATTATGAAGACACAAATCAAGAAACTATGAAATCCAAATTCAGCCTATCCTGCGGAGTCATCTTTGTCTCAGCAGCAATATTTTCCCCTGCCTTACTAGCATTTTCCTTTAGAATCCATTTCTCCTGCCCCAACATTTCCAAAAGAGAACATCCCACAATATTGAACAGTCCTGCAGGTCAGCTGTCTCTTTAACAGCCGTATCTGGCAAAGTGAAGGAGAAGTCATAAATGCAGGAGTTCTTTCAGAAGGGTGACTGCTTGGGAGTAGAGCATGAAGGATGAGTAAAGAAAAGTCTTTCCTTTGGCCATTCTGTTTCACTTTCCACAGGGGGACCATTTTCTTCATCACTTATCCCAACTGACGGGTACAAGCACTTTGGGCCCTAACTGAATGTGAACATTGTCAAAAGGAATTGGGCTAACAGGAGGCATCTGCAGCTCCATTTCCATTGCATTCTGGCGGGGGCCACATCTGCTGATGTGGCATGGAAGCTGGTGGGCAGACACCCCCACAGATGGATCCTCACATACTGTATGCATCATGACCAACCATAAAAACAGTCACAATGAATCAGCTGTGCTGTGGAGAAGCTCCTTGGAACCTTCACATTCGATTTCCATCTAGCTGACATCGCAGGTTGTAGTCAGTGGCACGATTAAGCAGAGGTTCAGAACTCTGCTTCCCTGAGTGAGGATGGCCCGCTTGCTGGCTCAGCCATTGATTTGAAAAGTTTTGCCGGTTTTAGAAATGCATGGCAGACCAGACTCTGTTTGCAAATGGGTTAAGTATTTCTTTTTTTTTTTTTTTTTAAAATACATCTGTATCAGCAAATGCTTCCTGACCTTTTGAACAAACCCCAACTAGCAGGATCCCTAGAGCTTCAATAGGAGAAAACTCCATTCTGTCAGGAATTCCAATACAAATACCAATTTAGAAAATGAGCTAATCCACCTTGACATCATGTTGTCCCCGAAAAGTTGCAAAGAGGAATTACACATAAATACAACTTTAAAAATTAGAGGCCCCACAATTGAACAGCTTAAGTGTGCTTCAAAGGACGGCAGAGAAGCAGCAGTTCGTTTCAGGTGACAGCTTGGAATTTGCTGGTCCTCCACTCTGCTCGGGTTCAGGTCTGAAGGTAACACGAGCCTTCCAACTTGTTTCAAACTGAAGTATTATGAAAAGGTAAATTATGTTTTGTATTCATGACTGAAAGCATTTCACTTTAAAGCCAGTGCGGCTGACGCTGTCAAGGTAGAGATTCAAGTTTTATGTACAATGCCTCTAGCCCAGCCGATGTGAGTGAAGCAACATGACAGCTTGTAATAAGTAATTTTTATACAGTTACATTTATCACTCAAGTAGGCTTGGCAATATTAAACACAGACCTTAAAATACTGCTGTGGAGCAGGACAGGGGCTGCAGGCCACGGAGGCTTTTCCCCCCCTCTCTGTCCAAGTGTGGGTGCAGATTTAGAATATTTTTTCCAGCACATTTTCCTGTTAATAGAGCACTTTTTAAGATATGCGTCCAAATGCTTTCCTACTGTTAATATATCACTAAGAGGTTAAGAATGGAATGACCCCATTTGGCCCAAAGGATGTTATTTCAGGCTTTAATGAATTAGATATTGCTACCATTTTCAGGTGAAAATCAATTGCCTCAATTAACAAATTTCCACCAATCCAAATATTTACAAAATGGAAGCCCCCGAGTCTGCAATTTCTGCTGCATTATACCTTTGTTTCCCCTAAAGCTGTTCCCTTTGCATTCTTCATTAGCATCTCATTTTTGCTAAAGCCACAAGGCCAACTCTGTCTCTATAATGGCACAAGATTTTCCTGCCTTTGGAAGTTGACAATTTGGATGTTCCTTCTCTAAGACTTGCTATCAAGTGGAGTTTGACTTTTTATCATTTATTTAATTGTGTTTAAAGTTGGGAACATATGAAAATTAATTATGTAACATAAGAAATTGTGTGTGTGTGTGTGTGTGTGTGTGTATAACTAGGACATATATTTTCTCCATCTATATATCCTGATCTGAAATAAAGAACTAACATGGTATTCCCATTAAGAGTTTCAAGGAAATCCATTCACTTTTACTCATTAAATGTTCATAATATTTTAGGAGGTAGTTATCATTCTTAAATTTGTGTATCAATTAGATGAAAAATTAAAGTTAAGCATTACTGAAAGTTTATACATTTAATAGTGCAGTCAAAATGTGAACTCAGGGTACTCTGACTACAGAAATGGACTTCTAGACACTGTGTTAAACCACCTTTAAAAGCAAAATGTAGGGGGAAAGAGATTCAAATAAAATAGAATGTTCATTCCTTTTGCTGAATTAGACATAGGAAACTCAGATCATTAGGAAAAAAAGCTATGGTCACCTCAGTGCTTATTCTTGAGAATATGTCAACCGCATTTGTGAGCATTTAATTGAATTTCCCACATATTTCTTTTGGGTTGCCCATAAATAAAGCAAATAAAAAAGCAGACAAAGTACTCCCCCATCCCTACTAAAACAAATTAAACTGAGTTAATTTGGATTTGTTTGAACCATGGAATCCAAATTCATTTAATCTATGCACCCAGAATTTAACTACTTTTCCACTGTTGTTCCCAATCATTTGTTCCTCAAACCTATACTGAATGCTTATTATGTGCCAGGCACGTAGTAGGTTCTACAAAAATGCTGGTGAAGAAAACTAAATACAGTTATTTTCTCATGGAATGTACAATCTAATGGCATTCCCAGTATGTTTCAACCACTGTACTAGATACTGAGAAGACACAAAATAGATATGGTTCTTGCCATTAAGAAACTGACCTCTGTAAGTGGGAGACAGAAATATAAATAAGCAACCTTGCTGTTAAAATTATTTTGTCAAGTGTGTGTGTGTGTGTGTGTGTGTGTGTACACGTATATATTGAACCAAATGATGAAAAAAACTTACAAATGGAGTTTTGAGACTAATTGTCACTTATCTCCTAACTAGACATGGACATCATATTTTTACTGTGGCCCATTAAACTTGAAAATGAGCTACTATAGTCTAAATGTTTGTTTCCCTCCAAAATTCATATGTTGAAATCTTAACCCTCCAAGGTGATGGTGCTAGGAGGTAGCACCTTTGGAAGCAGTTTAGGTTATGAGTATTGAATCCTCATGATTCTAATTCTTAGCAACCCTTAATATAAACTTTCCTGTCATCTCTGAAAAGTACACCTTCTGTCTTTAGGCCAACAATGACACGTTTTAGGAGGAAAATTGGACCTAGACTCTGAACACCGCTGGATAAAGCCAGAACTATCATTCTCTATAAGCAGGACAACTGGGTCAGAGCACTCAGCCTCTGTTCTGATTCCACCCACACCAGAGAGAAATTTTGGAAATGAGCTTACAACTGAGCCATTTTTTTTTTTTCTGGCATTTGTGTCAGGGAAGAAATTCACCCAAATTATTATGTCTTAATATTGCCAGTGAGCTAGCCCTCATTTAGATACTTAATATGATTCCAATTTCTCTACAGCAGTGGTTCTTACACAAGAATAATTTTGGTCCCCAGGGTATTTTCAGCAATGTCTGGAGACACATTTGGTTTTCAAAACTTGGGGGGTTGCTACTGGCATCTAATAGATGGAGGGCCATTGCTAAACATCTTACAATGCAAGGCAAGCACCACGGGGGGAAAAAAAAAGGGAGTTTGGCTCAAAGTATTGATAGTGTTAAGGTTAAGAAACCATGCTCTACTCGACAACATGGATCTGGAAATAATTTGTATTCGTACTATCTCCAAACACAGCATATAGACAAGTCCTACCGAACCACCAAAGGCTTTAGCTCAAATGCTGTCATGTGGCATGTCATGGACCTCCAGGGGGTGTTGCTAGAGAGTGGTCAGAGAGCAGGAAATGGGTTCTAATTAGTAGTGTCCTCACAGGATACAACTGCAAAAGACAATTTCCTGTCCCCTTATTTGATGGGAAAATTAATCTGTTACTGAATTCCAGATGAGCAAGATTTTCAAAAGTTTCAAATAGCAGAAGTGTAGCCGTAGAGAAGGCAATTATGTGCAATTTGTACAGTGTTCAACAATCAAAATGTAAATAGGATGAGTTTATTGCAGTAAATGTATATGGCATGTTTACCTTAAAGAGCACCAGGCTATAGAAATTCTAATGGGTTCTGACAGTTGAGAAGAATTATCTTTTCATATTGCATTTTTTTTTTAAATCTGTGAGATGAAAAGGGAAAATAAGATGAGATATTTACTCTTAGGGAACTATTATCTATGGAGCTTTTCCCCCCTGATAAGAAGCAATATAGGTAAGGGGCTTTGAAAAGATGGAGATTTGATAACTTCAATGTTCTAGGAAGATTTATCTGCACAGAAACAATTAATTTTGTTGCATCCACAGTGTTCCCTACAACATCTACAATGCGATCAGCTCCTCAATAAACGTTCTCTTCCTGTCATATAATAATATATATGCCAAATGTAGTATTCAATTTTTGTTTTCATTTCCTGTCTGAATGGCTACCCGGAACTTTGATAGATAAAGACTGTGAATTTCCACTGGGAAACAAAAACCCAGCTCTGTCTTTGCTTACACATTAAACGGACATCTCAGTTTGTCAGGAAGTAGGCATTCAGCAAATAACATTTTCCTTCCATCTCTTCTCTTTTCCAATAATTAACCAAAGGTAATTTTTCTGTTCTCTATTTGCTAAAACTTTCAGGTCCAGAGTAAAAAGACTGGGGTACTTATATAATGGAAGAGCCCACATGAAGTATATTTTGATTCAAATACCAACCTCCTGAGACTCGATTAGATAGTTGTAGTTTTGCAATAAGATAGCAGTAGAAAAATCAGAGAGCCAAGAAACACTGGCTTTGATGCTGCCTTCTCTCAAAAAACATAATGCATACCCACCCAGACTTCAGACAAAATGCAGAGCAAGATTCAGCCCACTCTTGATGCTCTCAACCTTCCTACATTTGTCAGCTAACTGCCGTTTGACATCCTTACTGCAGAACCATTGCAGTACATATGAGACAAACAGGCTCTTCATGGCTGACTGACAGAGCCTGCCCCTTGAAAACTGTGCTGGGAGCACCTGACATGAATGGTGTCACTGTCACTTAGCTGTTCACCTGGCAAAGCTTAGTCCAGCTGCTACCCATAGCATAAGCTTATAGCTTAATCTGTACCTGCAGTGAAACGTGATGCTTGTGACCTGGTTGAACCACCTGGTAACTGAATCCTACTCCAGGTAGCACCTAAGTTCACTTCATTTCAGTAAAGTGGCCAAGAGTAGTTATTATTCTGAAGAAACTTATTCTGGTTGAAACAGCTATTGAAATGTTTTGTGTACTTGCTTTTTTTGTCTATTTATAACTGAACAATTCTGTATGTGAAGTCCCACATGGCCAGTACTCTACTTGATGCCCTTCAAATCAGGTCATATTTGTTTCTAATCATTTCACTATTTACCACTGTAGATGTATCTGCGCATCTCACCTCTCCTTTTTTTTTGTTTGGTGGTGGTGGTGCTGGGGATTGAAGTAAGGCCCTTATACATGCAAAAATGAGCTAAATCCCCAGCAGCCCTCAACTCTCTTAAAGCTATGGGGGGGTTCTAGAACATGGGAAATCCACTTCAGATCAAACTTCAAAGGAAGTTTGGAGTCACCTGAAGGTAGTCAGTCAGCTTTAATTCAGCAAAATGCAGGAAGTGCATTTGTCAAACACTTCCACAGAGATAGGGATGATGACCAAGATGGTTGTAGGTAGGGCCTGAGGTGCTCCCACTCTACTATTATGGTTCATGATCATCTATTGGAAGTAAAGTTAAAGGTGAGTCACCCCATGTCTGCCTAGAGGATGAAGAACCATGAGGTCATTTGGGTTTTTCGCAGAGCTAACTTTAAACCTCTAAAACAAGTGATTTTCAGGACTACTTTACTTCTCCCACATCCCAGCTATCTGTCCCAGTTTTTTTCAATGTCCCAAGACCTCTCAAAGTCACTCTGGCCCTGTAGAAGCAGACAAGGATATGTAATTATACAGTGGCTACTAAGTGCTCAAATTAGCATGAGGAATGATTGGAGGTCATTTTTGTTGACAAACCAGTCATCAGGCAAGTAAGTTTGTCCTAAACCAAAATAACAGCCAGAAACATAGCTGAGGTAATTGTACCTACCAATCTTAATCCCATTACTTCAATGAAACAATTAGATTGTCTTAGCTGTGGTGAAACCTAATTGATATTATGACAGCTAAGACCTAAACATCCTTCTCAATCAGCCATGGAAACTAGGACTCACTATTCCTCGGTGGTTCAACTTTTAAAACCTAATTGTTTGCTTTAAACCATATTAGAATAAGAGCTTGGTGATAAATGTGACTTATTTCTGGTTTAGCACCAACTACATACTTAACCAGGTAAAAGTTACTTGGCACCAGTCTTTCTAATTTAGAAAAAAAATAATAACATGTTGTTAAAACATTAAGGACCGAGTAATTATGATAATTGAGATAATAACAATGAACCCAATTCTCCCCTTGCTTTGAGGAACAGCTACCTTGCTTTCCTGCCCCCATAGGCAATGGCTAACTTGTAAACTTGGCCATGCCAGCTCCAGTTATCAGACCTCCATTTCTGCTTTAAGAAAAGACAAAAATCAGGTCCCATAATAAGTACAAGTGTTAGGGGAGAAATCAATGTTTATTAATGCTTTCACATCTTGATTGAAAACTGCCTGGAGGATAACATTTTTTAATAATAATGTTTGCATTCTGTTCTCATAAATTCACTCAATTTTCAGTATTGTCGAGGTTCAACTTGCCCTCAAGTTTTTGTTTCGTTTTGTTTTTATGAAGTTCTACCTTCAGAAAACTCTTGTGGAAGAATGTATAGTTGTTGTTTGGTTATTGTTACTTTTTCTTTTGCAAAGTAGGCATTTAAAAAAATATTTTTTTTTCCTAGAAGACACAAAGTTTAACTGAATACTAGTTAACAGTATCCTGTTCAAATTATGTGCTTTGTCTCTAGACAAGGTAGATCTGGGCAACTGCAGTTGACATCCCCCAAAACAGGCATTGACGACATAATGGAAACACAGATAGATGTGTGCAGGAACTGTTTAAGTAAACTCAGCTGACTGTCCAATTAATAATGTTTTTAAAGAACAAAGTCTTACCAAATGAGGATGAAGTTTTCATTTCAAATCATTCATTTAATTTTATGTGCAAATTATAGAAACACACCAATTTCCAAACGATTGGAACAGATTTTGGAGCCATGTTGTTTGAAGTGACTGCAGTTCAGAAACATCTCTTTTCAATTAGCTCTGAAATCTCTTTCAACAGCCTTTCATAAATAGGCCAACATCAATGGCATGTTCAGATTCAGTGCGGGTCTCTAATGGAAATGCACAATGGGCGTCGCGCCATGCCTGCAGGGGCAAACATCTTCCATTTCAGACAGATCCAATGAGAAGTTCTGCCAGCTATTCTAGGTCTCTCACTTTTTGGTCTCAGGTTTAGCTCATTGCTAATCAATGCCTGTGTTTTTTTTAATTACATTGTACAGTCAGTAATGATTTGTCACTCGTTGAACCTGGGCAGTCTTCTCAGCCATCGTTGATGTAAACAACTGCAAAGGCAAGGTAACTTTAACTGCTGGAACTCCGCACTAGAAAAGAGCAAAAATTCTCTGATAAAAAGGAAATGCCAAGTTCTGAAAAGGGAGGCGGGAGGAGAAGATGATGTTCTTGTATTTAAGTTGCTCCTAATACTAAAGTTCTGTTTTTTTTTTTTTCTTTTCTTTTGTTCAGACCACTGGACCAGAAGCTTCTACTCAAAGAGTTTATAAAACTTTTGTATATCTCCTTATCAATGACCTGGGTGATATTGGACACTTACTGGATATTGATTAATGTACCAAGAACAAGTTTTAGCTTTTAAAATATAGATTGACATCTCCTCTGGTTGATAGAAGAGGTATTCTGAAACTGACTTCACATCTCAATGTTTAGAAACGTCATGCTGAATTGATGCAGTAGCTAGGAGTATTATATAACACTTGAGAATGAAAATTTTGTTCTTCAATAAATGAGTAACAATCTTACAATAGTAAAAATATTTATCATGATATAAATATATTATTACTGGTATGGTATAGGCAATCTTCAACAGTAACAAATATTTAGCCAATCAGAATGGATACCAAGAAGTATTTATCAGCCCTGACCAGAAAGCAGATCATTTATGCTATCAAAAATAAGGATACAAACAAAGCAACAAGAAAATCATTGCCAACATAAGAAAATAAAAAGCCAAATTCAAAATCTTTGACTGCTGTTTCCATATTTTTCTTTCCATTTAAAGTCCTTCTAAAGCAAATATCAGCAAACTTTTTCTATACTAGGTTCAAATAGTAAATATTTTAGATTTTGAAGGCATATGATCTATGTTGCAACGATGCATCTCTGCATTCGTAATCAAAGAAAACGTGGTTTGATGATAGATAGCACCTTCCAATAAAATATTCTTTTAAAAAACAGCCAATGAGCCATAGTTTGTTCAGAATCAGAATTACCTGTTGATGATTAAACTTAAGAAAATTAGCAGACCTTTAAATTCCAACTCATGCCTAGCCAAAATGGTATTTGTGTCAGTGTGGCTAGCCAAACAGACTTCTGCCAAAATGTATTGAAACGCAACTGCTGGATTATAGTTACAAATGTGACTGGGAAGTTAAACGGCTGTGTTCCTTTGGATTCTTCTTTTCAAATACGTTTAACCCCAGTGCTCTCATTACTAGTAATAAGAGGACACACTAGTAATATGTTAATAGAATGGGTAAAAGACAAGAGAGATACCAGTGGACTTCTCCTAAATTAAACTTAGCGAGTCTACTTAATAGGTTGTGATTTGTTTTACAATAATCATTCCACTTGCAAAATGGAATCAAGTGTGCTCTTAGAATCTCTTTACATAGCAAGATTCTGTGGTATCTTTAAAATATGTTGTTTCTGTAAAGCACTACAGGCATTTTCATTAAAGTTGAGAAGAAAGACCAAGAAGTTAATTAGATCCACTCATTTAAAAGTTCCATCCAATGCTGTAAGTAAGAACAAGAAGAGATATAAAAGCCAGAAGAAGAAATCAATGTATTATTATTTGCATATGAGATGATTATCTATGAAGGGCTAACTTACACATCCAATAAAAGGTCATACTAAGAATTAGAATGTAAATATCAGTTGTGTTCACATATAATTTTAGAAAAATTAATAGGTAATGTGCATAGGTAATACTGAAAATTAATAGGTAATATTGAAAATCCAAAATACTGAAACAAAATTAAAACTTAGAAAAATACTTAATAACTTATGTACAAGTCTCAAATGAAGGAGACTGGACCATAAATATTCAAATAAATGAATTTGATGCATCATGTTTTGTCAAAGAAAGACAAAATACTATAAGGATATTTAATGCTTCCAAAAGCTTGGCTAAATTATAGTCAAAATTGCACTGTGTCTTTATAAGTAAGAGAATAAATCTAAAAATTAATTCAAAATAAAAATATGGGGAAAATTGTTAAGAATTTTTTCAAAGAATAATTAAAGAGGGTTCCCACTAAACATAAAATTATATAATAAAACTCAGAAATCAAAGAAATGGATCATCACAAAAGAATGAATTTTGTTGTGGAAAAACATTTCAAATCAATAGAGAAAAAAAATCTTTCCAATAAATGATATTCACAAAATTAATGATTTTGGAGGTAAAATTAGATTTCCATCTCAGTGCATATACTAACATAAATTCCAAACTGACTAAGGAGTTAAATATAAAAACTGAAATCATACAAGAATCAGGTAAAATAAAGGAATAATATGTCATCATAACATCAATGTATCTTAAGAATATATTGCTAAGAGAAAGAAGCCAGTTGAGAGGATTACCTATTGTATTATGCCACTTAGAACATTCTTGAAAAGAATACTGTGGAGATGGCAATTGCTGGGAGCCATTAGCCAAGTAAGTATGACAATTTCCTTGCCAGCGTACCCCATGTTGCAGTGACATTGAATGTACTTAACCTTGCTCAAGGACCAAGGCAGATTAGGGTGTTCCCGGTTTTAAGATAATCTTGTTTAGGGCGTTCCCAGTTTAGGTTCCAGGTTTAAGGTTTAAGATTATTCCTGCTGGGAATAGGGCGTATCCTGCTGCCTGAGTTCCCCTTGAGTTCTCACGGGATTCAGACAGTATATTTTGGAGATAGAAGCCCAGTGGAGGTGAATTTGGGCAGAGAACGTGGATTTCGGAAGAGAACGTGGATTTCCCCAGAACGTGATTGTAGACGGCAGGTGTGAGTTCGGGAATAAAGAGTTGCTGTTTGAATCTACAAGCTGTGTGGTGGCTCGTGATTGTGTGCCCAGCCAGACTGCGGCATTTGTGCCCAGCCAGACTGTGGCATTTGGTGGCCCGTGCGGGGAACTTCTGAAGCTTAAAGGTAAGTGAAATTTCTCACCCCTGAAGAAGAGCGAAAGAATGGGTGACCAATTCAAAAAACAATGTGTTCTTGTTTTGACTTATTTTGTTTTTATTTCAAGTTGCCTGTTCCTAGAACTTTCTCAGGCAAACTGGGGAAAATGGTTGACTCAAGGTTTGAAGTTGTTCACCTCCGAGCAAGAGAAATTGTTAGAGGAAGGAGGCACCCCAGTGAGACCAAGAACAATTAGGGCATATGTTGATACAATACAAAAATGTAGCCCATGGCTTTTTAAAGACAAGTTATTAAGTATATCAATGGGACCATCATGGTATCCTGTAGAAAGATTTTTCTTCAACAGGAAAGAGAGGGCTAGTTCTGTTTGCTACACTTGTCTAAGATCTTGGTTTCTACAAAGTTCTGATTAATTTACAAAGCTAAAATGTTGAAACAGCAACCACTCTTTACTTATTAAGTTCCATAAGGTAATATATTTAAACATTATGTGTGTTTTCATAAATTGGTAAATGAAAAAATGTTTAATATTGCTTTGGTCTGTGTCTTTGCTGAAACAAGGTTACTAAGTGTTAAGATTCTATCATGTGTAATTTATATACAAAGTAGAAAAATTTTCAGTTGGGTTTCAATTATAGTATTATAGTATCATAAAAAACATGAAAGTCTTTCATCTTATTAAAGTGGAGTAATTTGTCTAAATCAGAAATTTTATAAGAGTTGTTTCAAAATGTGAATTTATAAAAAGGGTTAACGGTTAAAAAAGAGATAGAAAAAGATTCAAGATGTGGAAATATATTTTAATATAAAAGGTTAAAGGAAAAAAAATGTTTCTAGATGAGATAATCTCTGTGTGGTAAAGTAAAAAGTTGTAAAATGCCATTTAAAAAGATTTTGAGGAAACTAGACTTACTTTAAAAGCTTGAGAAAGGAAGAAAGAAGAAAAAGGTATTTGTACATGGCAGATTGAGACAAAGCTTCTCAATGGAGATTAAAAAAAAAAAGGCCTTTGGTTGAAGGGCAGCCATGTAAACTAACATTAAAGTGATTTAAACAAAATCTAAGCCTCGTTTAAAAGAGTGAAGCTGTAGGTGGTGAAAAAGTACATTTAAAAGTACAGTATAGATGATAATTAAAAGGCTTAAAAGGTTAAATTGAAGATGGTTAAAATGCCTTCATGATGGAGGAAAGAAGCTTAATCTTAAAGGCATTACTTTAAAAAAAATGGGAAGATAATAGGATAAAAGATATTTAGATAAAGAAGATTAAAAATTTAAAGTGAAAAACTTTAAAGACAGAAGTATAGAAAGTTAAAAAGAAAAATGATAAAGAAGATGTAGAAAGATAAAAAAAATGTAGGAAGACAAGAATTTTATACCCACAAAATAGGAAAAAAAAAAACTAGGAGGAAAATAAGCAACTAAGGGTAAAAATACAAACCTTAGGGAAAAAAAACTAGAAGATAGAAATAAGATAGAAAATGGTTGAAAATGTCAAGTAAGGTATTACACAGATAGAAAATGCAAAAAGCTAAGACAACTATTAGATACAGACATATACTTATTAAAGCAAAAAGAGGGAATTGGAAAGGGGTATATATCCCCCAAAGTTAATCTTAAAATAACCCTTTTTACTCTAAACTTTTTAAATTTGGATTCATCAGGACTTAGTGCTGCGGAAAGGCATATGTATCCAAAAAATGTACATAAGCCTAAGGTACTTTGGAAAGATATTCTAACAGGACAATGGAAAGGTCCTGACCCAGTGATTGTCTGGAGTCGGGGTTTTGTTTGTGTGTTTCCACAGGGAGAACAGCAGCCGATTTGGATTCCAGAGAGATTAACTAAAACAGTTTCTACAGATCGAAAAGAAGATGATTTGACTCAAATCCATAACAGCTGATATCCAGAACTCCAGCTTGGCCATTCTTACATCTGCGACAGTGATTAACCAGGATGCTTTTTTCAATAGCTATTTTATTATTGCATTTTTCCACATCATAAGGTTCTATTTTTATTTTTTGAGCTCATACAAACCTAGGTTAATGTTTTTCTGATCAGTTTTATTTTTTGACTGTGGAGTTTTTAAACATTGCAATGGAGATTTCACCCAGGTAAAGCTACAAGGCCTTTACTATTTTCTTATGTGTTGTACGTTTGTGTACACTCTTGTGTTTTGTGTTGTATGTCTGTATGTGCGTATGTCCATATTTCTTATATGAGGAGCGCTCATGAAAAAATGGATCCGAATTATTATTATTTTTTTATTCACGTGATTTAAATCGTTTAATTTAAATTATGTAAACAGCTGTTAAGGATTGTTTTTAAAGGTGGTTAACAGATGTTTGTTTACTAATTTAAATTAGGTAAAAAGCTGTTAAGGATTGTTTTTAAAGTAGGTTAACAGATCTGTTTGTTTACTTTCACCTTTCCTTTTCATTATATTTAATAATTCTTTTCAGGATAATGTCTCTTTAGCATCATTGCCAGAATTCCTATCTCCATCTCAGTGCTGGTGAAGAACTCAACAAGTAATGCTCAATCAAAGAGTCAACTTACTTTGGGAGGAAACGGATTTGGGGAGGAAATGGACATATTGATAGATTCCTCTGCTTTGAACTGCTTGCAGAACTTGCCTGGACTATGTAACTATCGTTTGATGGTGTCACTAGTGATGCAATTTTTATTTCCTTGCCAGCGCACCCCATGTTAATTGTGGTAGTGCTGACATATCTTTGCTGATGGTGTCACCAGTGATGCAATTTTTCCCAAGGAGCCGTCAATTGGCTTGGTGTCGTGGCATTTCTGTATCCTCCTCCCTTCTGCTAGTGATGGTCTAAAATTTGGGGGCCAATGGCTTATGCTGGACCGGTAGTCAGTGACGGGTATGATCCAATTGCAGTGGTATCAACCTAAGACAGGAGGCTGACGCCTAAAGGTCAGTTTTCCGATGACGGGTAAGAACCATATGTTGAATTGGACAACCTACCAGGCACGGTCCATAAGCCACATTAACCTCACTCCCCCACTGGCACCAAGGCCAAATTTGGGGGCCAACAGAGGTGAGGCAAAGAACCTCACCCCCCCACTGGTGCATAGACCTATCCACAAGTATGGCTGTATGCTGGAACGGTAGTCAGTGACGGGTATGATTCAATTGCAGTGGTATCAACCTAAGACAGGAGGCTGACGCCTAAAGGTCAGTTTTTCCCATGACGGGTAAGAACCATATGTTGAATTGGACAACCTACCAGGCACGGTCCTTAAGCCACATTGCTTGTTGTTTAATTAATCAGAAGGGGGGAGATGCTGGGAGCCATTAGCCAAGTAAGTATGACAATTTCCTTGCCAGCGTACCCCATGTTGCAGTGACATTGAATGTACTTAACCTTGCTCAAGGACCAAGGCAGATTAGGGTGTTCCCGGTTTTAAGATAATCTTGTTTAGGGCGTTCCCAGTTTAGGTTCCAGGTTTAAGGTTTAAGATTATTCCTGCTGGGAATAGGGCGTATCCTGCTGCCTGAGTTCCCCTTGAGTTCTCACGGGATTCAGACAGTATATTTTGGAGATAGAAGCCCAGTGGAGGTGAATTTGGGCAGAGAACGTGGATTTCGGAAGAGAACGTGGATTTCCCCAGAACGTGATTGTAGACGGCAGGTGTGAGTTCGGGAATAAAGAGTTGCTGTTTGAATCTACAAGCTGTGTGGTGGCTCGTGATTGTGTGCCCAGCCAGACTGCGGCATTTGTGCCCAGCCAGACTGTGGCAGGCAATGCCAGTGGCTACCAGAGTTTGGAGGTGAGGGAGGGTTAAAATACAGGGTTATTTTAAAGAAATAAAATTATTGTATTTGTTACTGTAGTGGCAGATACATGATAAGGCAGTACCTTCCTATGCACAAATTTAAAGTATCAATTAGGGCTGAGGGGATTGTCCAGAATAGAATGAGAGCGTGACAGACCAAAAAAAAAAAAAAAATCTGGTTACATTACAGATGTTTAATTTAACATCAATGTACTTGTGTGGAAAAAGAGATACTCACCTAAGTAGTCTTAAAATGACTGGAACAATCAAACCAAAGACAAATGGAGCTTACATGGCACTGCTAGGGGAAGTTTTTTCCCACTGGGTATGGGTAACAAACCTGAAACTACTTCACACACACATGCTGGGTTTGATCAAATAAGTCAATGATGGGTTATAGGGGCCAGGTTGCTCACTACAAGAGTGAGGATTTACAGATATGAAAAGGGCTAAGGCCAGAATGAATCATGTGGTTGTAAATGGGTCCTGGTGACATCAGTAGAACCTCACAGTTTAATACAGATGCTGACAGAGGATTATATGTACATTAATCTATGGGGATTACACACATATTTCCTTGCTGGGTCAGCTGTAGAGTCTATAAATAATGATTCGCCAATCACAACAAGCAAACCCATCACTCGAGTCTTGGTTGCTAACACCAGCCTACCCTAAAAGCAGTCATGGAGACATGACTGATGGTGAAATTGAGAATGAAATATACAAGATGAGCCTGGATTTTCTTGTAGTGTCAAAAACAAGGCAGTGCTCAAAAAACAAAATGATTAAAGAATATCAAAGTGACACGGAAGCCAACTGAGCCCTCAATGGCCCAACTGGAATACTTGGAGTAACAAAATAAATAGCAGTGTATTGGATTATAACCAAAGGCATAAAATAGGTCCCCATGAGTCTGCATAGATTGAAACAATGTGTGAATAAGTAAGTGTGGAAGAAGAGACAAATCTCCTAAAGACAATTCCAAATAATTTATGTAACTACCTGCTCTCAGAAGCAAAACTCCCCACAATTTAAGTGTAAGCTGTTCATGGAGATTTCCTTCTAAAGGAAGGGTAGAAGAGGAGAGTAACTGAAGTGAGGAAGCTGATGAATACTTCCTTACTACATTTCCCAGGTGTTCAAGGTCAATATTAAAAGTGATAAGCCTTATTGATATGGGTAACCTTGATATATGATTAGTAGAAATTTACCTTTGTTGTTCCTTCTGCAAACCCTTACCTGAGTCCAATAATTAGAACAGGAAGTTAGACAAATCTTCAGAGACATTGTATAAAGTATCTGAATTATTAAAGTTATCAAGAACAAGGAAAGTCTGAGATACTGTTACACCCATAACTGTCTATGGAGACAAGATGACAAATGTAATGAGGTATTCTGGATGAGATACTGGAACAGAATTAGGTAAAAACATGGAAATCCGAATAAAGTATGGCCCTTAGTTAATAATGTTTCAATACTGTTTCATTAATTGTGACAAAGGTTTCATACTAATTAAGATGTCAACAATAGGAGAAACTGCCGCAGTCTGGCTGGGCACAAAATAACCGAGCCACCACCAAGCCTTGTAGGTTCAAACAGCAACCTTTATTCCCAAAATCTCACCGTGGCTCTACACACACTTCCCAGGAACACACTCCCTCCACCAGCTCTGCGCACCAATTCTCCCTGAACCCCAGGAGAACTCAAGGGGAACTCCAAAGTAGCAGGCCCCCAAGGCAGCAGGATCCGCCCTATTCCCAGCAGGCTCCGCCCTAATCCCAGAGCAGGGTCACCTTTCAACCATTTCCTCTGGCAAAAATGCCAGGAATCATTCTGACTAAACTGTGGCTCTCAACAAGAAACAATAGGGTATATGGGAAATCACTGTACTATTTTTTCAATTTGTTCATAAAACTCTTCTAAAATTGAAAGTGTTTCTTCAATAGATAAATATTTACTGATCACTGGAGAAGGCCTTTCCCAGCAGAAAGCTGAAGGATTGAATCTCTAGCCAAAAGATTAGCAGACGTAACCACATGAAAATTAATAACTCCTAACACAATGAAAAGATAAATTAATTGAAAAGAAAATGTCTGCTACACAGTATTTAGCACAAAACAAATTTAACGTCATAAACATCTAAAGATTGTTTTTAAACCAATAAGGTCAAATTTTAAGGATGACCTTATAAACTAGCAGCTCTAGAAGAAATGCAGACATCTCATAAATATAGAAAAATATTCAACTTTACTCAATAAGGATATGTTCTGCTGGCTGACTGAGATCAAAACATAGGCTGTGTCTAATCAGCATATCAGCAGTCACTAAAATTATGCCTTTGAATGATGTTAGGTGCATGGTACAGTTTCCTCCCAAAGGATATTAAAAAAATACAGCCTGCCATTGTTGTTTTTATTGGGCTTCTTGCTTTCTGCATATTTCAAAGAAAGTTATAAAATAGGCTGATTTCCACACAATTTGTTGTCCTTATCATCATATTCACCTACTTGGGCCTTTGAGGTCTCTTTCTTCAGGAGCTCTGAACTTTATTCCTTTATCTAGAATGAATTAACTACACAAGCTTGGGTACACCTGTATACTAGTTTTCTTGTTTATAAAATGAAAATTGTGAACTCAATTATCTCTAAGATTTCATCCAGTTTTATATATTTACAACTCTTTAGTCTCAAAATTAATTGGGACTCAGTATATTTAGTCTTTCAAGTAATTGCATTAAAAGAGGCATATTACTTTCCAGATATGTAGAAGTCTTCTTGCCTTAGAAAAGTGTAATAGTCAACTATTACTTGCTTCCCACTGCATAACAAACCAACTCCAAAATAAATGGTTTAAACAATTATGTATTTATTTTCTTAGTTAGGTCTACAGTTGGCTGCAATGGCTATCTCAGCCTATAGAATGTGGGGAGGCTGGGAAAATATTGTGCCTTATTCAGTAGTCCACGTGGAAGGAGTAGGAGATTCTTAGAAACTGTTGTGTTAATATAGAAGTTTAAAAACTCTCTAAAAGGGCAAGCAGAAAGACCAGTGCTTCCAAGACCTCAGTTCAAAATTGGCAGGTTGTCACATCTCCCTGCTCCCATCATCCAAAGCCAGTGTCACAATGAAGCCTTATATGAATGAGACAGGGAAGCAGACCCCTCCCCTGGGTAGGGGATAAGGGTACGTACTTCTGTAAAAATATTCTTAACTCGCCAGAATCACAGAAGAGAAGATTTCCCAAAGAGAAGAACTTATGGATATGGTTTTCTAGATGGGGATAATTAATTATCATTCAATTTAAAAAACCATTTTGGAGGACCTTCTATTTTGCAGGCAGTACAATTTAGTCGAGAGCTTCTTCCTCAATGCCAGGCCTGTTCTCTTCTCCAGAAATTTGCTCTGCAGTGCAGTGACCATTTCCTTTCCATGAGTACCTGAACTACAAATAATACAGCACCCTGAAAAATTAAAATTGCTTTATTAGGTACATCTTTGTGTATCTAATAAGATGCACATAGAACATAAAAAGCACTGTAAGAATTAACAGAAGCAGAAATTTTTATCTGCATGTTGAGGGAATCACAGCTGTACACATGTGACATTGTAATTTTCTATGGAAAGTTTCCATGGCTATAAAAAGCCTAGCTATTAAACCAAAAAGTGATGTCAATAATCACAAGATCCATTTAAAAAAAAAAGTTTCTTATCAAATACTTCTGAGAACTAATGAGTAAACATAATCCATTCACACAAGACCTTTTGAGAGTTTCAATATGATATTATGGGGCAACAACAGGGAGATGTAATATACTAAACCTGCTGTGGAACCTGTTCTCTATTAAACATCTCAAGCACTCCACAAATACCAACTGGGTAAGATGAATTCCCCTACTTACCATAGCATAAGAAGTGCCCTTCACATCTCCAGCTTTTGTGGTCCTGGGTAGAAGTAGGACACATAGTTTCATTCTATCCTGAGGAACTTCCTGTGGCTGCAAATGACCAACAGCAAGGTACTGTGCCAAGCTGGTGGTTTTCAGGAGTAGATGTGCTTCAAGAACTGATGTGAAAGTGCATTAACACTAGAACCTTTTCAAAGACTTTACACAGACATTCTGAAAATGAACCTGGAGAAAGCATAAGCCTAAAATGTGTCCTTAGGATGAATAAAGAAATGACATATTAGAAGGAAAAGAGGAAAAAAGAGCCCCTGGCACAGACACAAATTTTCATTTCAGTAGACCTAAGAGGGATATAAAGTGAGTATTAAATTCACCTTGGATAACTAACCTAAAAACCAAATCTGACGTTAACCCCAAAAACTTGGTGATAAATCTATAGCTGGGCATTAAAAAGATGACATATCTAACTTATACCAAGCACATCAGTCTCCAAAGAATGTTTAAAAAAAAAAAACTTGGGATATATCACATGTGACCCAAAAGGTATACTTAAATGCTAGATGATACCTTTTTGTTTGAAATTTAAGAGAAATTTTCATAACAATGGTTTTCTTGCTCCAAATACATGAATCAAATAAAAAAAAAGATGTTCAATTTTTCAGTAATTAATATTTCCCAAGTGTCTTTATGTTTTTCCAGTTTCCTTTCAGATTCTCTTCATCATCAGAAAACATGACCAATGGCCTGTTGCTAAGCTCTACAGAGAAAAAGGCCAGCAGAATTACATAAGGCTTGCTAAATGGAACCCATGACAACGTCTAACTAAGAGCCAACTCACTCACAGCCCATCCAAGGAACTTCAACAAAATGAAGGTAGAGATTGACAGCCTTTTTTTTGCGGGGGGGTGGGGGGGGCTACAGGGGATTGAACCCAGAGTGCTTAACCACTGAGCCACATCCCCAGCCCATTTTTTTGTATTTTATTTAGAGAAAGGATCTCCCAAGATGCTTAGGGCCTCACTAAGTTACTAAGGCTGGCTTTGAACTTGCAATTCTCCTTCCTCAAGCTCTGGAGCTGCTGGAATTATAGGCCTGCACCACCAAGCCTTACTGATTGTCAGCCTCTTCATCACTTAATCTAACAACAGAGAACTTAGTGGTGGAGTGGGGCAGGGTGCTGAGTTTTCTTGTGCTAGACCATTTCCTTTTCCACATGCTGCTTCTCTATTCTTCAATGAAGACTCAAAGGAGGCACAAGCTAGTTCATTGCTAAGAGGAGATTGTGACACTAGCAGCTTCAAAAATCACCTTTTGTGTCCTTGTTACTCTTCTCACCAAACAGTGATGTCTAAAATATATCAGCTCTATAATTGGGCACAGAAAAATTGTTCCTGCGTATTTACTAAGAAAGTAATCTGAGAATGAGTACATTAATGTTTAGGAATGTCACCATATTCTCTAATTTATTCTTAGAGTAGCCTTGATCAGAAGTTCTGCATTCTTTGGTTTGTGCAGTTGTTTATATACTTATTTGATGAACAATGTATCAAGTCTTCAAGGTGTGCAGTATCTTAGAAACTGGACATGCAGGGCAGCATCCCCGGAGTAGAAAAGTACAGTTTAGTGGAGAAATAGACAAACATTTGCAATATAATGAGACTGGAGTTGGAACAGTCATTATCTCAAGGTGAGAGGGGATCATAAGGCTAGATAGCCAGCTAAACCAGGAGTAAGGTGGGCATAGTTCAAGAAGGCAAATGAAGGAATGTTTAGGTGAGGTTTGGAAGAATAAGTAGAAGTAGGTTTTATTTATTTGTTTGCTTGTTTGTTTAGAGCTAACTAGTAATTTGTTGCTACCCACTTTGCTCCCAAATGAATTTAAGGAAATTTCAAAGATACAGACAACATCAAACGGTATTCAAAATGCAAAATAAGCTTTTTAAAGGAGAGCTAATAGGAAAAGAGTGGGGAAAACTAGCAGATCTAGAAGTGACATAAAATGCATACTATCACATATCTATGTCTTAATGAGATGCAGATCACAAATCTGGTTCCAAGCCTTACAGCAACTAACTCAAAAATATTAGTGATTATTTATTAAATAGACAAAATAAAAATAAAAGCCAACATTTATCCAGATAAACATTTGCAAAACAGAAATGCAGAGGAAAATGAGCAACTTTCAGGAGTTTAAAGCTTAAAGCAGAGACTAAGAAAAGGGGATAGGTAAAACTACAAAAGTAAGGGTGTGTGTGAACATGAAAATGCTCTTACGCCACATTAAATGAAGCTATCAGCAGCTTTCAAGAGGGCTCGGCATGGTCAGATTTTCTAATTTTAGGAGACAGAGAAAGCAATTACCCAAGTAAAAGTTGATGAGAACTTTGAGATCATTGTAGTACGGCTGAAGATAGAGGGATATATTCAAGAGATATTAAATGAGTTATAACTGACTGGACTATAGATGGAGAGAGGAGGGGTGCCATACAGGTGTATTATACATATAAGCCTTTGGATTTTGTGTTTTCCATCTATGAGCAAAATCTGATTTAGCCTAAACATCTACTTCATTTAAAAATAGACACAAAAGAAAACTAACGTGAACTAATATACCTGATTAATTTCCTCCAATAGAAGACAAAGAAAGAGAAAATTTTGGTCTAATTTTTAGAGCAAAGTGCTTTACTTGCACAATACATCATGGTTTGAAGAAGAGCTCATAACTGAGCACCTATAATAGACTTGAACGAAGAGATGGGGAAGGGAAGGAAGTAAAAGACCACAGATGGAGTCTGTGACATATTTTACATGGTTCAAAATTTGTCTAAGGTTTGATCAGTGAAGATGACAGTCCCATACAGCTGACTGAAGGATCAAATAGCATATTCTTGGGCTGAAAAGAATTTTGTTAATATGGTGATTTATTTCCAAGATAATATCTTTAGCTACTATTGCTTTTTTTTTACTTAAGTTTGATTCCTTGTGCAGTCTTTACTTATTATTACTTTATTTCTTGAAAATGTTTATATCTTATTTTTCTAGAGCTATTTTTTTTCATTTTTCTTCTGATTTTAGTAAATTATTCTATAGCCACAAACTCAGAAGGTAATAAGTTAAATAAATTAGAGTCAAGTAGGTACAATAATAATGATGATGGCTAATATTTATTGAGCACTTATTATGTGTCATATAGTCTTTGAAGGTTTTTCATATTATTAACTAATATAATTTTCACAACAACTCTATTGGGAAATTTCTATTAATCATTGTTTTACACATGAGTACACTAAAACAGAAAAGTGCCTTGGCCTAAGGGTTAACCTTCTTTATTTGCAACAAAAATCCTATCCATACTGGAGGAATCTCAGCAGAAAGTCAGTACACTAGTACCCAGTAAATATATGTTGAACAAATGAATGTAAGTGATATGTAATACTCTCAAATGACATCTTACCTTATAATAAATGTTCATCTCAATAACCATTTCATTTCCTTTTTTATTCTATCTTAAGAAATCTGAAATTTAAGTGAAGGGCAGAGGAATTTGAGAAATCATGGAAGGGGCAAGTAGACTCCCACTCTGTGTTCATCCTAATCTATGTGTCATTTTTCCTAAAGTGTAAACTACTTCTGACATCTTCCTCATTGATTCCAATGTTTTAACAGCTCTAATTGGCCAATATCAACGTCATCATTCCTTGCTTATGTCATAGAATGTCCAGCTTCTCAAGTTTGCAAAAGTGATAATAAATTTCTTGACTCTCAACAAAATTTTCATGAAACGTCTCTAGGAAATGGAATCATTAAAATAAATATCAAGAATTTTATTGAATTATAAACCAATGTAAAAGTGTTTAATGCTATTTTAATTATGTACTTTTATGATATGAAATAATGTTGCCATTGTAAATGATGTACCTCCTGTCAGGCAGACCTTAAATGGAAATTAGTGCATATTGAATGGAGGGAAATTTGACAATAGCTATCAAAATCACAATACTCATACCAATTCTTCCAGCAATACCATTTCTGGGGGTTTCTTCCTAAAGACACATTCTCACATTATAATTCAAATGTTTAGATACAAATATTCATTACAACACTGCTTTAAACAGAACATGTTGGAAAGAATTGATAATGGAAATTTTTAAATTAATTAGAATTCATCTAAACAATTTAATACTATAAAGCTAAAAAAAATAGATAATTCTACATGTACTGTTAAAACAACGTTCAAGATACATTGTGTAAAAAAAGCGACAGGGCAATTTTTATGTTTTACCAATCTTGTCAAGAAGGGAAAATGAAGAAAAATATAGAAAAAAGAGAAATTTCAATGGAAAAAGGAGAAATATATTAAATAATTGTATGTGAATGAAGAACTTTGGAAGAATACATAAGAAAATAATATCAGGAATTGCCTTTGAGGATGGGTATTGCATGGCTAAGAGCAGGAGTGGGAGGGAGACTTATATTAAGTAGTTATGTAGATTTGGGACTTCCAGGAAGAAGCTACCAAAATGAAATTGGAAATACAAAAGATTTATTAGGGAAAGTACTTGTTAAAGATAAAAGGGAGAGGGATTATGGGAAGCAAGAACCTTCATACTGCAATGGAGGTTTAACATATGAGAAAGGAGAGAAGGAAGAGGATGGGGTAGGAGGAGCCTCAGAGTGCTTGCAGCTCTGGGAAAGTTCCAGCTGGGCTGATGAGAAAACCAAGAGTAAAGGGTTGTCTTTAGAGGGGTCCAACAGCAGGCAGAAATGGCCTGGCTCCACACCTCTAGGTTGAGGGTCATTGCGATGTGGCCTCAGTATGAACTCTGTGGCCTAGGTATGAGGTATGAACACAGTGGCAGATCCCAAGTGTGGCAGCTGGAGGCTGTCAGCTGAAGCTGCACTTCCCACAGCTCTTAGAGGGAGCACTGAGTGGCACAGTTCACGGCTGCTGAAATACCCTTTATGCACTACTATATATAGAATAATTTCACAGAGATGCTGTTGAATAATGCTAGTGACTTGATGAATGATACATGTAATATTTTTAAGATGAAGAAAAATTTTAAAATATATAATGCATGTTAGTGGGATTGTAAATTAGTACAATCACTCTGGAAAGCAGTATAAAGGTTCCTTAAAGAAAAAAAAAAAAAAGCTAAGAATGGAACCACCATGTGACCCAGCTATCTCACTCCTCAGTATTTATCCAATAGATCTAAAAATCAGCAAACTATAGTGATATGCCATTTCAATATTTATAGTAATATAATTCACAATTGCCAAGTTATGAAATCAACCCAAATGCCCATCAAGAGATGAGTAGATTAAGAAAATGTAGCATATGAATGCAATGGAGTTTTACTCCACCATAAAGAAGAATGAAATAATGGCATTTGCCAATAAGTGCATAGAAATAGAAAAAATAATGCCAAGTAAAATAAGCCAGACTCAGAAAATCAAGGATCAAATTTTTTCTCTCATATGTGGAAGCTTGAGTAAAATAAGGGAAAGATAATTGGGGAAGGGATCAAATATCATAAAGATATTAGGTAAATTAGTATAGTAGAAGAAGGATAAAGAAGGAGAGAGAAAGGAGGGGAGAGGAATAAATATGAAATGAATTTAACAAAATCATGTTATATTCATATATAAAGGTACCAAAGGGAATTTCACTTTTATGTATGTGTAGAAGAAAGGAAGTTTAGTAGAGGAAGGAGAATAGGAGGAGTGAGGAGGGGAGGAAGACTAGGAAAATGAGATTGAAATCAAATTCCTTGCATGTATGATTTTGTCAAAGTGAACCCAAATACTACATATAATTATAATGCTCTATTAAAACGTAAATAATGCAATCCAAGACTTTTAAAATACATACACACACACACACCACAAACATGGAGTATATGCATAAATATTTATAATAATTGTAGCTAAATATTAAGAATAAAAGTTTTCTTTACCTTTTCTTTTGTGCTTTCTAATTTTTTTTTTAGTTTTATGTGAAGATATATCTCTTTATTTTTCAAAGATATTCCACCAAAGAAGGTGAAAATCATCTGGCTAATTTAAAGTTGCTTCCTGCTCTTTCTTTTCTTCAGTTATTCAGGGAAAATCTGAGAAGTATAAACAAGTATATCCTAAGGGCAGGCTCTGTGTTCACTTCCTTGTCAGCTCACAGAAAAATTGTTTGGGTCCATTAAATGGGACTGTGGTCTTCAGAGGTACAGAATCCACTCAAGTTGTTCTATGTCTATGGGAGGAACTCTCATACCCATAGACTCTACAATACACCATTGACTTGCAAAGGTTTCCAAAGGAAAGACAAGGAAGCATAGGAATGCAAATCAAGATTTTAGACCTACTTCTCTAGCACCAAATGAGAAGATGTACCAAGAAAACCTCCAACACCCTTATCGATGTCTATACACATAATATGTGTGTGATATTAGCTCCAATGTAACTGACATTCTGTCACTGAAGGATTATTTCTGTGCATGTCTTGTGTTCCTGATTAGTATCTGTTCTTCTAAGACTGAGGAATGAACTTTATTCATTTGTTCAATCTCTGCAATGCACAGTACCTTCTAATCATATAAATGACAATAATTACTGAGCACTTGCAGTTACCAGGTAATGCACTGAGCTAGGAACCTACATATAACATTTCATTCAATCTTCACAACAACCCAGGAAAAATGAGTTATAGTTATCCCTTTTACAGATGAGGCCTCAAGGAGTTATTCAACTTACCCAAGATCACAAAACTGGTGAAGCTAGTATTCCACACTCATGTTCTAAGGTTCCAGTCAATGTTTGCTAGTAAGTACCCAAGCATTATAGATCAAGAGTTGGCCAAGTAGGACTGGTGGGCCAAATGCAAACTACTGCCTATTTTTGTATGACATGTAAGCTAATAATGGTTTTTACATGTTTGAATGGTTTGGAAAAATTGAAAAATATATTTTGTGACACATGAAATTCAAATTTCAGTGTGCCTTATGAGAACACAGCCTTGCTCATCCATTTCCATATTATCTATGACTATTTTCACACTGTAATGGTAAAGCAATCACAGAAGAAATGGAATGACCTGCCAGGCTTAAAATATTTACTATCTGACCCTTTATAGAAGAAACTTACAGATCTCTATTAGAGATGGAGGTTTTATTCCAGTATTTCTCAGAATCATCCAGGGTACTTTTTTTTTTTTTTTTCCTAATAGACCAGACTCCCAGAGCTCCAGACATACTAATTTCTATTTCCCAAAGTGAGATAACTCTTGGTCTCACAGATTCTTATCTCTGTTTTTAAAAATTTCCCCAGGTGATACAAATAAGCAGCCAAGTTTGAAAGCCACCACCAGGAAGTGCTTAGGCCTTGGGCAGTTATTCCTCGGGGCCCTTTTATTTCTATTGAACAAATGGGTCGTCAGGGCAGGTAAAACCCTTGCATGCTTCAGAACAAAGCATCCTCTAGTCCTCCCAGGACAGGAACAAGGCTAGAAGAAAGCAGAAAGGAATCAGCAGGACTTTGGAGAGAGAGGCCCACTTTCTCTGCTTGCATGTGGTTCATTAGAAACCACACTTCAGAAGAGAGGGAAATGACTTCCTGAAAGAATCTGCTTATCAAGTGCAAGGATGACCATTTACAAACTGCTTGATTCTTTCTACTGAAGAACTGCTTCCATCTAGGACAGGGCAGCTGACAGATGGCCTTAGCACTCCATCCTCTCCCACTGTTAAGGGAACAGTTTTGCAAGAGCACACAAACCTGCTTCAGGTCAGGCATCATGAAAGAATGTTCTATCCTGCACTCTGGGGCCCATTGCTCAGACCTCACTAGCTGGCTTTCACTTCCAGCTCTCTGCTGAAATTAAGCCCAGGAATCTCAACATCACTGAGATGTCCTTCTTGCTAAACCTTCAGAATCATTTTTCAGCGTTTCCTTTCCTCTTTCTCCTTCCTACTTGTAAACATTCTCTTCCTTGGGGGCTTCTGTCTACTTCACTCCTGGGTTTTCTCTTGCTAGGTGGCACACGTGCTCAACCTCCTTCAGGTCTTCACCCTCCCTTAAATGATGGTGTTCCCAGGTTCCATAATGATTCATGCCTTCAACTCTTTCCCCAGTTTAAAATCTTTCTTAAACTCCAGTTTTATTTCTGAGAGGTATATGAAGCAGTGGGTAGATGGGGGTCTCTAGACCCCAAACACTGCTGGTTCTGCTATTTGCTTTCTGTGTAAACTTGAGCAAGTTACTTACCTTCTGTGTCTGTTTCCTTCTTTCAATGATGAGAATAATAACAATAGTTCATACTTAATAGACTTGTGGGAATGATATGAGTTTTTTGTAGTAGTTCACACCCAGGTAAATTTTACTCACCTCCCTCAGAACATTTGGCTGCAGTCATATCTTGTTTAAACAATTGGGTGAGTGCTACTGGCATCTAGTGGGTAGAGAACAAGGAGGTTGCTAAACATCCTACCATGCACAGGGCAATGCCACAGAAAATTAGGCGGCTTATATGGTAAAAGATGTCTATAGTGCTGAGATTGAGAAATGCTGGCTTACAGATGGAGATGTCATTGGAAAGTGATCTGACACCTAGCAAGTACTATACATGCATCAGTCACTATTGTTTTTATATCCAAGTGAACCAAACATTTGCATTTGAATGTCCAACAGCACCACAAACTCAGCATGGGCAAAACTAAACTTGTTGTCTTGCCTTCTTATTCTTACCTCCCAAGAGGCCCCTTCTCAGATGGCATAACTATCTACCCAATAGCTCAAGTCACAAACCTGAATATCATCTTTAATTCATTCTTCTCTCTCACCATGATCTTAACTGGCCAAAAAGTGCTGTGGATTTTACCTCCTCTACATAGGCATCAAATTCATCCCTTTTATTTATTTATTTTTTCCTTTCCCAAAATTATTGCCTTGACTTAGATACTGATCCTTTTCACCTGGATAAGCTATGCTGGTCTCCCTTCTCCCAGGCTATATTCCCTCCATTTTCTACAAAGTAGCCAGAATAATTTTTGAAGAAAACACTCCTACACAGGCCTACCCTGTAGCATGCAGGACTGAGACAAAACTAAAAGTAGAGGTTCCAGTGCACTGACGTCTATTCTCTCCTCATTCCCATTCCTCCCACAAATGGAAGCTCTGCACATGCCCGCACACACACACACACACACACACAGAGCACTCCTAAATAAGAGCATCAGACCACCCCTCAGGCCTGATTCCTATAGGTCACATGTCACCCTTGAGGAGGCTCTACTGTTTTGGCCAGGAATTACTAGGTCCTGGGTATCTAGAGTGTGGTCCACTGTGGGGAGAGGCTGGCTTGATGTGAATGTCTCCTTGTCTCACAAATATCTTGCCTCTGGGGTGGGTTGTGGTCCAAAGAACTGGAGTGGGGTCCTCAAACATGGGCTCTGGAACATGAGTCCTGAGTTTTGGGTCTGAAAGTGGTACTGATTATGCCATTGTTATCAGGAGTGTAGCAAAGTCATTGCATATGGTTCTGCAGTATTGCTCAAAGAAAGAGATGCCCCTGAAACTCAGCACACTTTCTACTAGCCAGGATGCGAGTTCTGCAAAGGGCTGTGACCATGGAAGAAAGGAGCTCCATTTTGCAATTTCTTATACCTGAAAGCTAGTATCTTTACCATGGCATATGAGCCTGTTATTGTGTGGTCTTAGCTTACCTCTCCAAACTGATGGATAGACATCTCCTTATCCTTTACTCTGACTTTCAGTTAAACTGACCCCTGGGTTCTCTAACAAGTTTCATGCTGTCCTTTTCTATAAGCCTTTGTGTATACTGCCAATATTCTTGTACCCACTCAGCCTTATTCACCTCTGAGACTCAGCTCATGGTTTACTTCCTCCCAAGAGACAGAAAACCCCTACACCAGTTCTATGGCCCCCAGCCACCGCTTCCTTTGTCACAATGTTGTATATTTTATCTTCTCACCAGACAGCAGTATCTTGAGAGATTTTTATCTTAATCATCTTCAATGCCTAGATGGTATATTGCCTATAAAAGTTTCCCCATAAAAATAAATTTAGGGATGAATAAATAAATGCATATACTAGAACATATTCTCATATGATGCTGCTGATGACAATAATGATGATGAAGATGAGGATGATGGTAGCAACTTCCTTAGTTTTCTAGGCACTGTTTTCAATGCTTTTTCTATATTAACTCATTTCATCATTATCACACTATACTGACACTATTTTTTTTCTACAGATCAAAAAATAGGCACAGAGATGATAGTTATTTGCCTGAAGTTCATACAGCTAGTAAGGAGAAAGTCAGAATTTGAACTGTCTTGGTTCACCCCTCTCCAGGGCCTTTTTAATCAATATGTTAATATATTACATTACCTCTCACAAAGGGTCAAAAATTTTGGACAAATAGAAATCTGCAAATTTGAAGGATATTAGTAGAACAAAATTTTAATCCAAGTGTAAGATCAGCCTGCTGGATGTTTTTTTTTTTTGGGCGGGGGGAATCATTTTAAATCAATGTGCCTTGTAGAAGTAACATTTCTGTTTTCTCTCAGAAAGAATTCAAGCCCCATTGTAGCTAATCATTTGGGTTTGCCATGTACAGTTGTCAACAACAGTGTGGCAATGGCTGACAGACAGGAAGACTGTTGAGATGTTGCCACACATCAAAAGTGCAGTCATCTCCCCTCAATAGAGCAACACCTTGGCAGCAGTGGTAGTACATGCCTATAATCCCAGCAACTTGGAGGATGAGGCAGCAGAATTCCAAATTCAAGGCTATCCTGAGCAACTTAAACGAGACCCTGTCTCAAATTTTAAAAATAAAATAAAAAGCATCAGGAATGTAGCTCTGTAGTAGAGCACCCATGGGTTCTATTTCCAGTATGCCTCCCCCCACCTGTCACACACACATAAAAAAGCAACATGTCCATTACTGTAACTAAGAAACCTACAGATTGCATAAAGACAAACCTAAAACCATGCATTTGAAGGAAATGTCATTTAGGAATTAGAACATTAAGACTCATGCTACCATCTTACATTATAAGCAGGGGAATGTTTTAAACACGGAACTCCAAGGATGGAACAAATAACTCTAGTTAAACCTGCCCTCATGGGAACTGGAAAGGAAAAGAGTTGGGGGGAAAAAAGGATAATCTATGATCTCTGCAATTTTGCTTAGGGCCATTCACACAGAAACCAACTAAGTGTCTCTGAGGATGGGGATATTCCAGGGAGGAGGGAGTTAAACTGGAACCCAGTCTCAGAGGCCAGTCTCAACCCTGGATATGGGAGATATGCTAAGGATGCAACTTCTGTTTACTACCCTCCCATATCCACCGTCCATCAAGGATTTACTCTGACTTGTTTTTTCAGCAGAGATGATGATTAATGACTGTTGAACTGGCACTCAGCTTCCTTTGCTTGGGTTTCATTCAGTGAAGGAAACAAGAGAGAACCAGGTGCCAGGCACTGTGCCCCTGTAGATATGCCTTGCTGGAGTTGTTGAATGCTATCAACAGCTTCCTGGTAAAACAGACACCTTGTCTGTTCACAGAGGTTAAATCAAGCAGCTTCAGGAACACTTAACAACCAAATTAAGCAAACTCATCCATGTTGGAAAATCGACTTGAGAATCACCCTACTCACTCTCCTTCTTTCCCCACCCACAGGTTTTTTGTTTGTTTTATTTTTGTTGTTGTTCTTCTGCTGTGGCCCCACAAATAAATAACTGAGCTTTGCACTAAAGCACCTGTGGTGACTGGGTGAACTGTTAATTATGAAATTTGGATATACCATCTGGGTTAACATTTGGCTGAGGGCAGCTGAAGCTCTCCGTGATTCTGACAAAAACTATGAATATTTTTTCTATTAATTATTATAGTACTTCCCCCAGCTGGCATTTCCTTGTTTCTCCTCTCTGCCCATTCAAATCCTAGCACTCCTCCAAGGTTCCAAGTCCCTCCTTCCCCAGTATGCCTGCTCTGACTTCCCAGCCCACATGATGAATCCCATTTGCATTTATAGTCAGTACCCAAATGTTTGTCCCTTGATTGTCTTCTAATTGTTTCACATGCACTAATTCAGACTCCTCAATATAGCAGTCATGCAGTACCTTATACTTCTTTTTGTATCTTATCTGCATAGCACACTGAATAAATATTCCTTTAGCATTAAATTTCTTATATATTTCAGGACATTAGCAACATTGAAATATTAATCTCCTAAGGGGAGGAACCAGGACTTGTTACCCTTGGTAAGCATCCCACAACCAACCTCTAGTAGGCACTCAGCCATGTGAAGAATGAAAAGACAAAGAGAAATATTCCAAAGATCTGGAATCTGTTTTTCAGTAAACTATGTAATATTGTAACTGAAAGATTAAAATCATGCAGCAGAAGCCTTCTTTGTGCGGAAATAGAAGCTGAAGTCCAAGGATGGTAGGTGAATTTTAAAGAGCAACAGTGAGTGTATGGTACAAATATGATCTTCCTTTTATCTGTTCTGTGCTGTGTTCAAGCAAGATCCCAAGCCTTAGCTCTGCCTCTGCATTTGAGAATACTATGTCATTCTTGGCTTCCTGGTCCCCAAGTGCTCTCCCTTGACTGGCCAATCACAATTATGCACATAGGCCTAACCACAGGTCATCATATCCCAAACCGACAGCCAGAATGTCTCCCCAAAACCCAAGGGCATTCTTTCAAAAATTACCCAAGATGGGCTTGGTTGTAAATTTGTTTCTACCAAACTGTAATTGTTCCTTTGGTCTTTGATTTTCTAGGCATCATTATGCAGTTACCATTACACTTGTAGCCTGAAGAGCTGGCCACACAATTGTCCTCAGAACCACTGCCAAGTTTGCCAGCGGTGCTATTTCCTAGGCTGAGGCAGAAGGGTAGTATTTCTTCCTTTTAGAACTAGAATTGCTCCTTTATTTTCCCCCCCTAAGCTAGAAGTAAAAGACTTTCCTCATATTTAAATGAGTATAAAACTTGACCCCCTCCAGCCAGAATACTGGCTGTGGAACTTGTCATTTCCCTCAGAGCTCCATCTATCAGAATCAGGAAGATTAAATGAAATCTGTCCGTGTGGGTATCCAGTGAGGTCACTGATGTGTCAAACATTTGAACCTCTTGCAACTTTTTTTTTAATTAATTTTTTAATTGGTACAAAAAAATTGCATATGTCGATGGTCTAATGTAATGTCATGATAGTGATTACATAGTGTGATGTTTAAATTGATTAAACATACTTATTTTCTCAAACATTTATCATTTCTTCATGGTAAAAACTTTTAAAATCCATTCTTCTAGCTTTTTTAAATGTACAGTACTATCCCTTCAGAAATTTCAGAACTTCATGCTTCTGGGATTGAACCCAGGAGTGCTTAACCACTGAGCCACATCCCCAGCCCTTTTTATTGTTTGAGATAGGGTCTTGCTAAGTTGCTTGGGTCCTCGCTATGTTGCTGAGGCTGGTCTCTAACTTGCAATCCTCCCACCTCAGCCTCCCATGTCACTGGGATTACAGGCTCGTGCCACCATACCTAACTTACAACTTCCTGCTTTTTTGATCGTCTTTTTCAGGTGCCAGGCATTTTGGAAACTTTGCCCTGCAAATTGTGCATAAAGTTTTCTCAGATTATGATTTGTCTTTGAGTCTTTCAATGAGTCTGAGTTAAACACGCACAGAATGACTGAGGGGTTTTCAAGAAAGAGGCCTCAATGGTAAATGCCTTTGCAAACATTTCCAATGACCCATACTTTCTGAAAAGTCTAATTCTTTGTAAAATTGCAAATGTTCACCTCTTTATGATAGTCATTTGCCTACTTTGGGGGCTCCCCCCTCTTCAGGCACTCAGGCAAATTTCCTCATGGATTCATGGTTTCTCAATATGCTGTTTACACAATGTGCACCCTGAACATTGAATTTATTTATTCTTTCCTCACTCTCTATATCAAATTTCATCTGTGTCATCCCCAAAGGGCCCTGGTTTCTAATAAACCTAACTATACAAGTTATGTAAATTTGGGAGTTTCCTCAAACCTCTTGGTATTGATCCTGTTCCATCATTTAAAAACAAGAATGGGCTATATGCTCCCAAAGCCCCTTTGTGCTCTAATGTTGAGTCTACCAGTAAACTGTGGTGAGTGTTTACAGGAGAATTAATATATATTTCCCGGTTGTACTTGCTCTGGGTTGCACAACTATATTCTAATGTATAGCTTCTAGGAATGATGCTTTTCCATGGTTTCAATGAGGGCAACTACCAGCCTGGTGGCAGATCAGTGACAGAGATAATTCTGATCAGGTAGACTCTTCAGCATCATTTTCAGAAAAACTGCTATGCTATGCTAGAAATAACCCTGATTTGATGTCACAAATTTGAATTTGAATCCAACAATTCACAATCTGAGTGACCTTGGGCACAGGTCTTTTCTTTACTCTAGCTCTTTGCAAGTCAATTTCCCCAGCTATAAAACATCTGAATACTTTTCTCAAAGTGATGGTATTGTTATTGTTCTTGTAATAAAAGAATAAAACAGGAAAATATATTAAACCACCTAAACAATACCTGGCACATAAAACATGTTCAGAAAATGTTAATCTCTTCTGCAGTCTTACTCTGCATGTGACAAAACTCCAAATTCTTCCTTTTGACTAATTCTAATATGAATCATTTTTTTTTCTAGAAGTGAGATACATATGATTAATGCAGTAAAAACAATACTACTCCACAGACAGAGAAATCAAACTGAAAACAACTTGTACAAGACAAAATATCCATTTCACAGTTACTTGTTGTGTACTATTACAGGGGTCTGGCTCCATGTTCCCTGTGTTTCAGAAGGTCAAGTTAGATAGTTTGACCCCGAAGCATGCTCAATTCACAACTATGAGACTCAAAAAGTCCTCTTCATTAATTCTAATAGAAGAAAAAAATAGACAAGTGCTCTTAACAAGGAAGAGAGTCTGCCTCCTCCAACTAGCATCAAACTGAGGCCCAGAAGATAAATATTGACTCATATTTTCAGGAATAAGTCCAAAATCTACTCTATCCTCCTTCCCTGTAGCCATTTCCTTTTCTCATTATCTTTCTAACAGGGAAATTGGAATGCACAGTCCTGTGAGTCATCACTTGATCAAATATGGCTCCAGCTGTGAAGAAGCTGTGGAGAGAATTCTAGGCATGGATGAGGTTAGACTGCATTGGCCTATGAGATACCCTGGGAATTGGGGTGATAGGCCCCCCACCTAGAGGGGCAAACTTTGGGAGAAATCACTGGTTCCTCTTTAATCAAAGATAGAAACATGCAGAAACCTGTTGCAGAATCATTCTGTGGTGCTCCAAAGGCAAGCAGCTCACATCGTGGGACATAGCCTTGGGAAGAAGCCAGGCTGTTATGACCACCCTCTCCCTGTGTCTCATGCATCTCAAGACTGACCCTGCTCACCCCAGAGCCTTCTTTCTCAATGAGCACTACCTCCTCCTACCTTCAAACCTCCTTTTCTAACCCTCCACAGCCAGAAGGAGGGAAAAACCCTTAGACATTTAAACCAATTTAAAATGAAGAACATCCTTTTAAGCCAACTATTGGCATTTAAGACAATACAACAAAATTAAGATTTAGCCACTGGTAAAATATTCTAAGAAAATAGTCTCTTCTCTTTCCTTGGTGGTTTTCCTATGTTAATAGCCCCTATTTAACTACATGTCCTCAGAGCCAAAATTCCCCAAGTGCCTTTTTTTTGGGGGGGGGGGGGTGGCAGGGAGGGGGTTGGCTAAGGAGTCCGTAGGCTGTAGCTTAAAGGAATTCTGGTCTCAAATTGTTTTATGTTCAACTGAACAGCTGCATGACAAAATAAACTTTAGAAGGTATTATTTTTCAAGACACATGCAGTCTGTTGTTAAAAAAAAAAAAAAAACTGGGTGCCTACAATCTCATCAGGAAAAACAAAAACAAACAAACAAACAAAAAACAGTAGATCAGATATTTCTAAGAGTTAAAGGATCCAGAAAGACTGGTTGCCTCAAAGGTCACCTGTGCATATGGTCACCCTAGATTTTTCTTTGAGTGACAATGCCCAAAGTTTACATTAACCAAATACCTAAACCTACTATTATGAGGTTTACAAAAATGGGATAAGTGCCTGAAATGAAACCTGTTGAGGCTCCAATTTTAAAATATACAAATATGCATTTGTTTAAAGGTGCATGCATATATGAATGTGTGTAGTGTGTGTATAATGCAAGCATACCCCCATGCATGTGTGCACACCACACACACACACACACTATACATACATGCAAATATTTGATAGTGTTGCAATTGCATATATTTGATAGCCTGGACCAAAGAGATCAATTGGAACTTGAATTGATCTGTTTGTAACAGGATTGCCATCACTGAAGTAATTCTCTGGGTCCAAGATGAAACACTAGTTACCACCACTGTTACCTTTTCAGTTTCAAAGTAAGTGTTATCTATTGCCTAGTTCTTATGAGAAGATACTCCTAAAGCCTTTATATATTCTTGTACAGGTATGACTCACTGTTCTCCCAAGCTGTTCAGAAGAGTTTGATATGGAATACAAAGGATGAGGTTAGTTGCTGTTTTCATACACAGTATTTGTACTTTAACAACTGAAGGCAAAGATCTGTGTGTACTTGCTTGTCATGATGTTGAACTGAGTACAATGGACATAACAGTTGGTTTCATCTCCCTTCAGGGATGCAACTGAATAAATGATGTAAATGAAAACAAAAATTGTTTAAAAGACTCTGAACCATGAAGAAAAAACAATTGGTTAAAGACAGAAAGAGAAATCTCCATAAATTTCTTAAAGATGAATGATATTTGGAAACATTTTTGCAGGAAAACAAAGAGGAGGACCTCATATAGCTTTGAAGACATGCAGAGAGAGACTATAGTGGAAAGACCCATTCAGAATTTTAGAAAAAGTTATTTTGCCCCTATTATTCTACAGTTCTTCAAGCTATCAATCAAATATAATGGGAAAATAAAGACAGCATTTATAAGAAAGTGCATAGAAAGTTTACCTCCTGCATACCTTTTTTTTTTTTTTTGAGGAAGTAATTTGAAGATACACTCCAACTAAGTGTGAAATCCAAGAAAGAGCCTTGAGCTATTAACAATCTCTGGGAATGACTCAAAGTCCAATAAAAATAAATCAGTGTTTGACAGCAATGTAGGCAACCCATAAAGCCATTGCTCCAAATTAGAACAGAAACTTTTCAAGCAGAAGAAATGAATTGATCCCACTCAATAAACAGAGCAAGAAGCTGCAAGATCACAATGATATAGGACACAAGGATACATCTCTTCTCCCAGTAATTAGAAACCACATGAAAAGAAAAATTGCTCAAAAAATTATAGTCCAAATATGAAACAAACTGAATTGCAACATGATTAGAGTGTTTGAAGGGAATTCCATTGACCCAACATTGAGAGACTGACTGGTCAAGTCATATAAGGGGAGAGGCGATATGACATTTCTTGAACATATAAGTGAGCAAGATTTACTTAAGCATAATAATGCAAATGCCTCTTTAGGAGATATTGCTTTGAGAACATATAACCAACAAACTCGGGATCTCAGGGAAATTCTCCCTTTGAGTAGAACAGACCTTCACAACAACTGTCATCCAAAAAATAAAAGAGAGAGAAATTGTATTTTCCCCATCACAAGCTTTTCCCCTAAATTAGTCTCTACCTTTATACCTTAAGCAATAAGAAAGAAGAAGCAACTTATACTGCAGTACTTTGAATGTAGGCATAAATTGTGATTTAGACATAGTAGGTATTTGTTTTTCTTGTGTTATCATTAAAAAGGATTGAGAAAGTTCCTTGTGAATAGGCACCTTAACTAGTAGTAAAGGATGGATCATCTTTGTGAGACTCTCAAATGTCCCCATAAAATCTTTGATGCCTTTGGTTCTCCCTTTAGGATGGCCTGATGTTGCAGGTTAACCTCGTGCATTTACATCACTGCCAGTACACCTCACCTCCTGGATCCTGCTGGCAATATTGAAGTCATTGTTCCTGATCCCAAAAGCTACTGAAACAACACTCAGCCAACACCACTCATCCCTAGAATATGTCAAATGATGCCAAGAGTAACATTAGATAAAACCTCTCCTTCCCAAAGGTGATTCTATTGGGTAAGCCTCCTCTATTTTTACTATACTGGCCCATTTATTTAAAAAAGAAAAAGAAAAATTGAATTTTCCCTCTGGAATTATAAATTATCTTTCATTTGACTAACAAAGCTCAGAAGTATCAATTATAATTACTTAACAGAATCAGAATATTGCTTTCACTCTCACCAATGTATATTAGAAAGTAGTTAACAGAGGTCTGGAAGAGGAAGGCATCAGTGAGAAAGTAGTCAGGATAGAGTCGAATGGCTAAGACACTCAAGTGATGAGTAGAAAATCCAGTGAAATTGTGCTAAATTCCTGACCTACAAATGGCCAGGGGGATTTGCCAACACACACTAGGAGGATGGCACCTACAAACATGAACATGGTGGGATCTCACAGTTGGAGGAAGGTAGGAGGAAAAGCAGCCTGGGATGGTGAAAGAAGCTCATATGTTCCTACCAGGGGGTGACTAGAGTCATCCCTGACTCCACAATCTACTGGATGAGTGACATGTCATGTAATCATTCTGAGCTTCACTTTTCTATTATATAAGATGAAATGATAGTATTCACATCTCAAGAAACAACACAAAATTCCTAACATTTAAGAAAATTCACATATCTTTTGGTTGCTATCCTGTGCAAATATTCCCTGCATCCTGCATCACACTTTTCCCTCAAATTCCATTGCCATGCAGTGGGTTCTTCATGAATCTTCTTAGTACTTCTACATAGGCAAAGCATGTGGGGGTACAAAACAGTTACTTCCTCTTTCTTTACTTTCTTAGGGGACCTTATATAAATGCTCAGGATAAAGTGGATACATTGAGTTGAACAAAGGTATCAGTCAGGTGATCTCTAAAAAGGCAGAAACCCAACCAGAAATCTTGGCCTGAGAAGCTGTTTATGGAAGGGCTTAACATTTTACCAATTTCTCTGAAGGACTTAAGCCACAAGCCTTTCAGGTACAGACTTTTATGTAGACTTAGAAATTCCACCACCTTTAAAATTGCTTCTTATAAAGGGTCCCCATTATGTCTGTCTTCTTATGATGAGGTTGAAAGGAAAGGAATTTTCTACTGGTCAGTCGCTTCTTCTGGGTGTGTGCGGGTACTTGTTTGATAAAATTTCTTCATTTTTCCCCTTTACTGAAGGTCTCTTTTAAATCGTCCTTTTATTACTATTTTTCCTTTTTCTTTAAATGTCATGGCCAAGAATTGTTTCCTGGTGGTTTATCACAGAGAGATCGGGTCACCAATCCATTTCATTTCACTTCATTTCACTATTCATGCCAGTTAGCAAGGTTCAGGGAGACCGTGCCATGGCAGCGACCACCAGGCCAGTTGGCTGCCCGTCTTTCACAGCCAGATAGCAAGTGGGGCGTTTAACAAAGCAGCAGTGTTTTTCTCACTAACAGGAAAGGGGATTTTAAGCTTAACCTCCAAAAAGAACAAGTAGGTCTCAACTATAAAGCTGAGATCTGAAAATGAACTAACCATATATGTCTATGCAGATAATCGAGAAGACTCCAGGGTCATACCCTAGAAGTAAAAAAAAAATGGGCCACAAATACACACCCAGTATCTCTTCACATAGCTAGTTCTCTCACCACCTTTTCATATGCTTTCTCCCCGCTAGTACCTCAGGAAGCTCCCAGACATTTCTCAAAGCACTCAAAGTTTCTTTAAGCCAGCCAGCACTCCAATTGGACAATTGAGCTTTTCCAAGCCATTGTCCACATCTGACTTTCATTCCCTTGGGGTCCATCCACTGCATGCCTCAGCATGTCTATTCCATTTCAGACTGCTGAAGCCCTCTTGGGACGCAACTTTCCCAGGCACAAGGGAAATAAATATAACCATGAAGATTGTACATACCTATTGTAGTCTAGGTGAATTGCAACCCCTGAAATTATGCAGTGTATAAAATGTACAGTCATACAAAGAAGCCCTGGTGTTGATCCAGACCTTCAGGAATTTCCTCTGAGAAGGCAAGCAGTCCACTCCTGAGCTACATCCCCTTGCACTTACATCTTGTTACTTGAGAAAAGGAAAGATTTGTACTTGCCAATACTTACCTGCAAACACATTTAGGCATAGCTGGCAAAACCCCAGTCATGATAGGTATTCAAGTTCATATGCAGGTAGCACTTACACAATGGCAGCATTCATGCTGTGGGAGTGGCTGAGCCACGTGCCTTCAGATACCAGTCACCCATTGACACTCAGATCAGCTTTTCTCACCTCTCTCTCTCACCTCTGCCTCACTGTTGTCCACTTTGGAAAACTGTATTTTACCTTCCACTATCCTCCCAAAGGCTTTCTGGGGTGTTAATATATTTTGAAGTACATCACTGACTCTGCCCATGATAATAACTCAGGATTCCTCTCAGTTCCATTGGTGGGACAGAACAAATGACATTTGTTTGAAGGTAAGATCATCAACCTCCCTGAGCCCATTTTCCACTAACACTTATACAGACTCTTACCAAGATTGTGTGAGTTTCTTTTATGTTAAGGGTTGGGCACATGATTAAAACCAAGCCAATTAGACATTTCAATTCCCAAACAAGCATTTGAGCTTATGCAATATATGGTAAAAATATATTAAAATAGTCCATGTTTATTCACTTTATTTTCCCCCTCAGACAACACTGACTTTTGCTTCCTGCCAAGACTGACCTGATTTATTTTCCTTTATCTCCAATATTTTAGCAATTCTATAATATACATGTGTCTTTTGAATAAATTCCTTTTCTGTTTAAATTAGATAGACTGAATTTCTGTTGCTAATAACTGACAAATCCTTATGTAAAATATGCGAATAAAATAAAACCTAGGGACTGGGGTTGTAGCTCAGTGGCAGAGCACATGCCTAGCATGTGTGAGGCACTGGGTTTGATTCTCAGCACCACATATAAATGAAAAAAGGTCCATCGACAATTAAAATTTTTTTAAAAATAAAAAATAAATAAAATAAAACCTAACTGGAAAAGAGACATACACACAGAGACCATGAGTTATTTTTTTTTATTTTTATTTTTTTATTGTTGGTTGTTCAAAACATTACAAATTTCTTGATATATCATATTTCACACTTTGATTCAAGTGGGTTATGAACTCCCACCTTCACCCCATACACAGATTGCAGAATCACATCAGTTACACATCCATTGATTTACATATTGCCATACTAGTGTCTGTTGTACTCCGCTGCCTTTCCCATCTTCCACCATCCCCCCTCCCCTCCTCTCCCCTCCCCTCCCCTCCTCTCTCTCTACCCCCTCCACTGTATAACCCTGAGGGTCTCCTTCCATTTCCATGCAATTTCCCTTCTCTCTCCCCTTCCCTCCCACCTCTCATGCCTGTTAAATGTTAATCTTCTTCTCATGCTCTTCGTCCCTACTCTGTTCTTAGTTACTCTCCTTATATCAAAGAAGACATTTGGCATTTGTTTTTTAGGGATTGGCTAGCTTCACTTAGCATAATCTGCTCTAATGCCATCCATTTCCCTGTAAATTCTATGATTTTGTCATTTTTTTAATGCAGAGTAATACTCCATTGTGTATAAATGCCACATTTTTTTTATCCATTCGTCTATTGAAGGGCATCTAGGTTGGTTCCACAGTCTTGCTATTGTGAATTGTGCTGCTATGAACATCGATGTAGCAGTGTCCCTGTAGCATGCTCTTTTTAGGTCTTTAGGGAATAGACCAAGAAGGGGAATAGCTGGGTCAAATGGTGGCTCCATTCCCAGCTTTCCAAGAAATCTCCATACTGCTTTCCAAATTGGCTGCACCAATTTGCAGTCCCACCAGCAATGAACAAGTGTACCCTTTTCCCCACATCCTCGCCAGCACTTGTTGTTGTTTGACTTCCTAATGGCTGCCAATCTTACTGGAGTGAGATGGTATCTTAGGGTGGTTTTGATTTGCATTTCTCTGACAGCTAGAGATGGTGAGCATTTTTTCATGTACTTGTTGATTGACTGTATGTCCTCCTCTGAGAAGAGTCTGCTCAGGTCCTTGGCCCATTTGTTGATTGGGTTGTTTGTTATCTTATTGTCTAATTTTTTGAGTTCTTTGTATACTCTGGATATTAGGGCTCTATCTGAAGTGTGAGGAGTAAAGATTTGTTCCCAGGGTGTAGGCTCCCTATTTACCTCTCTTATTGTTTCTTTTGGTGAGAAAAAACTTTTTAGTTTGAGTAAGTCCCATTTGTTGATTCTAGTTATTAACTTTTGTGCTATGGGTGTCCTATTGAGGAATTTGGAGCCCGACCCCACAGTATGTAGATCGTAGCCAACTTTTTCTTCTATCAGACGGCGTGTCTCTGATTTGATATCAAGCTCCTTGATCCATTTTGAATTAACTTTTGTGCATGGCGAGAGAAAGGGATTCAGTTTCATTTTGTTGCATATGGATTTCCAGTTTTCCCAGCACCATTTGTTGAAGATGCTATACTTCCTCCATTGCATGCTTTTAGCCCCTTTATCAAATATAAGATAGTTGTAGTTTTGTGGATTGGTTTCTGTGTCCTCTATTCTGTACCATTGGTCCACCCGCCTGTTTTGGTACCAGTACCATGCTGTTTTTGTTACTATTGCTCTGTAGTATAGTTTGAAGTCTGGTATCGCTATACCACCTGATTCACACTTCCTGCTTAGCATTGTTTTTGCTATTCTGGGTCTTTTATTTTTCCATATGAATTTCATGATTGCTTTCTCTATTTCTACAAGAAATGCCATTGGGATTTTGATTGGCATTGCATTAAACCTATAGAGAACTTTTGGTAATATCGCCATTTTGATGATGTTAGTTCTGCCTATCCATGAACAGGGTATATTTTTCCATCTTCTAAGATCTTCTTCTATTTCTCTCTTTAGGGTTCTGTAGTTTTCATTGTATAAGTCTTTCACCTCTTTTGTTAGGTTGATTCCCAAGTATTTTATTTTTTTTGAAGATATTGTGAATGGAGTGGTTGTCCTCATTTCCATTTCAGAGGATTTGTCGCTTATATACAGGAATGCCTTTGATTTATGCGTGTTGATTTTATATCCTGCCACTTTGCTGAATTCATTTATTAGCTCTAATAGTTTCTTTGTAAAGCCTTTTGGGTCTGCTAGGTATATAATCATGTCACTGCAAATAGTGATAATTTAAGTTCTTCTTTTCCTATTTTTATGCCTTTAATTTCTTTCGTCTGTCTAATTGCTCTGGCCAGTGTTTCAAGAACTATGTAGAACAGAAGTGGAGAGGGAGGACATCCCTGTCTTGTTCCAGATTTTAGAGGGAATGCCTTCAATTTTTCTCCATTCAGAATGATGCTAGCCTGAGGCTTAGCATAGATTGCTTTTACAATATTGAGGTATGTTCCTGTTATCCCTAGTTTTTCTAGAGTTTTGAACATAAAGGGATGCTGTACTTTGTCAAATGCTTTTTCTGCATCTATCAAGATGATCATATGGTTCTTATTTTTAAGTCTGTTGATGTGGTGAATAAAATTTATTGATTTCCATATATTGAACCAGCCTTGCATCCCAGGGATGAATCCTACTTGATCATGGTGCACAATTTTTTTTGATATGTTTTTGTATCCGATTCGCCAGAATTTTATTGAGGATTTTTGCATCTAGGTTCATTAGAGATATTGGTCTGTAGTTGTCTTTCTTTGAAGTGTCTTTGTCTGGTTTAGGTATCAAGGTGATGTTGGCCTCGTAGAATGAATTTGGAAGTTCTCCCTCTTTTTCTATTTCCTGAAGTAGCTTGAAAAGTATTGGTATTAGTTCTTCTTTAAAGGTTTTGTAAAACTCTGCTGTATACCCATCCGGTCCTGGGCTTTTCTTAGTTGGTAGTCTTTTGATGGTTTCTTCTATTTCCTCAATTGATATTGGTCTGTTTAGGTTGTCTATATCCTCCTGACTCAATCTGGGCAGATCATATGACTTAAGAAATTTATCGATGCCTTCACTATCTTCTAATTTATTGGAGTATAAGGATTCAAAATAGTTTTTGATTATCTTCTGTATTTCTGAAGTGTCTGTTGTGATATTGCCTTTTTCATCCCGTATGCTAGTAATTTGAGTTCTCTCTCTTCTTCTCTTCGCTGGCATGGCTAAGGGTCTGTCGATTTTGTTTATTTTTTCAAAGAACCAACTTTTAGTTTTGTCAATTTTTTCAATTGTTTCTTTTGTTTCAATTTCATTAATTTCAGCTCTGATTTTCATTATTTCTTGCCTTCTACTTCTTTTGCTGTTGTTTTGCTCTTCTTTTTCAAGGATTTTGAGATGAAGTATGAGATCATTTATTTGTTGGTTTTTTCTTTTTTTAAGGAATGAACTCCAAGCAATGAATTTTCCTCTTAGAACTGCTTTCAGCGTGTCCCATAGATTCCGATATGTTGTGTCTGTGTTTTCATTTATCTCTAAGAATTTTTTTAATTTCCTCCTTGATGTCTTCTATAACCCATTCATCATTCAGTAACCTATTGTTCATTCTCCAAGTGATGTATGCTTTTTCCTTCCTTCTTTTATAGTTGATTTTCAGTTTCATTCCATTATGATCAGAAAGGATGCATGGTATTATCTCTACTCCTTTATATTGTCTAAGAGTTGCCCTGTGACATAATATATGATCTATTTTTGAGAAGGATCCATGTGCTGCTGAGAAAAAAGTGTAACTGCTTGATGTTGGGTGGTATATTCTATATATGTCAATTAAGTCTAGGTTATTAATTGTGTTATTGAGTTCTATAGTTTCCTTATTCAACTTTTTGTTTGGAAGATCTGTCCAGTGGCGAGAGAGGTGTGTTGAAGTCACCCATGATTATTGTATGGTGGTCTATTAGACTCTTGAACTTGAGAAGAGTTTGTTTGATGAACATAGCTGCACCATTGTTTGGGGCATAAATATTTATGATTGTTATGTCTTGTTGGTGTATGGTTCCCTTAAGCAGTATGTAGTGTCCCTCTTTATCCCTTTTGATTAACTTTGGCTTGAAATCTATTTTATTTGATATGAGTATGGACACTCCTGCTTGTTTCCGAAGTCCATATGAGTGATATGATTTTTCCCAACCTTTCACCTTCAGCTTATGTATGTCTTTTCCTATCAAATGCGTCTCCTGTAGGCAGCATATTGTTGGGTCTTGTTTTGTGATCCATTCTACTAGCCTGTGTCTCTTAATTGGTGAGTTTAAGCCATTAACATTTAGGGTTATTATTGAGATATGGGTTGTTCTTCCAGCCATATTTGTTTATTTCTGTTACTAAACATGGTTTGTTTTCCTCTTTGATTATTTTCCCCCCCTTTACTGTCCTACCTCCCACTGTTGGTTTTCATTGTTATTTTCCATTTCCTCTTCCTGTAATGTTTTGCCGAGGATGTTTTGAAGAGATGGTTTTCTAGCTGCAAATTCTTTAAACTTTTGTTTATCGTGGAAGGTTTTAATTTCATCTTCCATCCTGAAGCTTAATTTCGCTGGATACACAATTCTTGGTTGGAACCCATTTTCTTTCAGTGTTTGAAATATGTTATTCCAGGATCTTCTAGCTTTCAGAGTCTGTGTTGAAAGATCAGCTGTTATCCTGATTGGCTTACCCCTAAATGTAATCTGCTTCCTTTCTCTTGTAGCTTTTAAAATTCTCTCCTTATTCTGTATGTTGGGCATCTTCATTATAATGTGTCTAGGTGTGGATCTCTTATGATTTTGCACATTCGGCGTCCTGTAGGCTTCTAGGATTTGGGATTCTGTCTCATTCTTCAAGTCTGGGAAGTTTTCTCGTATTATTTCATTGAATAGACTGCTCATTCCTTTGGTTTGGAGTTCTGTACCTTCCTGTATCCCAATGACTCTTAAGTTTGGTCTCTTAATGTTATCCCATATTTCTTGGATGTTCTGCTCATGGTTTCTTAACAGTCTTGCTGAGCTGTCTATGTTCTTTTCCAGTTGAAATACTTTGTCTTCATTGTCTGATGTTCTATCTTCTAAGTGTTCTACTCTGCTGGTAGTATTCTCCATTGAGTTTTTAAGTTGGTTTATTGCTTCCTGCATTTCTAGGATTTCTGTTTGTTTGTTTTTTATAACCTCTATCTCCCTGTATAGTTGATCCTTTGCTTCCTGGATTTGTTTGCATAATTCATTGTCGAAGTGATCTTTCATTGTCTGATTTTGCTGTCTACTGTCTTCCTTGATACTCCAGATCATCTGAAGCATGTATATCCTGAATTCTTTATCTGACATTCCATCTGCTGCAGCTGTTACCTCTTCTAAAGTTGCGTTGACCTGCATTGCTTGTGGTCCTTTCTTTCCTTGTCTTTTCATACTGCTTGTGTTTCTTTCCTGCAGGCACGGGCGGCGGCTCTGCTCTCTCCTTATTCCAATTGGGGTGTCATGACTACCACGCCGGCAGGTCACTGGGCCTGTTCTGGGTGCTGGCGGCGGCTCTGTTCTGCCCCTACTCCAATTGGGGTGACGAATGTACCACGCCGGCAGGCCACCGGGCCTGATCCGCCGGTCGGTTGCAGGTTTGCCTACACTGCAGGCGCGGGCGTCGGCTCTGCTCTGCCCCTACTCCAAATGGGGTGATGTGTCTGTTGTACCTGCAGGCCACTGGGCCTGTCCCGCTGGTTGGTCGCAGGTCTGCCCACCTTTTGGGCACAGGTTGTGGCTCTGCTCTGCCCCTACTCCAATTGGGGTGTCGTGACTACCCCGCCGGCAGGTCGCTGGCCCTGTTCCTGGCACGGGCGGCGACTCTGCTCTGCCCCTACTCCAATTAGGGTGATGTGTGTACCATGCCGGCAGGCTCCTGGGCCTGATGCGCCGGTCTGTCGCAGGTCTGCCTATCTTGCAGGCGCGGGCGGCGGCTCTGCCCTGCCCCTCCTACCACGCCTGTGGACCGCTGGGCCTGATCTGCAGGTTGGTCACAGGTCTGCTCACCCTGCGGGCACGGGTGGCGGTTCCACTCCGCCCCCACTCCAATTGGGGTCACATGACCACCACACAGGCAGGGCCTGATCCGGGTGTGGGCGAATGATCTGCTCTGCCCCTACTCCAGTTGGGGTGACGTGTGTACCACGCTGGCAGGCCGCTGGGCCTGACTCGCAAGTCTGTCACAGGTCTGCTTACCTTGTGGCGAGGGCGGTGGCTCTGCCCTGCCCCTCCTACCACGCCCGTGTACCACTGGGTCGCGGGTCTGCCCACTTTGTGGCTCCGCTCTGCCCCCTCTCCAATTGGGGTCACGCAATCACCACGCCGGTGAGCCACTGGGCCTGCTCCGGGTACTGGCGGCGGCCCGGCTCCTCCCCTCTGGCTCGATGACAAATCGAGAGAGACTCGGGTGTCTGTGACTCACCCCCCCTACCAGGAGACCAACTGTTTCTGTCGCCGCTGGTATTGATGAAGTTCTCTCCTCCGCCGCTTTCTGATGACATCAGATCTCTGCCATGTTGGTATCCTATGCGAATGGCAGCATTTCGTTCCCCTTGCCGGGCAACCAAAGCAACGGGTGAGTCCTGACCAGCCCTCAGCAGGACCCGGACTGAGAAGCAGTTTCTGCGGGCTCCTAGCCCTGGGCCAGGGCAGTTCTGAGGGCCGGAACTCGGCCGCTCCGTGCTCGGTGTATGCTCTGATAAGAGCAGGCTCCAAGAAGCAGTTTCCGCTGGCTCCTTAGCCCAGGGCCAGGGCAGTTCTGGGAGCCTGAACTCGGCCGCCCCACGCTCAGTGCTCGCTCCGATAAGAGCAGGCTCTAAGAAGCACCCAGGCACTGAGCCCGAGCAATCTGTCCACAAGCCGCAGGCGAATGGCAGCCTGAAATTACCTGTTCTATGGCTGAATGAGCTGCGGTCAGTCGAAAACAGGGATGGTGACATCAGCTCTCCAACATGGTGGCCGCTGGCCTCCTCTGTGGTCTGACCGGTGTGGAGAACCGAGATGGACCGCTTCCTTCTCCCGTCTGGAACCCAGAATTCAGCCCTGAGTACGATGCTTGCACGGCTGGCAGAAACTGCAGCGCTGTATCCCTGCGTTGCTATCTCCTCACTTCCCAGGGCGCAATGCAGACTCTAGCCGCTGGGCGATTTGCTGAATAAGCAGTGTTACCCTCCGAGCGAAAAATCTCTTGCGTTTGAGTCCCCGTAGCCGATCCTCGTGCGATGGAAATCCTTCCTCCAGGTTCCGGAGCACCCCACTATTGCTGGAAATTCCTAACAAGATAGCCTTTAGCCGTCCTGACTTGTCATACTCCCACACAGTGACGCAGCACACGGGGGCAATGCACTCCCCTCGCCGCCATCTTCCCCTCCCTTGAGTTAATTTTTAAATCCAAGGTGATCCACATTAAAAATCCAAAAGAGGATTATTTTTGAGTCTTTAAAAAATAATTCAAAATTTTATCTGGAATGATAAACATGTTATAATGGCCAGGAACATTTTTAAAAAGAAAAACTTTATTATCAGATATTGAATTATATAAACTAAATTTTGAGGAATTGACTGGTTTTGGTTTGGTTTTTCAGTGCTCAAATCAACAGCAGTTACTCATTCATGTTAGGCAAGCACTCTGCCACTGAGCTACATTCCCAACCTAAAAACTATTACAAAACAGTCCGCTGATGGTGTAGAAATAAAGCTATCAGAAGAAATGGAAATTGATAAATAAACACAAACATATATAAGAAGTTCATAGATTATAAAAATAGAAATTTCAAGTCCATAAATTATAGATAACTGAGGGTAATTCGGTAAGTAGTGTTTGGAAAACTGACTAGCACTTAGAATTTACATTTAATAAAATATAAAGTTGGGCTGGAGTTGGGGCTCAGTGGTAGATCACTCACCTGGCACATGTGAGGCACTAGGTTAGATCCTCAGCACCACATAAAAATAAAATAAAAGGTATTGTGCCCACCTACAAATTTTAAAAATACAGATTTAAAAAAAAATAAAATATAAAGTCGAAGGCCTAGCTCACTTCTTATTCCAAAATCAACTCCAAATGATTTATAAAAATATGGATAAATATTCTATAATGAACTATAAAATTATTGAAGAATATTCAAAATGTAAATGTTTAAAAATAAGACTTCAAGTACTATAGTAAAACAAAAATGAAGTATAAAAAAGGAAGAAAACCTAAAATATTTCTGGAACCAAACATGACTTTTTTATTATCTTGAAGTAAAAAATGTCTATCTTGAAATCTCATCTCAATAAAAGGGTAGAAAAAAATCTAGAAAACAATCAGTGCCTTCTACTATACATTAAATTTGCTATATCATGGTGTCTCCATTCAATAAAATATATTGTGGTCCTTAAAAATAATGGCATAAGCCTACATAGTATTCATATCCAAGATCTTTTTGAGACTGGGGCTAAAAGAGAGCCCATTCCCTCTTTTGGCTTTTTATAGCCAGTCATTGATGACCAGGTGAGAAGGGCTCAGGAAGGGTCAAGGACAGGAATGAGCTCTCAAGGCCATCCATTCTTGTAGGGCACCAGAGCAGACAGACTGCTGAGCCACAGTCCTCACCAGCTGCAAAGTAAGAATTAACTAGAGTGCTGTCTAGGTGGCATGCACCTGCTGAATCACACATGTTGGTCAGATTGGGGAAACAAAGAGTGTTTCAGTCAGCTTTTTTTGCTGCTGTGACTAAGTGACCCAACAATAACAAGTTTAGAAGAGGAAAAGTTTACTCTGGGGCTCACAATTTCAGAAGTCTCCATCCATAGAGGGCTGGATTCCTTGAGGCTCCAGGTTAGGCAGAACAACATGGCAGAAGAGTATAATAGAGGCAAGAGGCTCATATGATGATCAGAGGCAGAGAGAAACTTCACTCTCCAGATACAAAATATATACCCCATAGCCATGTCCCCAATGAATCCCTTCCTCCAGCCACACCCCACCTGCCTCCAGTCACCAGTTAATCCCATCAAGGATTAATTCACTGATTAGGTTAAGGCTATAGCCCAATCATTTCTCCTCCAAATTTTCCTGCATTGTCTCACATGTGAGCTTTTGGGGGACACCACATCTAAACCACAACAGAGAATCCAAATCCTGTTTTATGTTTCCTATCCTGAACAAAGATAAAGCAGGGCTCCCAGCCTGCTTTATCTAGTCTCCTATGAGGTATGCCTTATGGTAATCAGCAAAGGCACAATCACAAATAATATCTTCAAATGTAGATTATTACTGGTAGTATTGGGGAAATTTTTAATTAAATATATTTAGAAGACTGATATTTATGGAGAATCTCAAACACTTAAACTGAACTTCAAGTTTTAATTCTAATTATTCTAATGAGAAGTGACCTTCCTCTCCTCTGTCCTCACATCAACTTCCCCTTCTCTTCCTCCTCAGCCTACCCTACTGCTTGTCTCATAAATCTTAAGGCATTTGTCTTATGTTTACCCTGAACTATAGTTGAAATTTGTTTAATTCCTCTAATGTAAATTCCTTTATACAAATGATCATTTGTAATCATCAGTTACCAATTTAGCAGAAAAATCACCTGATATTTTCTCTCAAATTGCAATTGCTCTATCAAGTTTTTCTCATTCCTCAATTAAAACGTCTCAAGCCTTCACCATACAAATTTCTATCCCCTGCTTTATGTTTATAGCCAGTCATAGCACTTATAACCTCAAAATTTATTTGTAGATCTCATTTGTTATCTCTCTCTCTCTCTCTCTCTCACACACACACACACACACACACACACAAAGTGCAAGCAAGAAAAGAAAAATGTTTTGTTTACTTTTTTTACTCTTTTTTCATTAGATGCCAAAAGAGCATCTGCCATGTAATAGGTGTGCAATGTATTTATAAGAATATGATTTCATCATGATAGGATGAAAAAAAGAAAAAAAAAAAAACTCTAACCTTGGGCTACAAGTTCAGCTCAGTGGTAGAACACTTGCACAAGGTTCTGGGTTCAATTCCCATCAAAAAAAAAAAAAAAAGAAAGAAAAATAGAGAAAAGAAAAAAATCTGACCCTTACTAGTCAGCCTACTTATGCAAAGAAATATCATCCAGTAGCTGTTACATGATCTTTCCTTTATGTGTAATTCAAATTGTTTCTTTCTTGCCTCTCTGGTTATCTAGAATGATCAAAAAAAAATTGTAGAAGATAGGCATGACAACCCTATCATAGTCAGCAGGTAAGTCACTATCAAATGCTGAGCTGGAGAAAAGATATATTTAAGAATGCAGAAGGAACAGGAACATTCTTCCAGAGGTAGCAACCAGTGGGGATGTCCTTCATTCCTTTGGGAAACCACAGTGTGAACAAGAAGGGACTCTTGTGTATGAAATCATTACTGTAGCATCTATCCTTAAAAATACAGGAAGGTCATCATGTTGTCAGCTCTGCAAAGGCTTCTACAAGTAAAATTTAGATACACTTTCAACTTGGAACAACAAAGCTTTCACATTCATTCTACCCTTGGACCCTGATACAAAATCTAAGGAAATATAACACCATTAAAATCTAGTGTTTAATGCAAGTTTTAGTGCCTCAATAGCTTCCTTGGAAAATATATGATGAGCTCATCTACAAAAATCAGAAAGCCTCAGGTTTGGGAACATAAAATTAAGTCCCATATGTGTCCAATAGTTTCCAATTGCAAAGTGGTATGTTATTAAAGAGTCACAATGGAGCTTCATCAGAGGGCAAAAAGGCACAACTACATGGAAAACTGATTTTGAAGGGTAAGGAAAGAGTGGGGGATCAGAACCACTGTGATGACACTTCTCTGTAACAGATACTTGATTAAAGCCCTTTCTCAAAAACCTCACCTTCCAGATTTTACTTGGGAATTCCTAGGACCCTGCAAATCCTGGCAGAATTCACAAGGGGAAAATGTCCTAATTCTCTCTCTCAATCATTTAGCATGCACCACCTAGGTGAGACAAGAAGCTCTGTAAATTACTCACTGTTTTTATTTTGCCCATGCTGAGCTCCTTGTGAGCCTTCCTGGGTTTGTTATACTCTGAAATATGGAGCATTAATGACCTTTTAGAAAGTGCCAACACATGTTGAGAGGTGGCTACTTGCTCTGCTCACTATAAAAAAAGGGTGTTAATAGGCTCCAAAGGGGGCCCTTAGTAAGGAAAATAGTACTTCAAGCCTTTATTAACTGACTGCTATCTGTAGGGGGATCCAAAGCAGTGAGCCCTTCCTCCATTTGGAGAAAGGCTACATTCAAGAACAAGGGAAAAAAGGCACTAATGGGGTCCTTTCACAATTTGAATTAGATGTGTGACCTTGTAAAACCTGATTAACTATTGTGTTTTCATCTCCCCCTGTTGACAATTGGTTTGTTAAGTGGCTTCTCTTAATAGCAAAATGAGTGTCACAGAGAGGGTGCTGCTGGAAGCCAGCCTTTGCAATTTCCAGTATGTGGCTGATCCTTTCCAGCTGATTTTAGTTCATAGATAAAATGATCTGAAAATAAAAACCAAAAACTGAGGCTTTTTTTTTTTTTTTGGTCCTTATAATAGCCTTCTCTCTGCCATTCCTATGACTATTTTCCAAGAATTGTTAGAGCATTTTGATGATAAGGGTAATAAGATATTGGATTTTTTTTTTTTTTTTTTTTTTTTTGTCTTTCTACCTCTCAGAATAGTATTGCACATAATGTCTGGCTTGATTAACAATTAACTCCAAATGGCTGAGCTACCACATTAGTACAGCAACGATACAGCTGAGCTGGCCCTACCTCGGCATGTAACTGGGAAATGGTATATCAGATATTCAATAGATTCATCTAGGACTTTCCAACATGTGCCTTCCCTCATGAGTAACTTGGGAGAAAAAAATATTCCCATACTTCTCTTCATTCTCATTCCCCCATCCTGCCTCTGGCTGTACCTATAGATACACTTAATATTGAACTAAGTCTTTTTTGCTAACATTCTGAATGTTTGCTTGGAAGTTGTTTCACAACTCAGTTCCAGTTGGGACCAGAACATGAAGCACTAAAATACCTTGGGAAAAGCTAGTTGCCTGCTGTGTCTGGTTGAGACTGGAAGTAGTAGCATTAGATATCTTGCCAGAGAGTCTGTTCTCATAACACTTATAACCCAAATCTGTAGCTCTGAAAGTCCAAACGAGTTTTGGAATTAGTTATACCAAAGGATCCTGATGTTTCCCCAGATGCCTTTTAGATTAACTATAACAAGTTTGACCTGAATGGGTGGGTGGTCCCTCTCCCAGGCGTACAATGGATATTAAGGCAGCCTTGAAGGCGAAAAGAACTCACAAAGGGCCCTGTGAAGGTTAGAAGGAAGGAGCAGGCCAGGCTACTTAAATTGACCTGGTGATGAGAGCAGGGAAGGGGGATGCCCTGTCCTGCTATTCCAGGTATATTGCATGTATAATTACTTCATTTGGATACTGGTTTAGTGTAGGAGGGGTGGGGGAAAGAAGGTGGTGCAATTTTGTCATTTTATTCAGTGAAAATAGCATCTAACTTTTGTGGGGTTTCCCCTATGTGTTCTAAGTGCTTTCTATAGGTTAAGCAATTTTATATTCATAACAACTCAATTGCTCCTATTCCCATTTACAAATATCACCTAGAAATATATTGTTCACTCCCAGGTCCACTTTTTACATATGTAATGTCTGGTTTTCTTCTCGATAACCTCATTTATCTTAAGTATGTTAGTTTGCTGTCTACTTGTTTAAATTACATTATCTTTACAAGCAAAACTTAGAGAAAAGTCATTTTACTTTCTTCTCCACTTTCCATCCTCTGCCTTAAAGAGTTTTATTACCAGAAGCACTAAAGCTAGTTAAGCAAAACAATGATAATATTATAAGAATAGCTATTATTTATTGCAGGGGTATTATGTGAGGTACTTCATAGATTTTCATCTCATGCTGCCTTCTTACTCAAACAAACAAGAAACTGAAGCAGAGAAAGATGAGTAATTTTCCTAAAACACAGCTGATCAGTACCAGGACTCAATATAAAGCAAGACTTCAAGCCCAGTGCTCTTTATATGTTCCACATGACATATCCTTAGGAACTTTAATAGGCAAACTGCATTAAAAAAATAAATGAAGCAGAGACCTCCACACCCCTGTAGGTCTTCAGGCAGAGGATGAATCCTGGTCCAGAAGGAGGAATGTGCATGAGGGCCAGTCCTGGAGAAGGAATGGGCTCTCTGGGCAGTGCCACACTACTAGAAACAAACAGAGCAGTCCCCAGAGGAGCATGACAACATCTGCCAGCAGGTGGGCTGCTTGATGTGGCTTCAAGATTTACCTGTAGATATTGATGTACTCTTGATCTGAAGCTGATAGTTTTTAAATGCCTTTGTTTTAAGGTTGGTTTATCTTATGTGGAATTTTCACCTAATTAAATCATATTCAGTTCAAAATTATATAGAAACAGCTAAAAAGACCTAAGGGGAAACAGGTTCTTCTGGATGAAAAATCAAATTGAGCCACCAATAAACTCAATTCAATGAAAAATGGAAACCAGAAACCAGACTCCCTGGCTACATGGCATGTATGCTAATGTGGCAGGCAGAGCTGATACATTAGTACAAAATGTTCAGTGTATTTCAGATGCGAAACCATGTCTTAGAAATAAAGAAGCAGAATCAAATAATAAGAGGCAAATGGTCACTGCTAATATTTGAATGTTATTTTTAAAGCACAACACCCGTTGGAAGATCAAGTAATGTGTACAATGTTAGAAAAACAAAGTCATTGATTTACCGATATCCTTCATTTAGAGAGACCCAGCTATTTCAACATGTGTCACTTTTTATTTCCCTATCTCTTAAAGGTAAAAAAGAGAAAAGAAACCAAAAAAAAAAAAGAACAAGAAAGCATCTGAAGAGAGAGACTTGGAAAGGGGAACAGTACATGGGGATATTTTTGCTTCCAGCTATGGACAAGTGCCACACTTTCTCCTAATAACCTTGACCTGCTTTTCCTGGCTCAGCAGTAGCAGCTGTGTCACATCGGCTTAGCATCTGCTTATCAATCTATCTATGCAAACCTGACTCCCATTTCCAGTGTCCTTAGCGCTCAGGATATCACAGCGACCCGGTTGACTGAGCAGCCTGCAGAACATAGGAAACACTCAGTTCTTAGGGGGAGGTGGGCAGGACAAGGGTTGAAGAGGTGACCAGAACATGGTCTCTTTATTGTCCAATGATCACAAGTACAAAGAATATTAGTTGGCATAACATTGAGCAGGTTGTTCTAAAGTTGCAGAATTAATGAGTTGTTGAATCTTTAAAAGAAAAATGTCATACCACCACATAGCTCAGTAAATATGTGATGGTCTGTCAGTTCTCTGAGGCATTGCACCAATGCTTCAGCATGATATTTATATTTTCTCAGTGAAAAATTGGGACTTAAGGAGTGATTTGAGAATTATGGTGACTGAGAGTATGGCTCCCTTGTCTGGCTTCTGATGTTCAAATTCTGGCTCTAAAAGAAACCAGCCATGTGACCATGATTATGATACTCAAGCTCAATAATAGTATCCTTGGGTACTATTCTCGGGATTAAATGAAAATAGTGAATAGGAGTTATAGAGCTGGATCAGAGGTATGCACCCAATAAATATGTAGTCAGAGAAATATGAGTATACTTGCAGAAATAAAGAATAGCTAAGATTAATCAAACCACTGAAATTGGGCCTGTCCCACCAAAAAGTGTGGATTATATGATATATACAGTATGTACCTAACCAGAGTGAGGCTCTGTATACAATGGCTGGTAACAGGATTTCTTATGATCTGGGCCCTTCTAAATGGCCTGGCATAAAGTGCCTGCCTCTAGTCACTGAAGCCATGAATCTTTGTTGAGTCTGGCTTAATCTGTTCTTAGAACCAAGAGACTGTTCTAGACCCTGGGGACCAAATCGTGAACAAGAGTGATAAAGACTTTCCCTCACAGAGCTTGCATTCTAGAAGGAGAAACAGGAAAAAAAAAAGTTAAATACAAAACACAGATGTGTAAATCAGGAGTAAGAACTGCTATGAGGATAAATATAGCAGGAAACAGGATCGCAAGGGGTAGAGCTACAGAATCTAGTAAATGTGCTCAAGTAAGTATCTCTGAGGAGGTGAATTGTGAACAGGGGCCTAAAGGAAGTGATGGAGCATCTAATGTAACTCTCTTGGAATATTTCCAGGTAGAGGGATTAGCAACACCAAAGGCTGAAGCTAAGTGTGCTTGGAAACCTGAGGAGAAACAGGTCATTATGGCTGGAGCAGAGGGAATGAAGGAAAGCAGGGAAGAGACATAGAAAACTGACCAGTGGCCCAATGTCTAGGTTATCAGATGCCATCATAAAGAGTTTGGAATGCTAAAAATATGCTGAAAAGTCTTTAGAAAGTTTTGAGCAGAGAAATGGCACCTCCTGAACATGTTTTACAAGCCCCTTCTGGAGGCTGCATGGAGAACAGATTGTAGTAAGTAAGAGTGGTACCAAGAAAGCCAATTAGAAGTTTTCCACACTATATCAGATGGGAGATGAGTGACAGTCGCTTTTCAAGGTCGTGACCAAGATACCTGACAATAACAACTTAGAAGAGGTAAGATTTATTTTGGCTTATGGCTTCAGAGGTTCAGTCCATGGTCAGCTGGCTCTGTGGTGAAAGGATGTGGCAGAGGAAAGTTGCTCACATGACAGCCAGGAAGGAAAAAGAGGAAGGGGCTGAGGAGAAAATTAACTCTTCTGGGGCATACCTTCAGTGACCTACTTCCTCCAATTAAGTCCCATTTCTCAGTAGTCCATCTAACTGTTAATCCATTAAATCCACTAAACGGATTAACCCACTGATGAAGTCAGAGCCCCCATGATCCATTGCCTAGAAGTCCCACTTCTGATCTTTACTGCATTAGAAACCATGCTTCCAACACATGAGCTTCTGGAGACACTCAAGATCTAAACCATTGTAAGTGGCTTGTAAGAGGATAGCAATTACTGAAGTGGTCAGATTTGATACATATATATTTTTTTGATAGTATGGCAGACATGATCTGAAGATGGTTTGAACAATGATATAAAAAAGGATAAGACCTGTAATCCCAGCGGCTCAGGAGGCTGAAGCAGGAGGATTGTGAGTTCAAAGCCAGCCTCAGCAATTTCGTGAGGCCCTAAGCAATTCAGGGAGACCCTGTCTCTTAACAAAATAATAATAATAATAAAAAAGAACTGGGAATCTGGCTCAGTGGTTAAGCACCCCTGGATTCAATCCCCTGTACCAAAAATAATTAAAGAAAAAAAAGGATAAGAGTAAATATTGACTCCAAAGATTGTAGCAAAAGCAAGCTGAGTAAATGATACTGTGACATTGAGGAAGTTTGGGAGACGTCAGTTTAGAGATGGAGAGGAATCAAGAGTTTGGACAAACTAAATTTCAGATGTCTATTAAATATTCTGATGGATGCCAAACAAGTAAGATAAATGAAACTGGAGTTCAAGGGGAAAGTCAGATCAAGAGATACCTATTTAAGCATCACTGGCATACAGATGGTGTTTAATTTGCAATGAAATGATATCACCAAGAAAGTGAGCACACCCTGGCATTCAGGATTCAACAGAGACGGGAAAGATGGCTTAGTTTGGATAAAAATACAGTAAAAAGAGAATCAGCTGTGCTTGGTGGTGCTTATCTGTAATCCCAGAGACTCAGGAGGCTGAGACAGGAGGATTGCAGGTTCAAGACCAGTCTCAGCAACTTAGCAAGACCCTGTCTCAAAATAAAATAAATACATTTTAAAAAGTGTTGGAGATGTATCTCAGTGGTAAAGTGCCCTTGGATTCAATCCCCAGTAACAGAATGAAAAGAAAAAAAGTGGCTGATTCTTGGTATACAGAGCCCCAAAACTTAATCACAGCTGTATGATGGGTTGGCATAAAGTTCTCTTCATTTCCACTTCCTAACTTATGAAGAGTGTGCCCATCATTCTCTTACCACCCTTGGGAGGCCTGAGAGCTTCATCTGTGAAAAGTCACTGTGGTAATGTGACAGGTACTGCTGATAGGCTAGGAGCTCAAGACCTACCACATCCTACAGGAAAAAAAAAAAAAAGTCCCCAATCTATAGCTCCATCCCAATACCATGTGCCAAGTAATGCTAAATCTACTCTACAAATGAGTACTCTCAGAAGAGCATTAAAATGATGAGTCAAAGCAGCATCAAAGAAGAGAGAAAAATATACTGGGGAGATTTAGAGAACATAAGAAATAGTGCATATTCACAACTTCTTACTGGTTAGGAATTGAAGAGAAAAAAAAGAGAGAAAGAGAAAAGAACTACAGTCTTGTCTGGTTGGCATTATCATGAAGAAGGCAAGCATGTAAGCCCCCTTTGAGGAAAGATCAATGCTTGAGATCCTAGTGGAGCCAATGAAGATTGATTCAAAGGGTTGATTTCTAGACACTCAGTCCTAAGAAAGAAGTTTGGGGTGTGTTCCAAGTTGGTAGGACAGATCAATTTATTTTGGTGATTGTTTCTGAGCAGAAAAAAAGAGAGATGATTTAGAAAATAATGGCACCACCTAGAGTTCTAGCTTCCCTTCACTTTCTTCAGGAATAAAACAGGGAACAGAAGAGAGGACATGGACTGGTTTAAATATATTAAATGTATAAAACATGCTGGTAAAAATGCAACCATCATTTAATTGTCTTTTTTTACCCTTGAAATTTTCAGTTGGGAAGAGATTCATGGACTAGCAAAGAGAAGATAGATGTCGGTCAAAGAATCACTTGCTAAAATGTCATGCAGTTCACAGATTTGGGAAGAGAGGCATATCTTTAAAATATTTTAAAAATGCAGAATAGCATAATAATTACAAGTATTATTAACATTTCACTCGATTGCTTCTTTAAAAAAACAAAGAAAGCAGGCTGGGGCTGTAGCTCAGTGGTTGAGCGCCTGCCTTGCACGTATGAGGCACTGGGTTCAATCCTCAGTACCACATTAAAAAAAAAATAAAGATATTGTGTCCATCTACAAAATGGACATATTAAAAATATATATATTAAAAAAGAAAACATTACACATCAGTCTCAAGTCCACTTTGTCCTTATGCTTAATGCTACTCCTTCAAAAAATCAGTGGTTTTCAGTATTTGTTTTAAGCTAATACAAATATTGTCATACTGTATCTACCATTCCCATTCTGCAACTTGCATTTTTGATGAACCATTATTTTTGAGATGCATGCATGTTCATATGTATATACCTAGAACTTCTTGCCCAAAACTTTAACGAAAAACTCATTGAGCAAGTGTTCCCTACTCATCCCTCGACTCTATCCTCTGGTAACCACCATTCTACTCTCAACTTTTATGAGATAAAAGTTTTTAGATTTCACATATAGTTGCTATCATATGGTACTTCTCTCTTCTATATTTTCTACTGAATTTTGCTGTGAACTTAAAACTTTTATAAAAGCTAAAATTTATTTCACTTAAATGATGTTTTTTCCAGTTCCATCCATTTATAGACAAATGCCATAATTTTACTCTTCTTTATGGCTGAGTAAAACTTCATAATATATATACATATATATATATATATATATATATATATATATATGTGTGTGTGTGTGTATATATATATATATATATGTATATGTATATATATACATATATATATGATATTTTCTTTATCCATTTATTTGTTGATAGGTATCTATGTTGATTCCATAACTTGGCTATTATGAATTGCAGTGCTATAAACATTGATGTGGCTACATCACTACAGTATGCTGATTTTAGATCTATATACCAAGGAGTAGGATAACTTGGTCATGTAGTGGTTCCATTTCCAGTTATTTGAAGAATCTCCATACTGCTTTCCAGAATGGTTGCAGTAATTTACAAGGAAGAATGGTAGAATAAATCCGATCAAACTTTCGGATGTACATATATGAATATACCACAAGAATTTCACCTTTATTTATGTCCATATGCACTAATAAAAAAAACTATAAATAAGTAGGAGACTATTCAGTAGACTAGAGGAAAGGGAACAGGGGAGAGAGCAGGGCAGAGAAAGCAGAAGTACTGGGGACTAAAAAGGAGCAAAATATATTTCATGGTGTGTAATTATGTCCAAATGTACCCCAATATTATGTATATTTATAATGAACTAATAAAAAATCAATTAAAAGTGCAGAACAACAAATGAACAATTAAAAGTACAAAAAAATCAATTAAAAGTACAGAAAACAAAGATTCTTAACTTATCCCACTGCAAATGTTATCAGTCTCATTTCTCTGTCACTAAACATTTGTTCTTCTTCTGACACTCTCCTGCAGCAAAGTCTGCTCCTCCACCTTTAAGTCACATCTTGAATGGAGATTTGTCACTGTCATTGTAGTCACCTTACCAGACAAAGAAAAAACATCTCTCACCTGAATTATTGTGATATCTTCCTGAGGGGTCTCCTTGATTCTACCTTATTACCAATGGTCGATTATTCATGTAACATCAGTGGTATTTTTTTTTAAAACAAGTCAGATTATTTCATCTGTTTGCTTGAAATCTTCCAATCTCATTGTAAAATCCCAAGTCCTTGTTACTGTCCCCATTTCTCTCTGGCTCCTCATACTATCCTTCTTTCCCTTGCTCAGTAATTTCCTACTATGCCAGCCACCCTGCTCTTCTTAGGACCCTTTCAGTCCTTTCCCACTTCAGGACTTTTGCACCTTTTTGCTTCTTTCTGCAGCAAACATCCCGTTGCCCATAGCTATATGGTTTTTCCCCTTTCTCCAATTTCTTCAGTTCTCTGCTCTAGTGGCACCAGACATGGTCTCCTTCGCCACCTCATAAAAGAAAGCACTCCTGTCACTTCCCATAGAAATTACCCTACTTTATATTCTTCATTGTATTTCTAATAATCTCCAATTTCCTTGTTCATTTACTGTCTCTTCGCCCCAAAATGTGGATTCCATGAGAGTTGCAATTTCCTGTTTTACTCATTGCTGTATCCATTGCTCCCTTACAGTGTCTGACACAGAGTAGGACTCAGTACGAACATTTGTGGAATCAACCTCACAAAAGCAGAGCCGGGCCAGAAATGTTGATTTTAACCTTAAATATATGAGCTCCCCAAAAGAAAGCAAATTTCCCAAGAAGACCACTGAGGGTAGAACATTAAAACCACAAAGAATAGAATAGAATGACTAGAACATAGCAAAGGCACTTTTAGTTTTCTTCTCCATGACATACTTCTATGCCAAATTTCATACCAAAAACAACCTTCTTGTAGAAAGGAGATGGCACCTAATAATAAAACAAATAATTCTGTGGAGAAAACACTTAGTCTGCCTCTACACACCACATCCAACTGGAGCCAGAGCACCAAAACTGGACAGTGGGGTGAAGTTCTTCACCTAGAAAGCATGTGTGACCTTATTTAAAAGAAGGAACCAGGAAGGAAATCACTATGATCTTGGGGGTAAATAATCTACAAAAACAGAAGTCCACTGTTAGAGTCTGGAAAAACAGTGGCCAGAAGGAAGAGAGACCACAATTAGAAAGAAAAGGTGGGGAAAACACACGGAGGAAAGAACAGGTAAACTTGCGCCATCAAAATAAAAGAAATTGTGTCCTCTTTGGTGATAGAAGAGAAAATTTACACACGTATTTGTGTTATGTAAGTAAATCTTTAAAAGAAAAAAAAAACTAACAAATAAAACAAAACAAACCTCTGCAGATCTAATGACAAGTGTCTTGGAAGAGTATGTCTCTACAAATGCATGATAGGAAGTCCTCAGGTTACCATGCTATACTTCAATTCTGTTTGCATGAGGTGTCTTCAAGTGCTTTATGCTGCCAAGTCTAACATAATAACATTGTTCAACAAAATTTTGCTCCAGCCTCCAAACTTGCTTTAAATGTGAACTAGCTATTTAAATTTGGCATTTAGGATGTGCTGATAGTGAAAAGATAAGAACAAAGGCATCTCATTTAAAGAAACAGTTCCAGGGATAATAGCAAAGGAAATTTGGGGTAAAGGCTAACATAGTTTGGAAACTAAGTTGTTACCCAAACCACTACCAACCTGTGAGGATTAGTCATGAAATGAATTAGGAAATAAATGAATTAGAAAAGTCTCCCTGAGCAGCAAAAACCATGAAACTGGCAAAAATTCATTTTTAAAGAACCGTGTGGCAAGCTGAGAGGAAAATCACCTGAACTGTGGAGAAGGAAAAAGAATCACTCTCAGAGTTGAGTTCACACCAGTACTCTGCATCTCTTTTTTATCTGTATAGTGAGACAGGGCAGAGTCTGAGCCCATTCACTGTCACCATGGCCAGAGCATGGAGCCAGCCATGGAAGGGGAGCAGCCAGCTTCATCTCTGAAAGCAGGGAGAAAGCTTTGCACACACACAGGACTTTCATAAGACATCTACAGGCAAAGAACACACACTTTCTTGGGCATTTAGCCTTAAACGTTTTGCTAAATCCTGGCCATTCACGTATATTCACAGCATAAGTGAATTAGCCCAAAATTTGCATCTTTCTTCACTTAAGCATATCATTCAGTTTTATATGTTGCTGGAAATTCTGAATTTTATGGACTGCTACTGGAATGACTGAATATGTCAATATATCCATCTGGATTGTAGAATCATCTGTGAAAGCTACTGCATAAATACAATGGAATTTTCCATACTTTAAAACAGGCAATAAAATCGCATCCCTCTTATACTTTTGAAGAAATACATCTAAAAATAAAATAAGTCTTCAAAGAGGGAGAAAGGGAAAGGAAAGGGGAAAGAATTTAAATCAGTTCATTTGATTTTCTATTCATAGGGCTAAGTTCTCACGAGTTTCAGGAGAAAATGATAAGATAATAATTAGATATGGGTTTCTGTTATGCTTCCTATGATGGCATTTAGTCAGTGGTTTATTGAATAAACTTAGAGATATCAGAATAAGAGTTTATTTGAGTTCATTTCCAACAATTTTTGTTCTTTGATGTAATGATTTGCCATATCCTAACATAAAATTTGACAAATCCTCTCTAATTTATCCAACATCAGAAAAGTGGTAAGACCACATCACCAAGGCAATTATGCCAGTCATATCCAATTACCGTTTTTACAGTATTCCCTGAAATTAGAATAGAATGCATGAGACCTGGGAAGTTTCAGAGATAAAGGATATCCATGCAAGAGATGAATTTGACATAGCTCTTACAAGGAAGTTCCCCAGTGACTGCAAAACTTCCTGGGACATAGTCCAGAAAATATAAGTGGCAAAGAAAATATCATTTTATTATGACCCAAATAAACAGTCGGAGAGAAAAACCTCACATATCATGACTGCCACAGCTGCTTAAAACAGCTTCACCATTGTCTCCCAAAAACTTTCCAAGAGTGTGATGGTTAGTGTGGATTGTCAACCTGATTGAATTTTAAAATGCCTAAGATAAAGAGCTTCAGTGTGTCAACGAGGGTGTTTATAGAAATGATTGACATGTGGAACAGCAAACTGAGGGGAGTGCCTGTCCTGAATGTGGTTGCAGAGTCTAATAGATTGGGACCCAGGTGGATCAAAATGTGGAAGAATGAAGCTGAAGCAGACTTAATCTCCATTTTTCTGAAGTGAGTGCTTCAGTTACTGCTGTGATCGTCTCAGGACTTCAGACTCCAGCTCCTTCTCTTTTCCAAAGTGGGCTTTGACCAAAGAATATGCAGGGAGTTCTCATGCCTCCAGTCCTGAACTGGGGCTGTAAAAGTGTTCTTTCTTCTTCCAAAATCAAGCTTCTTGGACTGAGCAGCTCCTGGTTTCACCAGCTCTCTAGCCTGGAGGTGTCCATTGTGGGGCTATCCCCAGATGTCTCCTGTTCGTTCTATTCCTCTAGAGAACCCCAACTAATAAATACCAAAAGATACCTTCTGACTAAAACTCAACTAAATCCTATGCAATGGGGATAGTTAATACTTTTCTGAAAGTAGTTTCAGTCACTTTGTCAAATGGGTACTTTCCTGTCCTATCTTGTAATAGTAGAGAAAGAAGGATAGCAGTGTAATTTATCTTAGTGTAATTCTTTGAAATCATGTGGAAAGGTTGTTAAAATATATGAATTCCTAGTATGCAGGCTTACTTAAACAGACCCTCTGAGGAATGAATGAACTTTGCAATCCATGAATTTCATCCTTGTCCCTAAGTGATATGGGTGATTGTCCAGGTCCGGAAAAGACCTGTCAAATGGAAAGCATGTGCAACGTGGGAGCAAATAGGCTTTATTTCTTCTTTTCTGGATGTGTGACTTACCTAGATCTCCCTTCTCTGACCTGTGAAATGGTGATAAGTTTGACTATCTCTATTCTCCCTTATCTTACTGGAGTGTTGCATAAGCCATAGAGATACTGACATTAATTTCTGGTTTGTAGATTAGAGAGGACTGTGGATTGCCCTTCTCGTTTTCACACAGGGATGGAGTGTGCTACATTTGCCTGCATACAGTGTCCAGCTTTTGTGCCGCCACTCTGTTTCCATGTTTCTGGAGTGGCATATTCAGGGATGAATGAATAAATCTGGCAAGTCTATAGAGAAGCCCATGATTCAGTCTCACTCATCTGAACACTCTTGACCCTCATCTTCCTCCCTTGTAAGTCATCCTTCCTGTGAAAATATCAATCCATAAGTTATCAAGAGTATGATGTTTCCAGACACCTGGAGTATTCAGAGATAAGCTTGGCCTCTTCAGAAAAATTTCGGACTGTAAGATTTCAATTTCACAACAGCTGTGTGCAATTGGAATTAGTATCCCCTGTCCACAAATAAGGACCAGAAAACAAGAAATGGCAAGTAACCTGCCCAAAGTTGCATAGGAAATGAAAATCAAATCTGCTTAGCTCTAAACCAAGGCCCTTCTCTCCTTATAAATCTTGATATATGCATATTAAAATTATTATAGTTACTATTCTAGTTCAGTAAAATATAAGACAGTTTTGTCTGTTCTTTGGAGATGTAGTTTGTTATTCTAGAAATAAAAAATTGGTCCAATGGCAATAAATAATAATGAATCTTTTCCTTTAGAAATCTTTGTGAAAGATGGATATACTATCTTTGGATGAAACACACCCCCACTGTGTTAAGTTCAGTTAATACTTTAGAAAAATCATATAAGAATATATTAATATTAAGTGGCAATTTGGTGTGATCTTCTAATGCCTATTTCCACTATACTGTCTACAACAGGGCTGGGCACAAAGCAAGCACTCAGAAAATAAAATTGCATGGTTGATTCTTAAAATCTGTCCACAGAGGTCTTGAGAATTCTTCAAAGGAAGAAATAAGCCAAATGGACCTTATTAATAATGCTTATTAACTATACTATAGAAACTGAAGAAGTCTCTTTTAATACAAAGAAACCACATGATATCAGATTCTTGCATTTTCTTGGTCCCATGGGTAAGACCTAGAGGACCAAGCTGCGAGCATGGACCTAGTCTTTGATGGAGTGTTTATACTCAGACATTCGGTCCAGCTAGAAGAATATTTATGCAGTAGTAAAAAGATTTAGCAGTAAGCTGTTTGGCTCTAATAGTTTCAGTATTTCTACACATCTCTGCTCACCATGTGTCATGTTGAATTATACCATGTCCAGAATGTGACAGCAACAGCCTATAATGGGACTTCTATAATGGAATGGCCTGAAAGATGGAGTAAAGGGATGGTGAGAGATGTAGTAGAGATAAAGAAACAATTTTAAGAAGAAATGTTTATTTTGTGTTTGGTTGTTTAATTTCCAGATTCAGAAGCACAGGAAGACTATACAGAGATACGTATTTAACCACACCAGCTATTTCTAGGTGAGATACTCTGAGCCTGATCTGTAACACTTAAAGGTAGCCCAGATTCTTGTGGCATACTTTCTTAGTGCAAAACCCAACTTTGTCATGTACTAGCTCTGTGACTCCAAAATTTTCTTACCTTCTGTATACCTCAGCCTCCTTATCTATAAAATGGAGATAACAATAGTACTACTTTGTGGAAATTAAGTAAGTCAATATTTTTAAGTACTTAGAACCGTGCCTGACACATAGGAAGTGCTACATGAGTGAGATCTACGTATATGTGTGTGTGCATGCGTAGTCATATATGTATACATTTATATTTATTTTTTAGAAGCATGTAAGCTTTTAACTCAAGCATTTGTACAATGTGCAGAATTAGATTTTGCAGAGGGGTCATTGGTGTAGAATCTGATTTTGGTAGTTAGCTTTCAAACCATAAATGAATATTTTTTTCATTGGCTGTGTTTACTTAAACAACATTAGGATTCATTCTGACATAATTATAAAAGCATGGAATATAATTTGTTCTATTTCAGTCCCCAGTACTTCCTCTTTCTCTCCCATCCTCCCTCCTCCTGTTCCCTTCCCTCTACTGAGATCAGTATTTGCTATTTACTAATAGCTTTATTTTTAATTAGTGTCTTGTGGATATACATGACACTGTGATTCACTGTGGTCTATTCATACATGTGCATAGGAAAGTTAGGATGAGTATTCTTCAGGGAAAAAATTTCTTCTGAACCTGGAAATAATTTCTGTGGTTATTTTTCTGTGGAAAAATTGGCGAGACTATCAATTTATTTCTCATAGATATTTAGAAATATTTAATGTGTTGGTCACCACAATGAACTCTTTTCAAACCTTTTTCAAAGGTTATCTAATTTCAACAACTCGATGTGATTGGAACTAGTAATGCCAGTTCACAAAAAAAGAACCAAAGACATGAGATGTTAAATAACTTGTTCAAAATCACACATCAAATGAGTAAAGAAACTGGGATTTTGAATCAAGTTTACTTGACTCTAAGTCAGGGCCCTTCATCTCTCCTCATAAATATTAGAATGTGCCCATTAAATTCATATGGCTACTATTCTAGTCCAGTTCAAACACTAGTAGTGCTGTGTGGTTTAGAGGTTAACTCCTAAGGGCTGCATCATAACAGGCACCAAGTTGTATACCCCAAGCTAAGAGAAACAGCCCCTCTCCTTGTACTGGCACCCATCTGTCCTGGGAGACCAAACCCATGTGGAATGCTGGAATGGTACCATGTATACATGACATTTTTAAGCACTTGTCTTAACCAAGATACTTCAGAACAGGATCTGTGACAAGCACTTTACAAAGGTTGTTTTATTTCAGACAACTCACAACAATTCCTATGAGGTTGGAATAATATCCTCACTTCCTATAGATGATGACAAGAGGCAGTGGGTCACATAATGGGAAACTGAGACACCCAACAACTGCTTAGAAATGCGTCCAAAGAATAGGGGAGTCTGCATTATTTCCTGGCAGTAAGACCCCAGAGCCTATGCCATGAACAGTATTCTGTTGATCTACAAGAGATGACCAAACACCAAAGCCAGAACTCTACATAGAAAATACCACAGGAGTCATAAGTTTAAATAAGCAGGGAACTAGTCAAAAAGAAGGCAGATAATTCAAGAAGGAAGAAAATGCTGGTAATTGATAAATGGGATCAACATTTCCTTGTACCCAGGTGGCAAGGAGGACAATAACAAGCTTTCACAGAATACAAGAAAATAGCTTGAGTTTGTCTTTCTGGAGTTCATAAACTTTGAACTTGTCATTCAAGGTGAGTCTGAGGAGCTGCCAGAAAAGAATAAAGGCAGTATTTCTAGTTGTTATTTTGGTAGTGATTTTTAGATTGATTAAGCAGTTAACACTGTATATGATCTAAAGTAGAAATGGAGCAATATTTAGGGAGCTTATATTGTTCAAGCTTTCTGGAAGAATCTCTGACTTATATTTTGACCTATGCAGCCTTTTCTGCTTCCTCTTTTCCACATCCCACAGAAAGCCATTCTGACTTTTAAAAGATGACTTGCATTTCATCAGCTATACAAACTTAAATTCCAGCTATCTGAGCACAGTACACAAAGGAACTTTCCCCTTCCACTCAGCTTCCCCCAGAAACATCATCATCTTGATTCCTGAGGGAATGCTTTTTTTCCCCTTTTGTGGGTCTGAACAAAGGCAGGGTCTGCTTAGGCTGTAACATAAGGGCATTTAGGAAAACAACTCTACTAACTAGAGAACATCTTGTTTAGTACTTAACGCTACATGATGAAGACAAACTTCATCCTGGAGTTTGCTGGGTCTACTTTCTCCCACCATTTCCATCTGTTATTTGGCTGTGATACTGACAGCAACTCAGATGGCTAAGTGCTCATCTTAGGCTCCTAGATAAGGATCCTTCTGTTAGCCCATGAGTTTTGATCAGTCACTCAAAGACTCCATTTCTTTGATGCCTACAAAGGAGTTTCATAGTTTGGTCATAGTTGACAAAGCAAAGCTTTCATTTATACAAGAAGAAGAAAGAGAAATACCCTATCTCCCCTCTTCCAGCAGCATTTGACAGTCATATCCTCCAGCACTAAGTCACTATGACCCCTCCCAAAAGTATTATGTCTCTTATGTAATGTTTATGTATTTGTGGATTTATAGACCTATACATTGATTTATAGATCATTATGATACACACACACACACACACACACACACAGCTGGAAGGCTATTCACCAAAATGTTCATGTATATTCACTATGGTTTTGAGTGTTTTTTCCCTCATTTTATGTAACCATATTTTCTACATTTTGTATAATTTTTATTTACTTCTTGTGAAATGAACTAGAAACCTTTTAAAACTATAAGTTTCTAAAACTATGTTATCTAGTCCCTCACACGTTTCTAACAAAAGAACAGAGAAATGAAGGCATTTCCCCAGCTTAATTCATGACCTCAGTAAGTTAGAAGCCAGGTCAGAAGTCATCTAGTCTTGACTGAATTCAGTCATTTCCTACTGTTTTTCTATGGTGTACCTGTCTTTGACAAATTCACCAGCTACTATATAGTGGCCACTAGCCATGAGTGGTATTGAACTTCAAATTTTATTTAAACATAGTTCAACATCAAAACTTAGATTCTCAGACTATTTTTTATTTTTTCAAGTCCTCAATAGCAATATGTGACTAATGGCTACCAATTTTGGCAGCACAGAACCAGAAAATTCTCTCATTGCAGAAAAAATGTATTGGATAGCCATAGCCCAGATGCACAGCTGCTGAGCACAGTGTTACAATTGGCCACCAACGAATCTTCAGAATGAAGTACTCCACACATGTATATGAAATAGGAGAGCATGACTTTACTTATACTTGCATTCTGTTGCTCTGTCTGATTCAGAGAAAATAACTAGAGTGTCTTCAAAGGATTATGTAGTTAGTACAAGTTGTACCAAAGACCCCAACCTAAAGAATCTCTGGGCAGTCATACAAACTAAATAGAAAAATGCAGTAGTCACATAGGTTCCAGTGGAAATCTGAGCAATCAGCCAATGCCAGGTGTCAAGTGGCTTTCCAAGTAACTTAAACCTGATTTTCAGAGGAACACAACAATGGAAGGCCTTCATTGCCCTCATGAAGCAAAGTGAGATTTATTTGCATTTATGAGGAATGGCACACAGTACTGGTGATGTGCCTGAGTATAGGGCACATCAATATCCTCAGTGCCTGCTATACCACAGAGAGTGCAGTACAGCACTCAGAGCTTAGAAGAGACCAAATTCAGTAATTACAGATCAACTTGTTTTATGTCATATACTAGTGACCTGCAATTTAGATTCTTGATACCCAAAGTGCTATCCTTGGACCCCCAATATCAACATCACCCGGAAATTCAGAAATACAGAATCTCATGCCCTTCCATAGAACTACTGAGTCAGAGACTCATTTGAACAAGTTCTCAGGAAAGTCACATTCACATTAATGACTGAGGATAATAGATTTTTTCCCCTTCTCACTTTATTATGAATTTTCAAATATAGAGGAGATTCAAATCTTACAACCAAATTTGTACCATAAATACAATGGGCCTGGAAAACAGCAGGTAGCTTAACAAACATTTACTGATTAATTGAAAATCTGAGATCTGGCTTCCAAAATAAATAGGCCAGTGTTTTTGGTATTTCTTTTAACTTTAAAATGCAAAACAACAAAAAAACAAACAAAAAACAAAGAAATGGAGAAAGGGATAGATTATCATATAGAAATACTAATAAGCAAATAATAAACATGCATGATTCTTTTGTTCTTAACATTACTATCTAACAGGGCAATCATTTTTAAGAGCTTTTATTGGATAGCTTGAGCAGAATCATGCCCTAATTATAGTCTTCCTTTTTATTTGCCACTAAGAGGAAATGCACCAGATGAAGCAGTTTGAGACTCTATGGTTTGTTCAGCTGTATTAAATGCTTCTAACTGCTGACTTTTATCGTTCTTAACAAGTCAAGACCAGACTGAATGTCTTTGAGGATAATTGTTTTTATTCATTTCCCTTCTGTATTACTAAAATGGAGGCAGTATGTAAATTAAGGAAGGAGATTCCATTCAGTTCTGCCCCAGACCTCTGCTGGTACTCAGAAAGATGCAAACCAAATCTCCCCTGCTTAGGTTATGTCTCTTTGATTAGTGAGTTCTCCTGCAAAACAAAGTTTCCTGATTTTTCGAAAGTTGGTCATGACACTAATTTGCAGAACTCGAGCATTTCCACTCAAAGAAAATAAATTGATGCCAATGTATATCACTGCTTCTAACCTTTTGTTCTTATTTGATGTAGTCAACAATGCAATGAAATAGAAATTACTGGAGGCCAGGGCTCAGAACTTCTGGGTCTTTTCACAGTTCTACTACTCATTTGCCATGTGGCCTTGGGGTAGAGATATAAAGACACAGTACTCAACTGGGATTGATTATGTTGCTTTCCATGGGGTATGTGGCAAGGTCTGGAGACATTTTATTGTCATGACTGCAGGAGGAAGGATACTATCAGTGTCTAGGGCAGAGAGGCCAAGGATTCTGTTCAACACCCACAACATACAGGACAGCAAAACCATGACAAAGAATTATCTACCCCAGATATCAATAGTGCCAAGGGGGAGAAAGCCCTAGACATTTGGAGCCCATTATCATCACCATCATTCAGAACAGACATGCTCAGACAAAAACTGCAGCCAACCAAAACACTGGAGACTTGAACACTCAACTCAGGGAACAAGGTTTTGTTGAGGTCTTCATACTCAGCACTATTGTAGGTACTATGGAAAACACCAAAGTGGAAAGCATAATGTGTTGCTATTCTTCCAAAACCTGGAAATCAGAATAAAGTATCCGGCAAGGTCTAGTAGGACAATTCTTCAGTGATCCATTCCAGTAATTTTGTGCTGCCTCTCAACATGGTGCCCAGTCTAATTACTGATGACTCCCTGTTCCCCTGGGATGCCACTTTTCATTCTCATTCACTTCCTTGTTCTGAAGGAATAGCAATTTGCCACTGAATGGTTATTAGCCTTTTTCCCTTTAAGAGACTAAGAAGGAAAAAAAAAAAAAGCCCACAGGATAATTTTAAAAGTTGTTGCTCCAGTTTTTCTCCAACTTTAGAAATCTCTGTTGGCTTTTAATTAAGAACTTGCATTTAGACTGTGAGATGAACCAGATTTGAAGGATTGTTTTTTTTTTTTTTTTTTTTTTTTTTATTTTAATGAAATGACACTCATTTCCCTAGGAGGGGTTTTCCCCAGATTCTCATTGTTCTACTAAAGATGATTTACATGGGCATCTGGGAAGGTAGCTGAATCTTTGATTGGAGTGGGAGGCCACCGTAGGCACATTGTGCCTTCCCTCTGAGAAACTAGGAAATAAACACCCTCGGGACACTGAGCTGAGATCTCACAAACTTCAGTGTATAATGGCCTGGAGGTGGGGTAAGTCAGAGTCCCTAAGAGCAGGAGTGGGGACTATAAGAGACAGGCCCAAAAATGTGCCCTGAATGTGACTGAATCAGTCAGCTATTTCAGAAACCTACAATGCCTGTTCCTCTCCTCCCATGGCCTTGATATTTAATGCATATTCAGAAGGACTCAATGCTAATATATATGTCTGCTCTTAACTCTTGGACACCCATGTTTTGAGGACCCTAAATGCTAGCTTGTTATTTATTGGTTTATTCGTTTTTGCTAAGTCATTTGGCTGAAGATCAGGGTAAACTATAATTCTCTTTAGAGAAATTAGTAGGAGAAAGCAGAATGAGGTCAAGATATTTGCATGTCTTCAAAATATCTCCCTCAAAGATATTTATCGATTACAAAAGAAAAAAGTGACTTTATAATGGATTAACCTGGTCGACATTACCTTAACCAAGGGATCAGTGTCAGCATCATAAGCAACAAGACATATCAGTATTTCCTCTACGCCTGTCATGAACTAAGAAGGATAGTACATCATTTCTATGGTATTCTTGTCCAAAAATAAATAATCTCAATCTAAGCATGACTAAAACATCAAATTCAAGCTGAAGGGCATACTACCCAGTAACTAACCATCTCAGAGTCCTGAAAGACAAGGACAGACTGAGAAATTGTGACAGATTAGAAGAGACAAAGGACACATAACAACTTAATATTAAATACTGAACAGAATCCTGAATAGTATTGTATTCTTTCAGTGTTGACTTCCTGGCTAACTCATGTGGTTACATCATAACATTAATATTAGTGGAAGGTGCAGAAAGGGTAAACAGGAACCTCATACTACTTTTTCAAATTTTCTCTGATTGTAAATTTATTTCAGTAAACTTATTCAACATAAAGAGAAATTGAATACAAACAATTGGGTCATAAAAGGTTGATTGGCTTTATTTATTTATTTGGTACCTGGAATTGAACTCAGGGTCACTCAACCACTGAGCCCCAGCCCTTTTTTTTAATTTTATTTAGAGACAGGGTCTCATTGAGTTACTTAGGGCCTCACTAAGTTGCTGAAGCTGGCTTTGAACTCATAATTCTCCTGCCTCAGCCTCCTAAGTCTCTGGGATTACAGACTTTATTAATATAAAGTTCTAAAGGAATCATTTGGTGCTTCTACAAAGGTGGAGAGTAGGAAGAGTGTAAATGAAAAAAGTAGAGGTATAGAATGTGGTTTATCCTGAGAATGTTGGCCTAGAAAAAAACTGAAATTGATGTAGAAATTTATTGCTAAACCAAAAGAAGCCAAAAAGTTCAAAATTTTGTTCTAAAGAGTAAACCTGGGGCTGGGGAAATAGCTCAGTTGATAGAGTTCTTGCCTCTCATGCACAAGGCCCTGGGTTCAATCCTCAGCACCACACACACACACACACACAAATGTATAACAGCCCACTGAGAACTGCCCTTCCAAATTCTTTGCTCAGATAAGCACCAAGCTTAGACAACACCAATGCCCAGAGAAATAGAGTCCAGCCAAGGCCTTGTGACCCACATTTGATTACTCAACACCCAGAAGGGGGAGCCACAAGGAAGACCACTAGGGAATTTCCCACCAGGGCAGATGATCAAAATCAAACTACTTTGTAAAGAACAATATTGATCTTTTTGTAGTTTATCAGTATAGGGACCAGTAGTTTACCAGTATATTGGCCAGTATAGGGACCATGGCCAATTTACTAAAAGTCTTAGATGGATGATGGATAACAAGTCTTTGAGTGGTTCTAAGGGTCAGGAACTCTGAGTTCTGATCTTGCCTCTGCTTTAAATAAGGTATCTTTGAGAAAACATATTCCTCAACTTTTGCATATGTAAAAATTAAATGTCTTAAAATATGTTCTCTAAGTAAACCATTTTTAAAAAATTCCCACTATTAAAATCCACCAAAAAATTGCAGTGTAACAAAAACACAGAATGAACACTAAATAATACAATGCACAGTACATATATATGTTCATCCAGATGCTATTATATAGCAACTTGCCCTCTTGAAACATTACAAAGACCTTGCAACATTCCATAACATGATCTGACTTTCCATATTGTGTTCCTAGGAGAGCCGACCCCACAGACATCATTTTCTTTGCTTTTGCCTTGCACACCATCCTTATAAGTTTGCTTCTCCCTTGCACAATAAGAGATTAGAAACAGCAAACCAAAAGAAGCATAAGGAAACCTGGATGTCAAGAACAAAAATAGGATCATATTGCAAAATAGTTGGAGAGAACAAACCTGAAAGACAGATACAATCACTCCATGTTCCACTGAGACTAGTAACATGGCATATACTAATTGATAGGCTTGTTTGTGGAATGGACCTTAGGATTTATCAAACCCAACTGGCTAATTGACAATTAATAAACTAAGCCAGGTTCTAAAAAGATAATTAAGATAATCGAGCATAATAAAAATGAGGGCTTTAAGGTGACCCCTACACACACGCGCGCACACACACACACACACACACACCTATTTAATGACTGAGTTGAAATAAAAATCTTAAACCTACTGTAGTACTCAGGAAACAGATTTTTAATGATCAATAAAAAAATTATGGCATACTCTTTGCCATAAGAAATTTTAGAAGATAGCCTTCAGTTTGGTTAAAATTTTAAATTGGTTCATGAGTATCAAGAAAAACAGGCATTGTGACACAAACCTCTAATCTCAGCTACTTGAGAGACTAAGATGTGAGGATCACAAGTTCTAAGTCAGCCTGGCAACTAAGTAACTGAGTGAGACTCTGGCTCAAAATAAATATTAAAAAGGCGCTTTGGATGTAGCTCAGTAATAGAGCACTTCTAGATTAAAAAATTAAAAAAAAAAAAACCTCTTATCGTTGTATATCTAATTTCCCCCATAGAGTTGTATAAATTACAAATGATAGTGCATGTACTCCTACCTGGGTATTTGTGTGTTGGGAAGCACCCACTTGTGCAAGATTCAACTCATCCAGTTCTGAGGGGATATTTTGTGCGTTTTTGCACTTCTTACTGAAGATATCTTGCAGGTATCCTGAAATCAGCCATGGAAGAACAATTTACATCAAAAAAGTCAGTAAAAGCTAAAAATTAGGTCTTCTTTTTTTTTTTTTTTTCAGAAGAGCTGGCTGTAAAACATTCACCAGGATATTACATGATGAACACACATATATTCCTTGAGAGAAAGTATAGCCTCAGCCACGCACAGTGGCCCACACCTGCAATCCCAGTGGCTTAGGAGGCTGAGGCAGAAGGATCACAAGTTCAAAGCCAGCCTCAGCAACTTAGCAAGGCTCTATGCAACTTAGTGAAACTCTGTCTCAAAATAAAAACTAAAATGGGCTGGGGATGTAGCTCAGTGGTTCAGCTCCTCTGGACTCAATCCCTGGCACCAAATAAATAATAAAAATTTTAAAAAGAAAGGATAGCCTTACTAATGGCATTCAAGTTGTTGAATGTATATAAGTAAACATCATATCTCCAATTTTGTACTCTTTGTACTCTAAGAATTTTGTATGTATAGATATTGAAATTAGGGCTATATTATTTTTAAATATGAGAATAAAAAAAAAACTTTTTTCCATCACTGACATCTTGCTACACAGTTAATAAAAAGGGAAGGAAAGAGAAAAATATCTGTTTAAATTTGCCAAGCAACACTTTAATATGATGTGAGTAGAAGACTAAGGTCCTTTCTATGGTTTTATGTCTAATGAGACACAGAGTACATGGGCAACCACATCTCATGTTCTCTATGCAATCTTAACCACAAAAACAATTTTTAAAAAAATTTCTTCATGAATTTGAGAGGCCTTATGCTGTAAGAACAGAGTACAAATGAAGTACCACATGACAAGAGCCCAGAAGTTTCAGACCTAATTCATGAAGTATATATAATATTTACAAGTCCTATATATATTATTGCCAATTACTTTTGCTTTTACAAATCTTTCTGAAATGAATATGGTTCTCTTATGATTGACTTCAGTCATATTTTTCATGGTAAAAAGGGAGCTCTTTTACATGGTGACCCAAAGCATTGCGGGTATGTTATATGTGATAATCAGATAGCTCCCCTAGCTCTCATATACCCACTTATAAAATGAATATAAGTCACACTAAATTTTTATTAAAAGAGACCAAAGTTCAGTTGGTATAATGCAACTGAGGGTTTTAAAACTGATAATATAAAATGGTTTCATTTTATATACTGGGACTGTGAATACAGTCAACATTCTTTTTAAAAAAATTATTTAAATATAATTTACATACCATATATTTGACCCATTTAAAATGTACAATTCAGTGACATTTAATTTATTCACAGTTTTGCATACATTGCCACAATTTCAGAACATTTTCAATACCCCAAAAGAAACTTTACATTCCTTAGCCACTATCCTTCAATTCCCTTAAATAAACCCCTTCCACTAACCCTAAGAAAATACTAGTTTACTTTTGGACTCTATTAAATTTTCCTATTCGGGACATTTCATGAAAATGGAATCATATAATATGTGGTATGGGTGACCAGCTGCTCTCATTTAGTATAATATTTTCAAGGTTCATCTATATTGAAGCATGTATCAGAGTTCACTTTTCTTTGTATTGCCAATTAATATTCCACTATATGGATATACCACATTTTTTAATCCATACCTCGGGCAATGGAAATTTGTGTTGCTTCTATTTTTTGGTTGTGTGAATAGTATGGTGTGAGTATTAATGTTCGAGTTTTTGTGTGGACATACAGTTTAGAAATAAAATACTTGAATTTATACCTATAAGTAAAGTTGCCAGGTCTTATGGTAACTCTAGTTTAGCCATTTGCAGAATTGCCAGACTGTTTTCTAAAGCATCCACACCATTTTCCATTTCTGCCATGGCAACCTCCTTATTTAGCCTAAATACCCAAAGAAACTATGGAATTACACTTAAACCCAAAAAATCCAATCAACTTACATTTTTTTCCTTTATTCTGATCATTTTTATTAATTCATAAGTTTCTAATTACATAGTAAGTCAGCTACCACTAGCCTGACTCTTTACTTATAATGTTTTTAGCTTTTTGGTCTTAAAAATATTCGACTTCTTTTGGGGGGGGGCAGTTCTAAAGATTTAACTCATAGCTTCATACATACGAGGCAAGCCTTCTACCACTGTGCTACAATACTAGCCTTCAATATTTTTAAAGCAGTCTTTATCTTAAATACACTGAAGAAGAATTTTATTTTAACATAAGGTTTGGCATTACTGACACAAACTCATGCAATGGCTGGAGCCAGGTCAGATCATCTTATTTGTAGATTTATTCTTCAAAATCTGTATTTAGAGCACACAAAAATCAGCTCTAATTGTTTACAGTCAACTAAAACTATTAAGCTCTGATGGTCTATATTCAATAATATATTCAAATATATTAATTTGAGAAGAACATGCTATAAGAGATGGGTCAACAAAATCCAAACTCACATTAAATAAAGGAATTACCTTGATGTACTGATAGTCTCTACTTCTGTTTTGGAAGACACTACAATTGCAGTAATGAGCATTTCAATGAAGCAACAGCATCTTGCACTATCTTGTCTGTTTGTCCATTATTCACCTCCTCCATGTTTAGTATAACTGGCAGTTATTGTTCATGGGCAGAACTCATGGTCAAATTCCAACAAAGATTCCAAAGGATTCTATATAAGAAGAAAAATGACCTTTACTTTCTTTTGAAAAATTCAAACATGTCTATTAATATTTACTTTCTCCAAGAATCTCAGCACCGATGTGAATGACTGGTTTAAGGAACAATAAAGTTGCTAAAACATCATGTCCTCATGGACTCCATAAAACTATGCTGCAATCACTTTGTAGCTGCATTTACTTCTTTGAGCCTTAATTCCCCTAATACATTGAAGCTCCTTGAGTACATCACTTTAATTTCTCTTCTTAGGACATTCCATAATGATGTGCATCCAATGAGAGCTTCATTCATAAATGTTTCCTAAATGAATTAATTCATAAGCTCCAGAGGAACATGATAACATTTAAAGCAAAAGACCTTTTCAGTTTGCAATACTGCAATACTGCTGACCATTTGAGAGGTATCACAAGTAAATACATCCTGCTTCCTCCAGAAGCCCACCTCACATCTATGAAATGCCAACACGCAGAGAACAATACACCAGCCCCATTCACTTTTACCACAGTATGGTGTGTAAACAGAAAATAATACATGTTTGGAGACACTAAATTGGTAAGAAATGAATTTGGGTGACATCAGTGGAAAATTTACATTTATCTTTTGCTCAACCTCTTGCCATTTACATAATTACATGTCAACGACACCAAGAATGTTAAAACATCGGGTTGTTCCCATCAGAAAACCTGATTATGCTTAGTGAAGCTAGCCAATCCCTAAAAAACAAATACCAAATGTCTTCTTTGATATAATGAGAGCAACTAAGAACAGAGCAGGGAGGAAGAGCAGGAAGAAAAGATTAACATTAAACAGATACATGAGGTGGGATGGAAAGGGAGAGAAAAGGGAAATTGCATGGTAATGGAGGGAGACCCTCATTGTTATACAAAATTACATATAAGAGGTTGTGAGGGGAATGGGAAAATAAACAAGGAGAGATATGAATTACAGTGGATGGGGTAGAGAGAGAAGATGGGAGGGGAGGGAGGGGGGATGGTAGAGGATAGGAAAGGTAGCAGAATACAACAGTTACTAATATGGCATTATGTAAAAATGTGGATGTGTAACCGATGTGATTCTGCAATCTGTATTTGGGGTAAAATTGGGAGTTCATAACCAACTTGAATCTAATGTATGAAATATGATATGTCAAGAGCTTTATAATGTTTTGAACAACCATTAAAAAAAATTAAAAAAAAAAAAAAAGAAAACCTGTTACAAGAGTTGGATGAAAGACATCACAAAAGTACTTATCAAGAAGTGATTGCTAGGGGATGGGGTTGTGGCTCAGCAGTAAAGAGTTCGCCTAGAATGTGCGGGGCACTGGTTTCGATCCTCAGCACCACATAAAAACAAATAAATAAAATAAAGGTATTATGTCCAACTACAAGTAAAAAAAATTAAAGTGTTTGCTTACTATAAAGTACTACTTTAAATAGATTGTCTCTAATCCACAAAAATTCTTAAACAGTGCAGAGGTGTAAAAGTTAAAACCCAATCCTATGATCTTCCTCATTAATTTCAGAAGAAGTCTTTGCACGTGTCACCAATTTTTGTAACATGAATCCTATCATACAGATCAATGAGAAATTTTGAGTTATAGCTTCAGTTCAGCCCTGGATACTCAATCAATTACTTCATATCATTTAATTTATTTTTTCAGATTATCACTTCAGTCAATTTTACCTAATTACCTTTGTCATAAAGTTGCTGTCAAGACCAAGACCAAATGAGCTGATGTTTGTGACCCTGTTGTGTATACATTAAGCATTTCATAAGTATATATTGGAGTAGTCATCATCATGTGTGTACTAGTCAAGGATGTTATCTTTATTTTCATCTGGATTAGAGAGATAAGTTTCCTGTTTAAATAATGGGTAACTGGAAGGAACTTCCTTTTGAACTTCTATTATATTGCAATGACTTTCAAATTCTCCAAGAAAAATAGTAGACACAGAAACACTAGGCAAGGGATCAGATAGAATGAACACTGCCTCTGGAGCTAGCAAGACTTTTGTCTACAAATTATGTGGCTGTAATTTTAATGTGATCTTGTGTCTTAATTTCCTTACTTGTGAAATATAATCACCATCCTCTACTTTGGGGTTCTAGTGAGGAATAAGTGAGATATGCCATAAAGGACTGGTGTATAATGACTATGAGATTAAATATACTTCCTCTTCCTTTCCCCCTTTGCTGGCTAAAACTCTAAAAGCCATATATCATACAATCAATGTTTGCAAGAAGAGGATTATATTTGGTACTACTGATGCAAACAGATTTCATTTATTCATGAAGTTGAATATAAACAGGAACTAAACTAAAAAATGCAAAATCATTCTCCCACACCTTCTCATAAATACATTTTGTTCTCTAATTACTTTTTATGTGAAAAGTGGGGGAAATTAAATCCCTTTCATTCATGTTGTTGGTGTTCATTGAGTTTTAACATTCTATCTCTGAAGGTTATGTACAAACACTGTCAATGTTGCTCTGAAAATGGATTCAGTGTAGTAATTTTCTATTTGGTAAGAACAGAGTTTTAGAGGAGACTGGCCCATTGTATCCAAGTCCAGTTTCAGGATCTAAGTTCAACTTTAAGAGTTCTCTGCTTACTAAACTTTCTGTTCTTGTTTTTCTTTGCTCCCTCCTGTTCTCCCTGTCCTTTTCTCTGGTCCAAGAGGAACAGGCATCAGAATCCCAAGACCCATCTTTAGATATGTATCATCCATCTCTCAGCCTGGCTTCTGTAAGTGTTCTGGCATAACATTCTGAGAGTGCTAATTTTACTGTCATTCCCCAAACAGATGCCCATGGCCTCATGTCCAGAGTTGTGATTTTGTCTCTCTGGAAAGCAGGATACTGAAAGGTATTAGATACATAAAATCTCTCTCAATCTACTAGTCAAAGAATTTCTGGGCTACTGTATAAGCCATTCTTTGAGAGTTGGTAGGAAGTGCTGGAATGGGAGACATGTCTAACTGTACAGGTAGATATGTTTCTGTGATGTGCATTATATACAATATCAGGGGAAATTTCCAATATTATCATTACTGATTGAAATGTTCAGAGAGTGAAAAAGTGAGAAAAGAAAATGTGTAAAATTACATTATAATTTATGAAGCTATAATAATTGCATATAGTTTTAAATACCTTATTCTTTATGTCCAATCACCACTGAAATTAAGAATTAACATTTATGTTATTAAAATGCTTCCAATAAACTTATGCCAATATAGTTGGACTAGAATAGGTAGTTAAACTTCTTAGAATCGTGCTCCATAGCATGCTCATCTGCATGTGCTTGTCCTCTCACAACATTAAAAAAGCATCAAAACGATTAGGTATAGGTTTCCTAGCCAATAATAATTGAGATGACCCAGTAGTTGATTATGTAATTAATTGATTTCTCCCCACACTTGCTAATGTCTCCCTAATTTTTCTACTAGAACTATGTATTTATTGATTTTTCCCTGCATATATTACTTTACTAGATAATATTATGTTACATATTATACCAACATACACAAATGTCTTTGACTATAAATACAAAGAGTTTCAACAAAACATTAGAAGACTGAAAGTGTAGATATAAAAGAATTTACGCTCCAAGATGAGACATTTGATCCATAAATGCAATATTATTTTCACATCTTAAAGTCAATATAATATACCCATCTTCTGTGTCTGCATATATTGTTTTTTTTTTAGTTGTAGATGGATACTGTACCTTCATTTTATTTATTTATTTTTATGTGGTGCTGAGGATCAAACCCAGTGCCTCATACGTGTGAGGCAATTGGTCTGCCACTGAGCTACAATCCCAGTCCTGTGTATATTCTTATAATATTAAAAAATAAATAAATGAAACTGAGAGGTAAATAAACACAACTGTCTTTAATTCACTAATAAAAAAAAAAAACTGTCAAGCCTCATACTGCAATTCTATTATAATATATTTAACAGTACTTGCTTGAACTTGACACTGGGATGTTCTCCCATCACGGTTGGCACAAAAAAGAAGAAAAGCCATCTTGAGCACAAAATTTAATTTTGTAAATATGAAGAGTGCATGAATGAATGAGTGCATATGAATGCATGCAGCTAAGAGATCTCTACTAATAATTGTTCATCTTTTACCAACCATTACTATCACTTTTCTACTCCTCTTTCTTCCAAGCCAATTTCTTAAATAATCCAAATACCATACACCATGATCACTATGTATATAAAGAGAAAATAGATGTTCTTTTTGGGTAAGGAGGAGTAAAATTTTAATTCTTGAAGGAAGGTAGAGAAAAGGGAGATAAGATATATATATATATATATATATATATATATATATATATATATATATATATATTACTTTAATTACTATTATGAATAAACTAAAAGCAAAGGGAACATTCTAATCATACTGCTTTGTTCTTTTTATCTTTACCTTGATATGGACATTTTTCTCTGTCCCCTCCCATTCCTCTTTAATTCGCCAGCAGTTTATACATATGGTTGTGCAAATCAGAGCTTTCATTTCCAATAATTTCTCAACCAGAAGATATGCTTCATTTTTTTAACTGGAGCATAGCTAATAATGCAGATGAAATCTGGGGCTGGTAACATTTGATCTGGCCTCAGACGAGAGGAGCAAGGTGGCATCAGCCTCCTCTGATACAGTCTGCAGCCAAGGAGCAGCACCAGTATACAAGTGACATGCATATCACATGTATCAAAGTGGAAGCGCAATCTGTAAGGCAATAAGACTCTCTCCCATCCCAGCATGGGTGCTGGCCCTGAGCTGCAGTTCCAGTAATTGACATAGTTGCCCAATGCTACAAAACAAACTCAGAAACTATTCTCATTAGACATCCCCCTGCTTTGTGACTCTGTTATTGTAAAACCCAAACACTGAGCCCCATACCAGCGTGGCTCTGTTTTTAATTAGTTCTGATGGCATTGGGCTGTAAGCCAAGGAAAAAATGAACTTCCTGTGACTGAGGCTTGTTGCTCAGTATGTTGCTTCCTTCTTACAGAGATTGTTTTCACAACATTTTATGAAAAGGACTACTGACAGAAATAATATAAGTTTTTACTGCTTTTGATTTTTTTTTCAGGCCTATAAAATACAGCCAAAAGTCAGATTTGTACGGTTACAATGTCATTATTTAGTCTTTTGTGTGACCCAGTTGACTTGTCTTTTGATTAAAGACATCCTACCCGATTAATTTTTTTTAATGGAGAAAACACAGGCTTCTGTTAAAATTTTAAGACCATGAATGTTTTAGTGTTTCCACTAAATTAATTCGGTGATATATTTTTACTGCCTGGGTCATTGACAGCAGAGTGTTAGAACTGGGAAGCTAGTAGGGTCACCTTCTGAAAACAAGGAAGTAGAAGACAGATAGGAATTCTAGACAGATAAAGAACAATTTAGATAATTGTTAGGCTCCTATGTAAAATGAAACTTCACCAGTCACTGATTTTTACCCATCTAAGACCTTTTGAAGATCCTCTGAATATTGAAAATTTCTCAACTTCTCAGTCTCACCTCGTGTGAGACACACTCCCAGATTCCCTTGCAATTTATCATGATATATGGCTTATGATGAGCCCATTGGACACACCCACTCACCACTCCAATTTGGAAGAAATGAAATGAATAAGGAGATGCTAGCAGAACTCATTCTGGCCAAAGAGGCATAGAGATATCCAGCATTGAGGAAAATAATTGCTGTGCTCCTAGCTGACACTCCAGTCAGTGTCAACAGTATCCTATGCAAAACTGTGTCTAGAGGAGGTGGTCACAGGGTCTGCTAAATCAAGTGCAGCAGCCAGACTGGGTAACTTATTTTCATCCACAGCCTTCAAGTTGGACTTTCTGATCCTCTTGGAGAGTCAATGAGTTGGTCAATCATGTGTTTGTTTGTTTGTTTTTTTAATGTTCAAATTGCAAGCTTAATTAGATATGAAATTATATATAATGTATATATATTTATATGATCTAGATTTTATGTATATATCTCCATTAAGATGTTCTTGTTTTACTAAACAGTTTTTTTTTTGTATTTTCACAATATCTTAGTTGATTTTTTTTTATTTGTTCTTTTTAGACCTACAGGGTAGTAGAGTGTATTTTGACATATCATATATGCATGGAATACAACTTCTCATTCTTGCGGTTGTGCATAATGCAGAATTACACTAGTCGTGTATTCATATATGAACATAGGAAAGTTATGTCCAATTCATTCTACTGTCTTTCCTATTCCACCCCCTCTCTTCCTTTCATTCTTTTTTCTCATCCACTGAATTTCTATTCTCCCACACACTTGTGTGTTAGCATCCACATATCAGAGAGAAAATCCAACCTTTGGTTTTTGGGGATTGGCTTATTTCACTTGGTATGATTTTTATAGTAACTTTTCCATATTGTGTAAACTTGTTAATTTTTTGACATAGAGTTATACATAACCATCTTGTAATTACTTCTGTACTTACATTAGCTAGAGTGAATTTTGTTGCTGGCAAATGGGAACTCTGGTAAAGCCATTTAAATTATACCCTATGCTTGAACTAAAAAGACAATAAGATTTTTTTTTTAAGAAGTGGTAAAAACAAACACAAAAACCTTTGGAGTCAATAAGACATAATTTGGAGTCCTAATTCTCCCACTCAATAACTGTGTGAACTTAAAACAATTTACTTAATTGCTTTGAGCATTTTCTAATTTGAAAAATAAGAATTCCTGGGCGAAGGGTGATCTTTGAGGCAGAGAGCTTACTGACCCTGTATAAGGCCTTATGCTTGATCCCCAGTACCACACACACATACACACACACACACACAAATATAAGGATTATAATCTATAAATTATAAGGTTCTTGGGGAAATTAAGTAAAACATGGTTGCAATTATTATTATTACCACTAAGGGAAGAATTTATAAGTTTTTCCAATTCCTTTTATGTATAAGAATAAATTTTATTTTAAATAAAGAGGAATTTATTTTCTTTATTGCATGCTTAGAGAATCACTGGATCATATATAAAATTTCAAGGGATTCCAAAATTATTTCATTAATCTCCATGCCTCTAAAAGGGTAATTGTCTACAGTTTTCTGTAAAAAGAGCGGAGAATGTGATGCCACTGATTCTTTTGCATTCAAAACATATATATACAAGTATTTTCTGACCAAACCAATTTCTAAGTTCATAAGCATTTAGTACCTTTCAAAATTCTATGTATCTTTCAAAGCCAGTGTAAATATCCCTCCTTTCTGATGATTTCTTTCTATTCTCCTTGGTCAGATCAGAGTTTGCCTTCCTTGAACAGTTATCATTGCCTCTTGTGGCAATACACATATTCTTACTTATGTTATGGTTAGTTGTGTGCATACCTTAAATCCCCTCATTGGTATAACTTAAGGTCTGTATGAAGATGATTCATCTCTGTATCTTCTGTAACCCTTAGCAAAGTGCTCTGCATATGCCTCTCTGTATGACATATTACAACCTATACTACTGCAATATTTGCTCCTCCCAACTCTGTTAAAAGATCCTCTCAGCTATATTAGAAGATCCTTGAAGACACAGTTATTTCCTATTTTCCTTGAATCTTCCTCCATGCCTAGCACATACTTGTTGAATTGAATTAATAGCATTAGATTAAATTTTGTATGTATTTCCTCCTTTTATATTTTTATTTCTTTTTCCTTCTTTCCAGTTCTTTGATTGTCTGAGAGTATATAGTCTTCAGAACTTATTTTGCCACAGCAAGTCTTTATGAAAGTAAATTCTTTCTTTGTAGCCCTTGCCGGCCACTCTTATTATTGCTTTTACATAATCTTTGCAAACTGGTCATAAAATATTTTCATTATAGCATATGGCTTAAAACAGTTATTACAGTTTAGTCCAAAGACTTACATCTGTGCAGTTATTGTATAAAATGTGCTGGCCATCCCTGTAATTTCTCCATTCTACTAAGGGAACTCATATTAATCTGTGTTCTACCATCTAAGTCTTCTAGTTTCTAGGTCCTTTAGCTAGAAGATGGTAGTAAAATGTTTGCTTTCTTTTATTTTGATAGACATAACATTTTCTTCTCTCATCCTATCTTTTAATCTTCTTAATGACCTTACCATTGTATTTTCAGATTTCTTTAGAGTCTCCATTACCATCTTTCTTTTTTATATCTACCAGCTCCTTACCAAAGTGGTACATGAATGTTTTTTATTAAATTACTTATTTATTCTAATTTGTTATGCATGATGACACAATGCAATTCATTTCATATCACACATATAGAGCACACTTTTCAAGTCACTGATTGTACACAAAGTATTTTCACACCATTCGTATCTTCCTACAGGTAATTTGGGTAATGATGTCTAACTCATTCCACCATCATTCCTACCTCCTTGACCCCTACCTTCCCTTCCCTCCCCTTTGCCCTATCTAAAGTTCCTCCATTCCTCCCATGCTCCCCACCCCAATTACCATTATGAATCAGCATCCTCATATCAAAGAAAACATTCAGCCTTTGGTTTTTTGGGGGATTGGCTAACTTCACTTAGCATTGTATTCTCTAGCTCCATCCATTTATCTGCAAATGCCATGATTTTATTCTCTTTTAATGCTGAGTAATGTTCCATTGTGTATATATATATACCAAAGTTTTCCTATCCATTCATCTACTGAAGGGCATCTGGGTTGGTTCCACAATGTAGCTATTGTGAATTGTGCTGCTATAAAGGTTGATGTGGCTGTATCACTGTAGTATGCTGTTTTTAAGTCCTTTCGGTATGGATAGCTGGGTCAAATGGTGGTTGCATTACAAGTTTTCCAAAGAATCTCCATTCTGTTTTCCAGATTGACTGCACCAATTTCCAGTCCCACCAGCAATGTATGACTGTGCCTTTTTCCCACCTCCTCACCAACACTGATTATTGTTTGTATTCTTTATAATTTCCATTCTGACTGGAGAGAGATGAAATCTTAGAGTAGTTTTGATTTGCATTTCTCTAATTGCTAGAGATGTTGAACATTTTTTCATATGTTTGTTGATTGACTGTTTATCCTCTTCTGAGAAGTGCCAAATCTCCATCATGTTGGATTAGGCCCCAACTTCCTTAATAAGATTCCTGTAGTGCAAGAATTAAAACCAAGAATCAATAAATAGGATAGATTCAAATCCAAAGCTTCTTCTCAGCAAAAGAAACAATCAGTGAGGTGAACAGAGGGCCTACAGAATGGGAGCAAATCTTTACCACAAGTACATCAGATAGAGCACTAATCTCTAGGATATATAAAGAACCCAAAAACCTTAACACCAAAAAAAAAAAAACAAAAAAAAACAAACAAATAACCCAATCAATGAATGGGCCAAGGTACATAAATGTTTTTAAAAAACAGTTTCTAATATGAAGGCTTTCTCTGTACCTTTCAATACAAGAGTTATCCCTGATTTATAGTTTTTCACAACAAAACTGCTATGTATTCTGTTTTCTCAATGTGCCCTATTTCTATAATCCAGTGAAGCCTGAGCTACTAAAGAAGTTGTTTGAACACTTACATAATGAGCACCAAGATAATTCATAATTCCAAGTAGGAAGAATAATAATTGGCAAGAAAACTCACACCTCTACTTCAGCCTTCTATCCATCTATGGCCAAAAATTGGAGCCACAAGTGTCTTCACTGAAAATCTCATCAGAAGACCCCATCTTGTGTTTTGCCCTTGAAATATCTCCTTGTTGGTTTATTTATTTTCTTACTAATGTGGTTGGCATAAAGACTCAAGCTTGCTGCTTGGTTTGAACACACTTCATGCCCCAGTCATGCCTTTCCCTGTATATTCTTGTGTTTTATATCTTGTCACCCAACATCTGCTTAAGTGTTCTCTATTTGAAAAGTGCTACTAAACTTTTCAGATCATGCAACTTTGAGAATTTGATGAGGATTAGAATTCTCTCCTCCTAAACATGTGAACATTTACATAAATACAATATCATCAGGTAAAGAGATCCATTGAAGTGTCTCTATGGACTCCCTGGATTTTAATCCCAGTTTAAAAGTCCTGTTGGAGAAGGAAAAGTTATTTCTTTTAAAAAATAAAAATCTGTCAAATTATCCACCCCTTGAAGCAATTGAAGAGGTCACCAGTAGTTTTACCAAGATGATAAAAAGAGAGCTGGGTATGATGGCACATGCCTGTAATCCCAGCAGCTCATGAGGTTGAAAGGAGGATGGTGAGTTCAAAGCCAGCCTCAGCAAAAGTGGGGCGCTAAGCAACTCAGTGAGACCCCATCTCTAAATAAGATACAAAATAGGGCTGGGAATGTGGCTCGGTGGTTGAGTGTCCCTGAGTTCAATCCTCAATATCCACTCCCCCCCCAAAAAAAATGATAAAGAGAATTCAAGAGAGATAATTCACTTTCACAATGAGCCATTGCAGAGGAAGAAAGGCATCGGTTACTTTTGATCATCAAAAATATTACATGGGTATAATGTGAAAGGGACAAGTATTTGGTGAGTATATACAATATATGTTTTGTCCAGGCATTCTGATTTCATTTATACTGGTATTGGGCAAGTAGAATGAAGCATACAGGTAAGAAAGTAAGCACATTAGTTATGGTTTGAATCTGGAACATCCCCAAAATCTTATGTGTTAAGAGGTGGGACTTTTGCCAGTTAATTAAATCATGAGGACATGGACCTCATCAGTGGATTAATCCATTGCAGGTGAATGAACTACTAGGAGATGGGACCAAGTTAGAGGAAGTGGTCACTGGGAGCAAACACTGAAAAAGTTTATCTTCTTTCTTCCCCAACCCTCACTCTGCTTCCCTGCTGCCAGAACTGAGTAGATTTCCTCAGTCATGTCCTTCCACCATGGTGTTCTGCCTTGCCTCAAGCCCAGAGCAGTGGATCTGGCCAAGCATGGACTGAAACCTCTGTTACTGTGAGCCAAAATAAACATTTCCTTCTTTAAGTGTGCATGTCAGATATTTTGGTTGTAGCAACACAAAGCTAACACACCATTAAAGATCATGGTGGGTGCAGAAGATACATTTTTGCAGTTGCAAAAAAATGTGTATTTTGAAATACTATTTGCAGTACTATTCCCAAGTGAAAATATTACATAGGTAAATTGACATTAATCATTCTGTCCTAAAGAAAAATATAAAATAAGAAGTCTCATACAATCTGCAAAATCAATCTCAAAATCTTTAGCTTCTAAACTATATCCCTTTAATGTCTTGTAAAATAATTGCTTGTAGATTGTACAAATATATAACACAAACTATATTGGATAAATATACATATATCTACATGGGTATATGTGTATTCCTCTAAATTTTTTTAGAAATACCAAAAATAGTATTGATTAGAATTTCCTTAGAAAGTAAAACAGAGAATTCAAGGAATGGAGAGGATACAAACTTTCACATTAAAACTTACTCTTATATTTGAATTTGTAGCATTTAAATTTATCATGTTAACATGTTTACTTTTAAGCTAATCAATAAAAGAAAATGGGCCATGAGGAAAATTTCAGTATTGTATCTATTGAAATATGATTATCCTTCAACTCAGAAATTCTGTCTTTTAACTGTCATTCCTGGAGAAATATATTCACTTGATTAAAAGGTGAACATTCACTAAGGAATGTTCACTAATTCACTAATTCATAAGGAAACATCACTATGTATACAAACAAAAATTTTATTTTTTAATCAAATATATATGACATATTTTATATATTACATTAACAATTATTTCCACTATGGAGTGGGTACATATGATATTAAATTATTCATACTATTCATAATAATGTTTTCAATATATTTTCATAGTAATTCATCAAAAGATTCATAGGCTACAAAATAGAATTTCTAACAAAAGGAAAGGAGAAAGATAATGGTATGGAATGAGCAGAAGACACGCCAGTAAGTGCAAAGGCCAAGTTTAGAAGGTGACACATGGTGTGATTTATCACCATGCAGGTGTAAATGTGCAGATGAAGGTGGGATGATGTATAACAGAGGTCTAGAAAACTACATTCCAAATTGTTTTTAGTGTTTCTGGAGAACAAAGTGGTATAACAAGGAAAGATGTTAAAGTAGTTCCACTTTTCAATCTTATAACTCTATATCTAAAAGCCAAAACACCATATTTCCTGTGAGAAGAGTAATTTAAATTGCCAAATTTTTGAAAGCTCAAAAAAAGCAGTAAGTTATGATAATATTAATTATTCAGTGCTAGGAGTTCAAATCAATAAGCAGATTTGGAAATTAGGAGGAAAAAACATGAAACATCTGTGTTTTAGTCAGCTTTTTCACTGGGACTAAAAGACCCGACCAGCACAATTTTAGAGGAGGAAAAAATTATTTGAGGGCTCACAGTTTCAGAGGTCTCAATCCATAGACAGTAGGTTCCATTTCTGGGGCTAAGAGAGAGGTAGGACATCATGACGGAAGAGCATAGCAGAGGGAAATAGTTCACATGATGATCAGAAAGCAGAGAGAGGCTCCACTGGCCAGATACACCCTACCACTTTAGTTACCTTTCAGGAGATTAATTCATTGATTAAGATAATTAAGAAATGATTGGGTTGTAAGAGTCTTAACAATGAATTAATCGTTGTTAATTCATTAAGATTCTTACAACCCAATCATTTCTTCTCTGAACCTTTTTATATTGTCTCACATGTGAGCTTTTGGGGGACACTTCACATCCAAACCATAACAATCTGTAACAGAAGATTTTCTAGGAAGAGAACTCTAAGGATGCAGTTGTTACCATGAAATTTGGATACTAGTTATACAGATAAATAAAGCCCAAATAAAACTTATTTGACTCTATCTATTTATATGCATATACAATATTACATCAACAAAATAATTCCTTGCTTCAAAAACTGTTCATCTCAATTTATTTTGAGATTCTTTTAAAAAATATTTTTTAGTTGTAGATGGACACAATACCTTTATTTATTTATCTTTATGTGGTGCTGAGTATCAAACCCAGGGCTTCACACATGCTAGATGAGCACTCTCCCACTGAGACACAACCCCAGCCCTATTTTGAGATTCTTACCCACAACTTTCTGGTTTATGTATCATTTTAAGGTGAAAAATAATATCTACCAGATATGATGGAAGACATGCAAAGCAAAAAAATTATTCTTAAAAGCAAAGTATTTTTGTTCTAGCAAATTCACAAGCATCTCCCCTTGCTAAGTTGCTAAGGTAGAGTCTTGACAAGATAAAATGCTACCTACCAAACTATGGTGATGAGAAGCTCAGCATACCTTGTCTTCTATCTTTCCTATAAGGCACTTTCTATGCACATTTTGCTCCCTCCTAAATATTTGTCAGCATAGTCTTGTACAGAATTACTAGTAAAAGTAATGAATTTATGCATACTAAATTATTTCATTTAAAAATTTTCATGCACATCCAGTCCTTCACAGTTGCCACATTATTCCAATTGAATTAACAGACACAAATACATCAACCACGTTCACAAAGACAACAGTCAAATTCTCTCTAATCTATACCCTCCTGCATTAATTCACAGAACTCTTCTCCCACTAGTCTCTCCAACTTGCACACTCCACTCCCTTTTGTATTCTCAACACGCCAGGTTTACTACCGGTCTGTTCATTTACTGGTCCTTTAGTTGCAGATGCTCTTCACTCCCTCACTTCCTTCCACCCTCTTAATTAATCTTTTTAAAAGTGCTTTATTTTTTTCAGTAACACTTACCCACCATTTAGCATGGCAAATATTTTATCTAATATTTGGATGTTTCCCACAGCTTTAAATGTAATAGCTAAACAAATAAAATAATTTAGGTGCCCCCAAATAGGAGAATTGACAAGTCAACCAAAGAATTCATACAATGGAATAAAAATAAGAATTTGATATACAAAATTGTATGTTTTATATTGATGCCATAACAAATGACCATAAATTAATTTAGCCACTTATAACAATATTACTTTATTATCATATAGTATTTTTCTATATAAATTTATGTGTGTATTTTGTTTATCATCTGTAGCTCTCCACCCCCAATAGAATGAAAGCCTTATCAAGGTATATATATTTGGGGGGGGGGGCATTGGGACATGCTGGGGATTGAGCCCAGAGGCACTCGATCACTGAGCCACATCCCCAGCCCTATTTCGTATTTTATTTAGAGACAGGGTCTCACTGAATTCCTTAGGGCCTCACTAAGTTGCTGAGCCTGGCTTTGAACTCATGATCCTCCTGCCTCAGCCTCCTTAGCCTGTGATTATAGGTGTGCACCATGATGTCCAGCAAAGTATAGATTTTTGCTTGTGTTTTTACTGCTCTAAATTCAGAGTTAGAACACAATGTGATACGTGGTTGATGCTGAGAAATACTCTGATATTTATAAGACATCTGATACTATAGACAGTTTGATACAGATGGAAACTAAGAACTGTTACCAGTTTGAAGCATAAAGTCGTCAAAACCACATTTCTGATATACTGATTTTCCAGATGAGACAAGTTATAGTAATATAAATTTATATTAGTACATTAACTGAAACAATGAATGAATTCTCAACTCCTTGTGAAAATAAATTGGATTACTTTACATTCAATATGCCAAAAGCTTACAGAGCAGGTAGAAGGGTTTTACCAGCTATCAGTAACCTGTCACCACTCAGCTATCACTCAAAGACTCTCACCAAGTTCCTTTGCCTAGTTCAATAGCTGAAAAAGAAGACACACAGATTGGGAGAGCTTATTCTGATGAAAAAGCTTCCAAAAAGGAGGGGAAGGGGCTGAAAACCCATAATCTGGCCAATATTACCATGCCAATAGGGTAGATAAAGACTTAAGTATTAAGATTCAAATATACACAACTATAAATTTTCCAGAACATTGCAGTCCCTGATGGACTGAAAAACTGAATCATGTTTTGCCTGGTAATAAAACGACATATGGTCATAGGCACAATCGTCCCTCCCTCTGATAAGATCTCCAAAATGTGTACATCAGCACCAGCAGTAGAGTTTGAGCAGACACCAGAGATCAAAGCACCTCCTCATGGAAAGCAAGACAGTACACACTCAAAACATCTGGAAGTATTCACAACTGTTGCTATTCTCATAGTTTTTCTACTCAAGCTTGGATTCACTAAGTAGGGGAGTAGGAATAAGCTTCAGTATGTCAATGACCACCCAGAATCCAAAAGGTAACTTAGTCACTTAACAGGAACCAAACACCCAGACTGCAAGGGCACAATAGGGTTTAATTAAACCAGCCATAGCACAGCCAAATTTAGCAATTTAGCTTGTTAATTCATTAATCAATTTGAGTCCAATTATGATAAATTCTCAGTTTTAGTCACTAAACCACTATGTGCCACCTTTTCTACCTGTCTTTATGGTATAGAAACGATCATGAATGGACACTGTGGCTATTCACATAAGAGAATATGTTCAGGTAGCCCAAAAGAAAATATATTAGATTTTTACCTTGTTTATTTACAGAAGAAATGTGATCCCTATTCTGAGGCATTGAAGCAACTTTCAGTCCATTTTTGTTTTTCACTGTTTCCAGAGCTATGCCAAGTACTTAGTAGGCTTCATTGAAGTAAATTACCATCTCTGATTATGATTAAAGATATCAAATGCACTGATTAGGTTCTCTTCCTACACTGCCTGCCAAGTTTCTTGCTGAGTTGCTCTTGTCAATATTCTCTCTTACCTTTCATGGATCTTTTAGTAATGCTGCCTCATATTATGGTAGCAATATTTTCCTTAGAATCATAAATAGAAATATTCAACATGGTAAAAAAGATCATGCCTGTCTTGAAACTCAAATGTGCTGAACTCTAGAATCCTGGTCCAGTTAATCAGTTGAAGTTCATAAAAATCAAATAGAACCCACCTTTAATGATATATTTTATTGTTGATAATAAAAATCAAGACATGTGTACTAAGTTCTCTTTGGGGCCTTTTTTTTCCAGCCATTATATCTATTCCAGTGAATTCAGCTAAATCATCACAACAAGTGTAGTTATTGTGCTAAAAGACATTAACAGTTATCATGTTTCTTTTCCATCAGGGGGTAAAAGTGGTTCATCTTTATTTCTAATAAATGGAAATTGAACTAAAACTGGGAAGCAATCATACTAAGTGACAATGCTAATAGCAAATATGACACCTAAGGAATTATTCTAAAATAAATAAATGGGGAGAGATAGACAGGGTCCTCTTTCTTCGACTTTTCTCAGAATACCAATGTAACATTATTACATAGCTTTAAAAATAAATTTGAGTAAAGACTCAAGACAATACTGAGGCTGGTTCTCTAGACTCCTTTTAGAATTCAAATCAACTCTGTTCCTAGACACTGTCTATTTGAATAAACATTGTCTTTTGTTTCCAGTTGAGTTCAAGATGAATTTTATTTCTCACCTACCAGTGAGAGAACAAGATATCATGAAATTAATAAAACTTCTCATCAATGCACATGTATACCATTATCAAGTGAACTAGGGCTTATGTTATTGTCATTTCAGTAAGTCCTGTGAGTAGGTTATATAACCTACTAGCTCACGAGCATTTACTAAAAGCCTGAAAGAAGAGCAATCTTATTTTGCTCTGGAGTTAAATGAGAGAATAATAATGTTCTGTCTTTTACATAGTGCCATATTTCATAAATAGCTGTCTTGATATTATTTACTATACTTACAACAATGAGGATTTGGGGATTTTTTTTTTCTTTTTTTTTTTTCGCCCTGGAGTGTCCTAACTGCAAGAAGGAATCTTTCTTTGTGAAAGGGGGAATGGTACAGTTTTTTGCTTAATTCTAGACCCTGAGACTGTGTAGTTTTAAGAAAAAAGAAAAAATCTCCCTGAACATTCAGGTAGAATCGCTAATGGTCCCACATTAATTTATATTTTAGCATGCATGTAACATTCTTTTATTCATATGTATATACACATATAATATGGAACAGATATTTATGGAGATGGCTAGGTAGAGTCTACACAGATCACAGTGTGTAGAAATCAATCAGTAAAACTACACTGTGTGGTAAAAAATAAATAAAATTCATTTAGGAGGCTAAAAGAATTAACTTTCATTCTGATAGAATCTAAATGATTGGTGCAAGTCAGGTGGTTTGAGCGCCCCTAAATCATTAAAACAGGAAATCAGTGTTTATTCAAGTCATTCCATATATAAGTTAAAGTAACGTAATGAGTGAACCATGAGAAAAATAATGGATTTTCTCTTTATATTTAAATGATTCCCTCATAATTTATTTCTTTATATGGACTCTCAGGCCCTCATGTTCAAATCCCAACTCTATCATTTCACTTCTAATACCTTAGACTTGTCCCCATCTGTATAATGAGCACAATAGTATTTATTTCTTGGGGTTATTGTAAGGGTTAAAATGTTGAATCAAAGAAGATATACTAATACATTGCTGGTGGAACTGCAAATTGGTGCAGTCATCTGGAAAGCAGTATGGAGAAGCCTTAGAAAACTGGGAATGGAACCATCATTTGACCTAGTTATCCCACTACTCAGTCTATACCCAAAGGATTTAAAAACAGCATACTACAGGGACACAGCCACATCAATATTGAAAGCATCACAATTCACAATAGCTAAACTGTGGAACCAACCTAGATGCCCTTCAGCAGATGATTGGATAAAGAAAATGTGGTATATATACACAATGGAGTATTATTCAGCATTAAAAGAGAATAAAATCATGGCATTTGCAGGTAAATGGATATAGTTGGTGAATATAATGCTAAGTGAAGTAAGCCAATCTCAAAAAACCAAATGCCAAATGTTTTCTCTGATTTAAGGATGCTAATCCATAGTGTGGTTGGGGGAGGTGGGGCATGAGAGGATTAGATGAACTCTAGATAGAGCAAAGGGTAGGGAGGAGAGGGGAATGGGGAAAGGGGTAGGAACGAGATGGATATCATTACCCTAAGTACATATTGAAAACACGAATGGTGTGACTCTACTTGTTTACAACCAGTGATATGAAAAATTGTGCTCTATATGTGTAATATGAATTGTAATGCATTCTGCTGTCTTATATAACAAATTTTTAAAAAGAAGAAGATATACCAGTCGGGTGTAGTGGCATATGCCTGTAATCTCAGTGATTTAGGAGGCTGAGGCAGGAGAATCACGAGTTCAAAGTCAGCCTCAGCAATTTAATGAGACCCTGAGCAACTCAGTATGACCCTGTTTCAAAATAAAATACAAAAATGGGGGGCTGGGGATGTGAATCAGTGATTAAGCACCCCCGAGTTCAATCCCCATTAAGAAAGAAGAAGATATACCATTTACACTCTATTTGTTGAAATAAATAAGTAGGTAAGTAAAATTTTGTGGACGGTTTTTAAAGTGCAATGGCTCTAGGTATAATAAAGAGAGTCTCCATGAATCACTTCAATGAACTGAACTACTTACAGATTTCCTGAGATTTAATTTCTCCTATTTAAATAGTCTAGGTGGTCTCAGTGCAATATGATAGGTTTGGTTACAATTATATAATTAAAAATTCTTAAGTGAATGAAGAAATTGACTATCAGTGAGGGTTGGAATCATGGAAATTTCACTGAAGAAGAAAAAGTAATTTACACAAGGAAAGAAGAGAAAAAATAAGGTGGCAGGGTAGGAATAGAGAACAAACAGAAGGAAACACTGAGAAGGACAAGAGAACATTCTGATGCACTTGGAACCTTATTCAAGGAAGTAGGAAAAAGTATGTTTTTACATGAATGTTAGGGCTTCCATGTGCAGAAATTTGAAAGAAAATTGAAAGGATTCCTTTGAAAGCCAAAGAACTCAGTTCTTCTAAAAAATTTTTTGAGAAGGGAAATGATAGCATGAAAGCAGTGGTTAAGAAAGATTAATTTGATAAAATTATGAAGGATAAATTAGAAGAGTAAAGATAACAAATTCAATTATAGTTTCTGAAATCAACTGTTAATACTGCTCAGGAAAAAAAAAAAACTCCAATGGATATCATAGATACTTCAGAACAAGACTCGTTAGTCTCTGATTAAAACTCAAATTTTAAACATGTCTTATTTTTTCCTATATTGTATTGCTAAGTAAGAAATTCATAAAATCATGTGACACAATTAAGAATTAAATACCTATATGTGTAGATGTGTATGTCTGTATTTAGATCAAACACCATATGGTAGATGCAAAATAATATATTTAAATACTACCATTCCATCTACATGTATCTCCTCAAAGATAAATATAGTATGAATTAAATGAAATCCTAGAAATTAATTACAGCCTAAGATTTCTGGATAACCTCATTTCTGCCACAATAGTCAAGCCATGTGAAGTAATTTTGAAACACTTGCAAACTATCATTTAGTACAGTACAAAAACAGATGGCAAATGTTAGAGGTCAAAAGGTGTATTATTCAGTGATCCATGTTTATGTTTTCCTCCGTTTAACATTAACAGAGTAAGATTAAGCAATTCCCCAGAAAAGTGGGAGACTAAAACTGGAGGCTCACAAGTCCAATTCCAGCCTAGGCAATGTAGTAAACAGTACCCTCTTTTAAAGTAATAGGAAAAAGGACTGGCTGGGTATGTAGCTCTGTGGTAGAGCATCACTAGATTCTATTCCCAGTACCACACACACACACACACACAAAAAAAAAAAAAAAAAAAAAAAAAAAAAAAAAAAAAAAAAACTTAAAATAGACATTTTTTTATTAGTTGTTCAAAACATTACAAAGTTCTTGACATATCATATTTAAAATAGACATTTTTTTGATAAAATACATAAATACAGGCAAGAGGTATGTTATAGTTTAAATATGAGGAGTCCCCCAAAAGCTCATCTGTGAGAAAATGGAAGAAAACCTAAAGATGAAATGATTGGGTTATTAGAGCCTTAGTTTAATGGGTGCACTGATTCACTTGAATGGATTAACTGGGTTGTAATGATAGGCAGGTAGTGTGTGACTGGAGAAGAGATGGCACTGGGTCACATTTTCGGGGTTTATATTTTGTTCCTGATGAGTTGAGCTATCTCTCTCTGCTTCTTGATTGTCATGTCCTGTGTTGCCTTCCCCCACCATGGTCTTCCTTTTGCCTTGATGTTTTACCTTACTCCAGGCACAGAGCAATGGAGATGATCATCTGTGGACTGAGACCTCTGAATCCATGAACTCCAAATAAGTTTTTCCTCCTCTAAAATCGTTCTTGTCAGGTCTTTGGTCACAGCAGCAGAAAAGCTGACTAAAATAGAAACTGGTATTCAGATTGGGATTGTTGCTGTTACCAACCTGACCATGTGGTTCAGAAGGCTTTAGAGTTGGTTTGTTGGAGGAGGAATTTTGGAAGTTTAGGGATGCAAGCTGGAAAAGCTGTAGAATGATGTAAGTGGGTGACTTTTGTGGGAGATCTGAAGACCAGAATGCTGATAAGACTGTGAACAGTACAGAGCGGGCTCTTGAGTTTTCAGAAGAGAAGGGGGACTGTTGTAAATTGGACTAGCAGCCATTCATACTACATTCTGGCTAAAAAGTTGCCTACATTTTGACCATGTCCTGAGACTTTGTGAAACTCAATTTAAAGGTGATAGACTAATTAATCAAGAAGAAGAAATTTTAAGGCAGCACAGCCTTCAGGTTGGCATGGGTATTGCTGGCAGGTTTCAGGCAAGTTTACTGTGATAATCAGGAGCTTTTAGAAAACACAGCTGAAAGATTTGAGAAACTTGCAGTTTGACCAGAAAACTTGGAGTACAACTGAGACTAAGGAAGTTCTGGTTGTTAAAGGGATTGTAGCCACTTACGAAACATTAAATTTGTGATCAACAAACAGCAGAAACAATGGCTTAAGGACATCTCAGAAATTGGCAAAACCTCTTCAATTTCAGACTCCAGGGTGTAAAAATAAAAATTACTTTTGAAAAAGATCAGTGGAGTCCTCTACTTGTATAGAGGGGTCTAGGAAGTTTTTCCCCATGCTCAGCCACCCAGGCATTCAGAAGCTGCCAGAGCCAGGGTTCCAAGAGGCTTGGTTACTGTTCAAGATGGTAACAGACCATGGCATCAACCATGTGTTGCTATTTCTACTGGATTACAGGATGCTAGAGTTGGGGGTCATGGAGGTTTCCACACAGATTTTAAAGGAAGGCCTGAAAATACAAAGTGCAGCAGGATCGGAGTCCCTATGGTCAGCTTCTGAGAGGACAATGATTGGAGATACGAGAAAGAAGACAAATCTGCAGTGGAGACCCCTGAGATTAAGAGATGCCATTATTATAAAAAGACTACCCGAGAATACTGCAGCAATTGAGCAGATGTAAGTCAAGAGAGAGATCATGTGGGCTGTAACAAGTAAGTCCATGGGGGGTAAAAATACACAAGTCCTTTGGAGAGAATATCAAAAGGCCGTGTGCCTTAGATGCTGTACATGAACCTATAGGACTTGTTTTTCCTGCTGAATTTCAGTCTTGCTTTCGTCCCATCCCTTCTTTATATGTTCCTGTTTCTTCCCTTTGGAACTCAACGTCTACTGTATGCCTTTATATATTGAATATATGTAACTCTGATTTTGATTTTTATAGGAGTTCATGCTGAGAGTTTGCCTTGAGTCTCAGATGAGCATTTTTTAGTGTTTTTATTAAATATTTTAAATTTATTTGTTCTAATCAGTTATATGTGACAACAGAATGTTCTCTGACTCATTATATACAAATAGAGCACAATTTTTCACTTCTCTGGTTGTACACAAAGTAGGGTCACACCATTTGTGCAATCATACACGTACCTAAGATAATGATGTCCATCTCATTTCACTGTTTCCTATCTCCATGCCCCCCTTCCTGCCCCACCTCCCTTTACCCAATCAAAAGTTCCTCCACTCATCCCATGCTCCCACCACATTAAGATTAGATCCACTTATCAGAGAAAATATTTGGCCTTTGGTTTTGGGGGTTGGCTTACTTCACTTAGCATGATATTCTCTAACTCTATCCATTTACCTGCAAATGCCATAATTTTATTCTCTTTTATTGCTGAGTAATATTCCATTGCGTTTATATACCACATTTTCTTTATTCATTCATTAAAGGGCATCTAGGTTGGTTCCACAATTTGGCTACCGTGAATTGTGCTGCTATAAATATTAATGTGGTTTTATTTATTTACTGTACAACTAAATAAATAAAACCACCATGAGCTATTCCCCTACACCCATTAAGTTGTCTAATACCAAAAAGACAAACACAACAAGTGTTAGTGGGGGTGTAGAGAAAGGGAATCCTTGTACACTGATGGTGGGATGTAGGTTGGTGTAGCCATTATGGAAAATAGTATAAAGTTTTCTAAGAAAATTAAAAATTGAACCACCATATGAAGCAATAATTCTTCTTCTGGATATATAGCCAAAGGAAATGAAGTCACTATGTTTTATGCAGCATTATTCACAGTAGCTAAATTATAGAAATAACCCAAGTGTCCATGGAATGATGAATGGATATGAATGTGTATGTACCTATACATATCCACACATATAATGAAATATTTTTCAGACTTTCAAAAAAAAAAAGGAGAACCTGTCATTAGCTACAACATCAATTAACCTAAAGGACATTATGCTAAGTAAAATAGACCAGATGCAGAGATAAAAATATTTCACAATCTCATTCATATTTGAAATACAAAAAAAAGGGGAGAGTGTCTATTACGCAGAAAATAGAGAATAAAACATTGGTTACAGAGGCTAAGTTGTTAGAGGGAGAAAAATGGAGAGATGTCAATCAAAAGATACAAAGCAGCAGATTTAAAAGTGAACAGGTCAAGAGTTTCAATGTTCAAAATAAAGACTATAGTTAATAATTTTTGGCATATTTTATAAGATGAGTAGATTTTTCATCTTATCGTCATAATAAAAATATGGGTAACTATGTAAGATGATGAATAGATAATTTTACTAACTGTATGTATCCCATAAAATGATGTTGCATGCCTTAAGTATACACAATAAAATTAAGTTTTTAAAAAGAAAGATTAAAAAAAACAGTGGTGAATTGGGAGACATCAAGCAGTACACTGAATTAGAGATGAGGTGAGGTAGAGTTCTTGAATTGGAGATGAGACAAGGCAAAAAAATTAAAGAAATACTGGTCTAAAATTATCCATATATGAAAAAATTATAAATTCATAGCTTCATGAAATTCAATGAGAATCAAACACAAGAAACATGAAGAAAACTACACCAAATTCTTCAAACCAGTGATGAGGAAAAAACATCTCAAGAGCAGCAAGAGAAAAAAGATACCTTATGTGCAGTGAGTCCAAAATAGGATGGCGACAGATTTCTCATCAGGAACAAAGCAAGTGAATAAGAGAGCAGCAGCATATTTTAAGTAATGAGGGGGAAAGTATTTTAATGGAAAAATTAGAAGTGGTCCCACTGGAAATATCTTTAAAAATGAAAAAGAAAACAATATTATTTCAGAAACATGGCAATTGCAAGAATTCATCACCAGCACACTGAAAGAACTACAGAAGGTAGTCTTTCAGGCAGAAGGAAAAGTATGCCAGATGGAAATACAGATCTATGCAAGGAAATGAAGAATATAAGAAATGTAACTACATCAGTAAATATGTTTCTTTTTATCATTATTTAAATGTTTAAAAAACAGTGATTATTTAAATAAAAATAGTATCAATGTAGTGTCCGTTTTATAATATAGGTAGAAGAAAAGTACATGACAAAAATAGAAAAAAGTTAGGAGAAAAGAGATAGAAATATACTATTTTAAAGCTCTTAAATAATATGTAAAATAGTATAATATTTGTTACAGATGTATAATTAAAAGATCAGCAAAGAAAATAAAATAGAATCTTAACAAAATTATACATATAAATTCTAAAAGACAGGAAAATATTAAAGGAAATCATTGAAGAGATTATATAATTATAATTATAATAAGTTGATAGACTTAAGCTTATCACATTATATGTAAGTGGTCCAAATACCCCATTAAAAGACAGATATTTTCAAGTAATTAATGAAAACAATCAAGACATAACTCCAAAAAACACCTGAAATACAAATAGAGCATAAGTAAAATATGGTTAAAAAAAACACATCACATAGAAATACAAATAAAAAGTAAGCTATAATGGCTGCCTTGTCCAACAAAGTAAATTTCAGAGTAGAGAATGTTATCAGAAATAAAGATAGTCATTTCATAATAAATAAATGTCAGAAAGACATAACAAACCTAAATTCAGTATACAGAAATCCTGAATCTAATAACAATTCAAAATACTTGAAGCAAAAATTGAAAGGAGACATAAATACTGAAGGAATTAATACTACCAAATATACACAAATTCTTCCAGAAAATTTAAAAAGGCAGAAAATATCCCAACTTATTCTTTGAAGTTATCATTATGCTGATATTAAATTCAAACAAAGATATTCTAAGGGAAGATCATTCCTGACCAGTACCCTTCAGCGTTTATATCAATTCTAAAATTTCTAAAACATAGCAAATTAAATCCAATAATGTATAAAAAGGATAATACAACATGATAAAGTGATGTTTATACCAGGGATGTAAGATTGGCTTAACATTTACAAATCAATCAACATAAATCACCATACTAACTGGGGTCATCTCAATAGACATACAAACAAAGCATTTGACAAAATATAATAACCATTTCTGACAAAATTATCAACAAAGTAGGAATAAAAGTGATTTCCTCAATTTGGTAAAGGGCATACACAAAGAGCTTTCAACTAACATTATAATTTTTAGTAAAAGGCTGAAAACATTCCCCCAAAGAATAGAAACAAGACAAGGAGGTCTGTCATCACCACTCTCAGTCAACACTTTATTGGAGTTTCTATCCAGTGCAACCAAGTCAGTAAAAGAAATAAAAACATAAAAAAGAAATGAAGCTAATTTGTGAAAGCCATGATTCCTAGAAATGTTGGAAATTTGGTGAACTATACCAAAAAAATACATATCAGTTAATTTTAAATGGTTTCATATAAAAAAAAATCAATTGCATTCAACTGTTAAAAAATACACCAAAAATTTGCAATATCATTAGCCATCAAAGAAATGTAAATCAATACTGCAATGAGACATCATCTCACCCCAGTTAGAATGGCTATCACAAAAACACAAAAAGGAACAAATGCTAGTATATCCATGGAAATAGTTTAGACCATAAAGAAGAATAAAATCCTATCATTTGTTGGGTGCGGTGGTGAATGCCTGTAATCCCAGCTAGTCGAGAGGCTGAGGCGAGGGGATTGCAAGTTCAAAGTCAGACTCAGCAATTTAGCAATGCCCTAAGCAACTATGTGAAGCTTTAAATAAAATACAAAAAAATGGGCTGGGGATATGGCATAGTGGTTAAGCATTCCTGGGTATTGGTACTGAAAAAAAAAAAAAGGAAAGAAGAAAGAAATCCTATCATTTACAGCAAAGTAGGTGGAACTGGAAAACATTATGTTAAATGAAATAAACCAGACACAAAAAAGAGAAGTACTGTGTGTTCTCTTTCATATGCGGAAGTTGTAAAAAGAAAAAAAGACAATCTGAATATAGAAGACTGATTACTCAAGGTGGACAAGGTGGACAAGGATGGGGGCAAGGAAGGTAAAAGAGATTGGTTGTTTGATTGCAAAATGAAATGGGATAGAATGAATAAGTTCTTGTGTTCCACAGCACATTAGGGTGAGACCAATATCTTCAGAGTAATCTATCATATATATGCTATAAAGAAATAGAAAAAAGGAGGTTAAAACCTCCAAACATAAAGAAATCTTAAGGACAAGGAAATGCTAATTACCCTGATTTAGTCACTGTGAGCTCTATGCATGTGTCAAAATATTACACTGTACAACATTCCTATGGGTGTTATTATCATAATCAATTTATCAAAGGAACACAATAAAGAACCCCAAATAGACATATGTATATACAGGTGACTGGCTTTGACAGAATGGCAAAGGTAATTCTATGCAAATAGGATAGATTTTTCCAAAAATCAAAAAATGATGCTGAAACAATTTAATACCAATATTTTTTAAGTCAGTTCATATCTCACATCATATATAAAAATTACTTCAAAATGGTTCATAGACTTAAGTGTAAAACCTAAAATTATAAAACTTCAAGGAAAAAAAATACAGATTAAAAACAAAAATGATCAAAACCTTGGTTTAGGAAAAAAATAGCTACAATACTAAAACACTAATCCATGAAAGAACAAGTTGATGAATTGTATTTCATCAAAATTAAAATCTTCTTCAACAGTGCCTTCAAAAGATACTGTTAATGGAATGAAAAGAAAAGCCACAGGCTGTGATAAAATATTTGCGATTCACATATCTGTTAAAATACTTGTGCATAGAACATATATAGAACTCTCAAAACTCAGTAATGAGAAAGAATCTAACAAAATATGGCATCTATTGACAGAAAATCAGAATAGACACATCACCAATGATGGTATGACAGCAAATCAACACAGAAAATGATGTTCAATCTCCTTAGAGCTGACGTACACCACAAGGTACCACTGAACATCTACCAGAAGGTCTAAAGGTTTAGAAATTGACCAAAGTTTTGGGAAAGAAGTGGAGAAATTGGAACTCTTATATGCTACTGATGGAAATGCCAAGCACCACAATCTCTTTGGGGGAAAAAAAAAAAAAACACTTTCAGCCCTTGTTGTTGTTGTTATTGTTTTCAGTGTGGAAATTGAACACAAGGCCTCACACCTAACTGAGTTGCAACCCCAGCTCTAGTTCAGCAAATTTTTGAAAGATTAAAAATACACCCACCATATAATTCAGTCATTTCATTCTTAGGTATTTACCCAAGAAAAAAATTAAAGTATCATATCTACATAAGTACTTGTACATAAAAGTTTGAAACAGTTTTTCTTATAATAGTCAAAACCTCAAATAACAAAGTCTTCATCCAGAAATAAATGGAAAACAAACTGCAACATATCCTAAAGGAATACTGTTCACCAATGAACAATCTGGAACATAGTATGTACAAATGACTCTCAAAATAATTGTGCTGAGTAAAAAGGAGACAAAAACAAACACATATTGTAAGACTTTCTAAGAAATGCAGACTAATAATCCAGGGAGAGAAAGTAGCAGTTGCCTAGATAGGAGGAAGAAGGGGAAGGTAAGGAAAAGGGGTTACAAAATACTTCAAGGTAACTTTTGAGAGTGATTGTTCTTTTCATTATTAATGTTTCCACAGGTGCATTTATGAAATGCACTTACCAAATGGCTTACTGTGTGCAGCTTACTGTGTGTCAATTATACCTAAAAAAAGCTATTTTTTAAAAAAAATGGTTGACTTCGTTGTTCTTTTCACTACCCTTCCACATCTGGCATGTAGGTATTTATTTTAAAAAGTGTTTACTGATGATTCTCTATTCCTGAACTTGCACTTGGCATTAAATATACAAAAAGGAAAAAAAGCAATAAAGAAAAAATCAACTGAGCTACTAGAAAGGTTATTTTCAAAATTAATCCATCTGTAGATCATGTGGTAAGCATTGTTAAACCCTTTTTTTGATTTAACTTTGTGTCCTTGCCTTATATTTTTCTTATGCTAATTAATTATATTTTCTGTATTCCTGAATCCTCTCTAAAATAAGATGAGATGTAAATAAATACAAATAAGTAAGACATGAAATTTGCCCTCAAGAAATTTGCAGGACAGAATAGTTAGTCCTTCTCTCTAGGTATCTTGCATCCCAGAGGGAAGGGCAGACATCTGCACTAATAACTACGCTACTTGTTTTGATTTGTTCATACCATAGAGTTATAAATACTTTCAAACTTAAAATACATATAAAGTTGTATAGGAGGTAGCATTGGAGAATGTTTAATTCTGACAAAATCAATAACCTACAGAGAAGAGTTTACTTTCAGTTGGTTTTGAAGCATGTACTGATTTTAAGTGAGCAAAGGGGGAAGGAAAAAAAAAACAGTTAAGGAAGGGAGAACTTGAGAAACAAATGTATGAATGTAGGAATGATCTGCATATGTTCTTGGACTAAAGAATCCTCTAAAGAGATGAAATAGGAACCCTGTGCTGGCACTTAGCTGTGAGGTATGTGGGAAGTCATTTAGACTAAGTTCCAGTGCCCTTAACTAAGAAGTAGGGATAATTACACAATTACACCTACCTAAAGAGATTGTTAAAAGGACTCAAGGAGAAACAATATGAAGCACCCACCATTGAGCCTAGAACACAGCAGAGGCATACAAAATCAGTAGCAGTTATTATAAGTATGAAACTAACATTCAAGGGAGCAAAGGCGAAGAGAAAAATTTATCTCATTCATATTTTTATGGTGACAAGTTGTCGCCCCTAGGAGCTTCATGAATACACACATTCAGTTACACAATGGCATCATTCTTTCTAAAAGAAATTTCTGACTTCACCTGGTCTGCTAAAAATAATTATTAAAAATGTGGGGGTGGGGAGGAGGAGCACAGATGGCAATTTCATGCTTGAGAATTCAGTCCTTCTCATTTGAGTAGAAAAGATAAACAGACTTTATGGATCTCTTCCTCTAACTGTGTGTCTTTGGCTGAAAAAAAAAATATATAATGGTCCTATTGTGATTTAAAGTTGTAAAATTATAAAGAATTCCTTTTAAAGTTTCATAGAATCGGGTTTCTGGAAAGTATTGTCTTGTTCAAACCTCCTGTTAGTAGGCCAATAACACTATCAACAAAAAATGTCTTGAACAAACCTACAAATAAGCAAATAAAAACTCAGTTACAATTGGCTGCATAGTACATTGTAATTTTATTCACAAGAATCTCAAATATCATCATAACTCCCCAAATCATTGTGTCATTGAAAATTAAACATAAATTGGGTATGGTCACAAGAAAAATGGAATAGACATTCATCCAGTTGGTATGAGGAGGCACAATCCAACCTGAAGGCAAGAAGACTAAATAGTTCAGAAAAAGCAATATCACTCATCTGCTGTAAGAACACTAAATGCTCAACAGTGAATTGCTCCACTGATAAACAGTTACATGTTTACAAAATTAGAAATTGTCATAACAATATTTCCAGAGATCCCATGAACTAGGAGTAGAAATATATTTTCTCATTTTCCCTCCCAATTCCTGTTTTATATTTCCACTCCTACTTCATATGATCTCTGGAAATGCTGCTAGTGAAATATTTTAAGAATTCATATCCAGAGACCAGGAGTCTTTGCACAAGCAATTTTTTGTTAGAACAGTGAGTGACATAAATCTTTTCAATACATGAAAGGAGACACCAGATTTTACATATGAGAAATTTTATAGAGACTCAAAAATTTACTGTTATTCAGAAGGCAAAAAACATATAAAAAGAATGTGTTATTAATCCAGGAATCTGAGTCTTATTATCAGCTTTCCAATACCAAAAGTATTCCACACACAAAAAAAAATTATAAATGTAAATAAAGGCTTATTTTCAAAGGCATTTGTTTCCCAAAATGAAACATCCATATATATGTGTTATTGATATAGATACAAATACAGGTTAAAGAAAGATGAAGACTTTTTTATTCTTTCAGAAAGTTTAAGACTATATCTGGGACTTTTCATATTGGCATACAAGCTGGGTGCTGGAAAAACTCATTGGAGTGAAAGAAATGCCTATAATCTCCTTGAACACAGAATCTACTACACTTGACTGGAAAGGTATGTGAGATACAGTTTATATCCAAAACTTTTTTAAAGAAAAATACATGGATTCTGCCAGGTGCAGTGGTGCACCTGTAATCCCAGTGGCTTGGGAGGCTAAAGCAGGAGGTTCACAAATTCAAAGCCAGCCTCAGCATAAGCAAGTAAGCAATGCACTAAGCAACTCAGTGAGACTTTGTCTCTAAATAAAATACAAAATAGGGCTGGGGATGTGGCTCAGTGGTTCAGTGTCCCTGAGTTCAATCCCCAGTACCGGAAAAAAAACAAAAACAAAAACAAAAATACATGGATTCCTATTAGGAAAGGTGAGATAACCAGAAGGATCAAAAATTTATTTTATTAAATATCACATAGCAACTACAAGAAATTTAAAAGTATCATTTAAATTAATTCTTAAGACATTCAAAATGAATATTCCTTTATTATCTTGAATTAACAGATGAGAAACTGACATTCAGAAAGATTAAAACACTCTCCCAGGTTCACATAGCTACTAAGTGTCAGCAGTAAGTTGTTTATTAATTTGGTTGTTTTTTGTGGTGCTCAAGGGTCACTTTATCACTGAGCTAATGAGCTATATTCCCAACTCTTTTTTTTTTTTTTCATTTATTTGTCATGGTTGTTGTTCATGTTTTGAGACAGTGTCTCACTAAGTTGCCAGAGCTGGCCTAGAACTTGTAGTACTCCTGCCTCAGCCTCTGGAGTCACTTGGATTACAGGTGTGCATTACCACACCAACAGCACTGAACTTTGAACCCAGAACATTTGGCTCCAAAATCCATATTTGTAATCACTTTGCTATATTGCATATTTTTCCTTGGAATTAGTCCTGTTTGAGGGTAAGTTTAAACTTTGAAGATTTGTGTCCCAAGAGATATTTTACTTATGTGATAGCGACTATTCCACAGACAAAAACAATATTTTTATGAGAGAATTTCCCTAAAAAACAGATCAAAATGCCTTTGTAACTAATCATCATTTTGGAATGACTGGCTGGAGGTGCTAGCTATCCCACACCCCCCTTTAGGAGAGCTGGTTGATAAACTTTCAGTATATGACCTCAGCAATTATATGAACATTTCCGGAAGCCCAGGGCAGATGCCAGACCTGATATAAGAGTGAAAACAGAGGCATGGTGTTGCTTGGGAACTTCTCTGTGGCACCTCAACCCTTTCCTTATGGATCCTTGAAAGGGCAATGTGAACATGGCATAACTATGTGCAGCAGCTAGTGAGTCTTCCCATCTTCATCTTTCCTGTTTTGGAGGAAGGAAGCCTGGGACAGTCTATGGTTCTTCACAAATGAGACATCCTCCAGTACAGGAGTTATCAGTGACAAGACCCATGAGCAGTAAAAAAAAAAAAAAAAAAAAAAAGCTTTCTCAAAAGACTGTAGGCCTAGTCAGCAAAATGACCAATTGTGGACTAAATAATGGTGAATGGAATTGGCTTCTTCTACTTCAAAAAGGTCAAAAACATTCTCACAATGATTGCCCTACTCAGGTTTTTTTCATAATAGATTGGAAAATATGACTCAAAATACACAACCTAAAGACTTCACTCCAAATTTCTCAGGTCTTTAAGGGACAGTCTTTAAGCTTCTGAGAAGAAAGTGCTCTAGTATTTTCCAAAATGCTTTTTCTTCTATCTTGCAACCTGAGAAAACAGTATAAGCTTGAGAAACTGTGAGAACTAGAGTTATATATCCCACTTTCAACATCAGAAATAAATCGACCACTAAAAACAAAAGCCAAGCAAAATCCGGCACATGAGAGAGGCTCTGTTCAAGTACTACTGTGCTCTGAGGTGAAGGTGAAGGTCAGCCCTCCCTCCTGATTGCTCATCTTTGCACTAATATCCCCAAGTGAATGAACATACAGAGGATGGTGCTTACTCAGTATTCCACTTCAGATTCTCGCACTGAGGTATCAACATAAAGCACGAATAGCTGTTGTAGCCCTAGGCTTACTATTCCTAATTGTATTGTTTTGTTGCTTTGCTTGGTTCAGTAAGCTGATGCATTAATTGTGTAACAGCATAGAAAATAAAATATAAAAACATGTTTGTTTAAGCACTGGCTTCTTGACTGCTTTCTTTCAATATTTCCAACACAGGCAGTCAGTTGAAGTGAGTGGAAAATACACTCTATTTCCAGCAAGGTGAGGAAGACATTTCCCCAGTTTCATTTATCCTAATTTAACCCTCTCATAGCGAACACTAGAATGTTGTCATCCTTTTCATTTTGTATCCCATTAGCATATTGTTTTCAGCTACTTATAAAAGATTTATTTGTATCCATCAGTGGATGAATGGTTACCCAAAATGTGGTATATATACACAATGGAGTTTTATTCAGCCATAAAGAAAAATGAAATTATGTCATCTGCAGTAAAATGAATGGGTCCTGAGATGAAATAAGTGTAATAAGTCAAATTTAGAAGGTCAAAGGGTTGTATGTTTTCTATAATATATGTAATCTAGAAAGGAAAAAAGAAAAGAAAGGGAAGAATATCGTGAAAATAGAAGGGAGAGAGAGATCAGTAGAGTAGAAGAAAGGACTGCAGAAGGAGAAGGGGAGGGAAAGGGGAAATACTAGGGGAAGACAAATGATATTGTTGTGTGCACATGCAAATATATAACAACAAATTCCACCATTATGTACAACTCTAATTTGCCAATAAATGATATAGAATAAGGAAGATTTATTTGGAAGCAGTATTTAAAAGTCTAGAGGTTGTTAAACTATCTATCCAGTAAGAAGTCCTAGAATAAATGGAATTCCATTACATTCAGAATAAAACTGAAATTGCCTGGAAAGTCATACAAAAGTTCTTGATAATATGGCCTCTGGCTAGCTGTCCAGTCTCAAAATTAACCATGTTCTCTTCTCCTTCAACTTATCCTAACTCCAAAAACACACCTAATCATTATTCCAACTGGAATAAATTGTGTGATCTCCTTTCTTCCTTGTGTTTTCTTAAACCACAATATATTGGCACATGCTATTTGTATTAATATGGTAGGCTAACTGATATCAACAAATAATCCTATCATTTGTCGTTTAACAGATTAAGGTTTACTTCTCACTCAAGTCACAATCCAATCCAGTCATCAGTGGTGTTTTTGTTCCAGTCATTAAGGAACCCAAGTTGCTTCCGTTCAGTAGTTTTAACAGCCTCTTGGGCAGCCATTCTCATTGGAATTCTATGGGAGGCAAGCTTCAATGCTCAGAGACATGCACCTATGTGAGGAATTAACCATGCCCTCCTACACAACCAGAATGATGTTGAATACTATGCGAGCTGAATTGAGAATATAATCATAAATGTCACTTTTCTATAGGGATCATTTCCCAATGAACACTTTCAGGGCTGCTGCTCCAAAGACATGGTATTCAACATTGGCTGCATGTTAGAATCACACAGGAAATAGGACTAAGAACCACTGATTGGAGGCCTTAGGAAACTTAGTTAGATTTTCTGCATCAAATGCTAGATATGGCAGAGGTGTTGGAGGGGAAGGGAGGGAGCATGAGGTTATAAATGATGGTGGAATGTAATGATCATTATTATCCAAAGTACATATATGAAGACATAAATTGGTGTGACTATACTTTCTATACAACCAGAAAAAAGAAAGATTATCTACATTCAGTCCACAAAAGAAGAATAAAAGAGTAAAAGATAATGCATGGAAAACTCTCTTAAATTAAGCAAAGTAGCATAATACAAAGTCAACATAAAATATTGATAGTTTTCCTATACACCAATAATAAATTCAATGAGAAAAAAATCAGGAAAACAATGCCATTGACAATACAAAAAAAGAAAACCTAGAGAATGAAAGACCTCTATGATGAAAATTATTAAACAGTGAAGAAAGAAATTGAAGACACTAAAAGATGGAAAGAACTCTAAGTTTAATCATTGAGAGAATTAATATTGTCCAAATGATCATATTATAGAAAGCAATCCATAGATTTAATGCAATTCCCACCAAAATACAATTGGTAGTCTTTACAGAACTACAAAAAATAATATGGAGGCAAAAACGACCCCAAACAGCCAAACCAAAATAATAATGCTCGAAGCATTATGATACTTGATTTCAAAATATACTGTGAAGCCATTGTAATAAGAACAGCTTGTTGTTGGCATAAAAATAGACATGTAGAAAGGTGCAGGAATAAACCCATGAATCTACAGCAATCAGATTTCAGACAACAGAGCAAAAACATACATTGGACAAAAAATAGGACATCCATCAGTAGAAGTTTATACCTAGATCCTTACCTCTCACACTACTAAAACAACAACAACAACTCATAATGAATCAAAAACCTTAATATAAACTGAACCCTTAAAACTACTGGAGCTCAACATGGGAAAATTTCAAGATATTAGCATGGGCAATAATATTGTGAATAGGATTTAAATAGCTAGGAAAATAATAACAAGGATCGAAAATGGGATTATATCAAATTAAAAACTTCTGTACAGCAAAGAAAGCAACAGAGTGAAGAGCAAGCCTACAAAATGGAAGAAAATCTTTGCCATGTATTCCTCCAACAGAGGATTAATATCAGAATACATAAAGAACTCAAAATATTATCAGCAAAAAAGCATGTAATTCAATCATGAATGGGCAAATGGTTAATAAGGTACAAATGGTTAATAAATACATGAAAAAATGCGCAAAATCTTTAGCCTTCTTTTGCAAGTTAAAACTACATTGAGATTCCACATCACCCCAATCAGAATGAATATTATTGGCAAAAAATAAATAGCAGGGAGGGGCAGTGGCAGATGCCTGTAATCCCAGCGGCTTGGGCAGCTGAGACAGGAAGATCTCGAGTTCTAAGCCAGTCTCATCATAAGCAAAGCACTAAGCAACTCAGTGAGACCCTATCTTTAAATAAAATACAAAATAGGGCTGGGGAATGTGATTCAGTGGTTGAGTATCCCTGAGTTCAATCCCCGGTACCAAAAAAATAAATAAATAACAATAAACACATAAATAAATAAAATTCTAGAGAGGATGAAAGGAGAAAGGAAAACGTTTACACAGGTGGTGGAAATGTAAATTAGTACAGCTACTATGAAAAACAGTATGAAATTTCCTCAAAAAAATAATAGAATATCATATGGTCTAGCAGTACCACTTCTGGGTAGGTACCCAAAGGAATTGAAATCAACATATCAAAAAAGATAGCTGCACACCCACGTTTATCATGGCTTTATCCACAATATCCAAGCTATGAAACAAGCCTAGGTGTCTTTCAGCAGATGAATAGATACAGAAAATGTGGTATATATGCACAAAGTATTATTCAACCATAAAGAAGAATGAAATCTCATCATTTGCAAGAGAATGGAGGAAACTGGAGAACATCATGTTAAGCACAAGAAGCCAGACCCAGAAAAACGAGGATGCCATGTTTTCTCCCATATGTGGAATCTAGGAAAGCAAAAAAAAAAAAAAAATAAGATGACATGAAAAGTAGTAAGGGAAGAGAAAGAAGGGGATCAGAGGTAGAGGAGGTTATTGAGAAGGCAGATATGATCAAAGCATGTTATATGCATGTATGAAAATTTCACAATGAAACCCACTATTTTATACAGTTAATATGCACTAATAACTTCAGTTTTAAAAAGAAGAAAAAGAAAGAGAATGCACAGGAAATTACATGGGATGCATTATTATAGGTTAAACCTAGAAATGGCATGAATTTCTCTGTCCATCCTCCACTGGCCACAACACACTCACATGGACCCACTTAACTACAGTCAGGCAGAAATGCAGTTTCCTTCTATATATCCAGAAGGAAAAAGAAGTGGAGCTTCCTTTACCAATATAGGCCACATTCTTCCCTTTGTTTGGAGAGATTGCTCCTTTCACTTTCTCCTCCTCTCCCAAGTTGTTCCATTTGTCTAGGTCCTAGCACCTTCTGAAACAGTAGTTACCTGCCCTAGAAAACCTGTCTTCATCCTCTGAAGTTCCCCAGGTTCATTTTCATAAGAGCACCTGTCATGTTAGCTTTGTACCTCCTCCAGCTTCTACTTGCATTCCTCATGCCTGTTTTAGTTCAAGACAGAAGCCTTAAAAGTGAAGACTTGTTCCAGGTGATAAAATGACAGAGAAAACAAGGATGGTCCTATGTCTGATGGAATACTCTGTTTTTAATACTCTGTTGTTTAATTATTCCTGTGACTTCCATCCTTCTTTATATATTTATAAAGAAAAATGTTCTACTTCCTTTTATGCTCAAAAAGTTCTTCTTGCTGAAAATAACATAATGACATTTTCCCTATTCTAAAGTATAACAAAAGGAAGAAGATGCCATCTTTTTTTTCAATTGCAATACTTGGACAGAGTTGTAGCTACCATATATTTACCAAAACTATTTGGAATTTCTCAAACAACATAGATTTGGTATTTATATAGAAAAGATAACCCAGAATAACCAAGGATGGGTGCATCTTGTATGGAATGTTGAGCAATGGTTCTCATTCCTCTCTCGATCTCTCCCTCCCTTCTTTCTTTTCTTCAAAGTATTATTGCCCCGTGTCCTGTGACAGCCAAAAGGAAATGCTCCATAATAATCCAAATCACCTGCTGAAAGTGGCTAACTAACGTTATCTCTTTCTAAGTCTACAATCTAAGAAATCCTGTGGAGTTCCATTTTCAGTGAAAAGATTGCTATTAACATATATAAATAAAAATAAAACAAACATTAAGCTAGGATACCGAATCAAACTTCAAAGATGAAGAAGAGAAAATAAACATCTTTTAAACTTCAATGTTCTTATATATCCTGATGATTGGTTTCCCCATAACCATCATTAGTTTTGAAACTTTGAAAAATCAGGATAACTTAAAGGAAAAAATTCTTCAAAATTAGAGATGAGATGTGGTAAAATTCCCCAAGTCAAACAGAAAATTATATTATAATATTATATTATAATATTATTATATTCAAAGTGACAAGTTTGTAACTAAACTTTGAACATGAAAAGATAATTAATTTCCTTATAAGATGCTGTTTTTAATTTAAAAAAATAACATTCTAGAAGATTTTAGACTCCTAAAAGTCTCATTTCTAATCATTCTGATGATTCAACTAGAATAAGTTGAAAAGTTGTTGGTTAAATATTTTATAAAATATGCATTGATTTATAATTTCCTGTGACAAATATTACTACAAGAAAAATATTACTACAAACAAAGTGTAAATAAAGTATTTGGTACACTATAATAGCCTTCAAATGTTTAAATACATTGCATCTGTGAAACACAAACCTGTTGAAATAATGAAACATAGAGACATATGTGTTTCTAAAAGATTTGGTGGTGACTATGGGTCTCAGGCTGTGCTATAGCAAAACCCAGACCAAGGCCAAGTCAGAAATCCATATGAATCAGGAATACATATTTTCCAGAAAAGTAATAGGAAAAGTCCGGTCCTGGCTTGTAGGCAAGAAGGAAATAAGGAGAAGTGAAGGTCTGAAACTCAAGTCAAGAATTTAAAATAGAGAAAAGGAAGTAATAGGAACCAAACTCAAACATGTCCAAAGGTGAACAAATTATCAAAAGATGATGACATGAGGGGTGACTATATACAATAGCATGGAACCAAATCTTACTCCAACACGATGTGAAAGAGACATTATACACCTCCACAGTGGAGTCATGGAATATTTTAAAGTCATGATCTTGGAATCTGACATCAGGAACTTGGAATCTAACATCAGTCAGATTCCTGACTGACAATAATAGAGTAATTCTTCCATGACTTAATTCATGGGTTACAAAATGAGAAAAAAGTAATAATCATGAAAATTTATTGTTTCAAGAATAACCTATCTCATTTAATTCTTAGGCTACATATTATCTTTTTATTCAGCGTTTTTTTTTTTGTCTTCCACTATTATATCTTGCTTTATTATAATTACTTTTGTACAGATATAAAAAGTATATTCCCAGAATTTTTGCAACTAATAAAGCACATTAGATTCACAAACTAGGCTCCACAAATTCAATGAATGCCCATGAAATTTGGAAAATAGAAGTAAAATAGAAATCCCATTCCTGTAGTTTTCTACTGAAAAGCAAGGGTGTGAAGAAGACTATAATCACAGCTTGTAGATAATGATATGGAACTAGAACAACAGTGTCTGGGCTTTTCCCCAATTGTCAGGAAATCAGAGATGTAAGGGTAGTGAAAGTGGCAGTGACATGGCTTTGAAGGCTCCTGAATCCTAGATTTTGATGAGTGATTGACAGATGGGAAGAGGCAGTAGCTCTCCTGGGAGGTAAATTGAATAGTCTTGTTCTCAAGCTTTCCTGGGTGGGGGAGGTATGGCTGGTTGCCTTTGCTTGTTCTCCAGAACTTCCAATAATATCATAAATATAAAATTCCCCTGAATTAAATATTTTACTGCTTATAATACAAAGAGTGCCTGTTGTCATTATTGTTGTTGCTGTTTCAAGAATTGAATCCCAATTGAAACACACCTCAAAATAAACCTTCAGAGTTCCATTTCAGGATACCTCTTCTACAATAAGAAAACTGAGGCACTGAAAATTTAAGGAAAAAGTAAATGACATGAGAACATGAGAAGAGCTGCCATAGACTGAGATGGTATATTTTCAAAATAAACACCTAATTAAGGAGTTCTGATCAAAATGTAACCCCAAAAAGCTCTTAAAACTAAACAATTGCCAGGTACAATGGTGCATGCCTGTAATCCCAGCAGCTCAGGAGGCTGAGGCAGAAGGATCACGAGTACAAAACTAGCCTCAGCAAAAGCAAGGTGGTAAGCAACTCAGTGATACCCTGTCTCTAAATAAAATAAAAAATAAGGCTGGGAATGTAGCTCAGTGGTCAAATGCCCCTGAGTTCAATCCTGCTACTCAAAAAAAAAAAATAAATAAATAAATAAATAAACTAAACAATAAATAGCCCAATTTAAAATGGGCAAAATTCTGGAGCAGACAACTCATTAAAGATATACTGATGATAAATGAGCATATAAAACTATGTTCAATAGCAGATGTCTCTAAGAAATTACAAATTACAACAAGGATATCTCCTTGGTAGGAGGCCAAAATCTAACAAGCAAATAACATCAGTGCTGATAAGGATGAAGAACAATAAGCAAACTTATTTATTGTGACTTTGGAAGATTATTTCACAGTTTCTTTTTTTTTAATTTTTATTGTTGGTTGTTCAAAACATTACATAGTTCTTGATATATCATATTTCACACTTTGATTCAAGTGGGTTATGAACTCCCATTTTAACCCCGTATACAGATTGCAGAATCACATCAGTTACACATCCATTATTTCACAGTTTCTTATAAAAGAGAACAAACCCTTACAATCTAGCAATCACAGTTCCACATTTTAAAACTTGCCACTCCTTTTCAACACTCTAGTAGAAATTCTAGCCTGATAAATAACTCAAAAAATAAAAATAAAAGGCATCAATATTGGAAGTGAAATCTGGGCAAGGTGGCACACACCTGTATTCCCAGCTATTTGGGAGGCTGAGACAGGAAGTTTATTTGGGCCCAGGAGTTCGAGAACATCTGGGCTAGGTAATGAGAACTTAAAAAAAAAAAGGTACGGAAAAATATGAAATGTATAAAAGCACCTCTGTTTACAAATGAAACAGAGATGTTTGTGCATCTCTGCACATACAAAATTTTAAGTATTCCATTATTAAGATATTAAAGTTAATGTACAAATTGCATTGAATTAATAAACCTGGTCAGAAAAATTGCAAAATATAAAATAATCAATTATATTTCTATACACTAGTAATGAATTAACCAAAAATGAAATTAAGAGAATAGTGCCACTTAAAAGAGCATCAAAAAGAATAAAATAAAATAAAACATTAAGACAGAGTGCAAGAAGTGTATGCTGAAAACTATAAAACTCAGTAAAATGAATTTTAAAATGGAAAGTCACTCCTAATTCATGAATTTAAAGACTTAATATTAAAATGGTAGCACTCTGAAACTGATCTTCTGATTCAATTCAATTCTTATCAAAATCCTTTTTTGTATGAATAATACAAAAAAGTTACCAAAAGCTCTGATAATTTTTTTTAAAAAAGGACACATCTGGAAAAATCACATTTTCCAACTTGCTAAGCAGCTACAGTAATCAAACCAGTGTGGTAATGACCTGAGAATAAACATAAATCAATGGAATAAAATGGAGAATTGAAAAATATGCTCTTGTATTGTAATTGATTTTCTTTATTTTTTATTTTGAAACAGGGTCTTCCTATGTTGCTGAGTCTGGCCTTAAACTTGCAATCCTTCTGTCTCAGTTTCCTAAGTAGCTCTAATTATAGGCATGTGCCACACACCTGTTTAGTAAATTGATCTTTCATGACAAGTCCAGACAAGTCAATGGGGAAGGAATTGTTATTTTAAAAAATGGTGTTGGAACACTGAATATCCACGTGTGAAAGAATACACTTGCTCCCCTTTCTCACAAAATATATGAAAATTAACTCAAAATAGGTTGTCTTAAATGTGAGAACTGAACATTTACAACTTGTGTTGGTTGCCAATGGCTCTTATAAAAATTTATCACAAATTCAATTACTTATACCAACAGATAGGTATTCTCTTACCATTCTAGGGGGTCATAAATCTAAACCTGAAAATCTAAAGAGGTCTACTCATGTTTTTGATTGAGTAGTGAACTATGTGCACTTGAGATGCTAGAAATAAAATAACCAGAAATTAGAATGAAGTGCAAATCTTGGAGCTCATATAGGTCTGGGAAGTGTCCATAATTTCACCAGCGAAAAGACTTCCCATAAGATGGTCATTGATAAGAGTCATACTAAGGTTATCACATTAATACTTTCAGTAAACAAAGAAAGCACAAATTGCCTACATCACAAATAAAAATGATGCTACCACTATATGTCCTACAGACATTAAAAGAATAATAAAGGGTTATTATGAACAACTGTTGCCAAACAATGAATAATTCAGATAAATTGAAAAATTATCTGAAAGATAAAGTATAAAAAACTTACAAACAAATTGACAATGAGAACAGCCCTATTTTTGAAAGAGAAAAAGACTAACATATAGCATACAAGACCTCTAAAGTTGATATCAACTTTATTTTTAGGCTCCAAATCAAGTAATCTGCACTAAATTTGAATATTGGCTTCAGGAGTTGATATGAATTTGAATCGGGAATAATCATTGCTGTTTATATCCAGACTAACATAACCACACTGTGTAACCATTGTCTTGCAAATTTTTGAATGGCAAACCACTCCACAGGTCTTCAGGATTCCCAACCTCTCTACCTTCCTTATTCTAGCAAAGTTCAGGTCAAGCCATAAGCCAATGCCACCTGGTTGGACCATATTAACACAACTTCCAAGTGTCTGTTTATACATCTATATATCTGGATCCTTAAATACAAGGTAAAACATTCTGAGAGAAAAAAAAAAATGAAGTGGTTCAGGATAGAAATGCCCCTAGAAATAGAACACATATCAACACATTTCCAATCCTCCAATGTGAAACATAATTTTCCAAACAATATTTTCTGTAAGGATGAGATCTAAAGGCTAAAGAAAGATGGCAAAGAAGGGAAAAACTAGTGTAGACATCAGAAGCTGAAGCTGGAATGAATGCCATTTATTTCAGTTTGATGTAGGTTTGTGAAAGTGAAGTGCAGGGCTAACTAGAAGAACACCGTGAACCAGAACCCACAAATTACCCTGAGGACCATTAGTTGAGTCTTCAGGATGGGACTCTATGTACATCTCTCTTCCTCTTGTTCAACTCTATATTGCAGAATTATCTTTCCATTGTAGGCTTTAATTTAGGTAAATGAAAACATTTCTTTCTTATTTCAAAATTTTGTTCTTTTTTATTCTTGTTAAATTTAAATGAAAATGGTCACATCTAATTCAAAATAATTTGGGGGGGGGGTTCTTTTGTCAGGATTAGGCATCTGATAATGTTTTCTTAAATTAGAATAAAGTTAAGATTTCCTCTATTTTTACTCCTGAGATCAATAAAATATACATTTCAACCACAATAATATCATATATTTGCCTATGAAAATATAGTCATTTAATTAATAATAATGGTCCACTTATTTAACTTTGGCAGTTTATATAGAGTTAAAGACATAGGTGGCATTTTTGAAATTTACAACAATTTACCAAAAAATGCTACTAAAATCATTAAAACTATTTAATTAGAAATGATTTAAATTTCCCTCAAGTAATTCAATACCTAGGTCATATATAAAGACAGACTTTGCTTATTCCCTTTTTATAGGAGACTAATAGGAGGCCATTATCCTTTTGGAGTGGAGAGATTTATGAACATACCTTCCATTAGCATTAATAGGTGTCCATGTAAATCACCAAGCACCAATAGCTGAGGAAACCAACCCCATCCATTGGTTAATTGCCTATTTCAGTTGAAAAATAATTTGGGGATGAGAGGGAAAATAGTAACATTCTTAATGTAATTATCTTAGGTTAAGACTACATTAAAATGACATGGTAAGGGATAATGGGTGCCCTGACAGTTCATTTGGCTTTTATTTTCCCAACTTCCTGAGTTAATCATAAGCATAACAATAGGAAAGTAAGCATAAAGGTGGATTAGAGTGACTGTTTTTAAAAAGACAGGAAAGTACATTACATGATATGTAAGCACATTGACATCAATCATTAAATTAACAGAATGGAGTCACAATAAAAGCATATTGTTTCCTTCATATGACAAATGTTTGCTACACTTGTACCTTAGACTAATATAGGATTTGCTTAACATTTTAACTGTATTATTTTAAGAAGTACAATGTCTTCCAAATGTTCTATTATTCTGCTTTTTTTTTTTTAGTTCTGTACTTGCTTTTCATGCATATGGGCTTCTCAGGGTCCCTGACACAATTTTATGTACCTCAGAATATCATGTGCAGATGATTACATTTTGGTTTTTCATTCCACACATAGAAGAACTTTCATGTGCTTAATGTAAAGCCAGGCTTAGCATGTCAAGTTGTCTTGTGTGACAAATAGTTATATATAAAGAAATTCATCGAATATGCCTTAAAAGAATACAGAGGTGTTTCACCTCTTAGAAAAAAAAAAAGAGTATCAGAAATCCCAGAATCTTTCCATATTTGGGAGATGTTTTTGTAAGACTTGGGTTGACTATTAGCAAAGTAAATTATATCTTATTGGTTTAGACAGACAAATACCACATAATCTCTGCTCAGATTTAAAATGCATGCTTGTGTAATACACATTTGCAAATCTGTCCTAGAAATGTTTTGCTACAGATCAAATGCCTTGTTATTGAGAAATCAAATAGTTCTTTAAATAGAGGTTGAAAATGTAGCAGAAGCTAATTTTTGCAGTACAAAACTAATTGTGTGTTTTATTTTCATTTAACAGATTAAATATAGCTCTACCCTTTGCTTTGATTCCTCTTTTATTTCATAGGAATCTGACTGTGCCAGAGTACATGCAGGGATTCTGCTTAATTTTTAAAAAGTAGATATGAAGAAAAGGGAGAAAAAAAGAAAAGGAATAACAATAGAAACAAAATAATCTACAAAGTTCTTTTAATAAAAGCCTTTTGTAGGAAATTTTTACGAAGCTATTTGATGGTTCTCACAGTGGCTGCTACATATTTCTTTCTTTATTTTTATTCCATGTTTGTTGTAAAATTAAACATATAGAAGAAAGCCTGTAAAGGAAGGAAACAGAAAAGGGGAGAAATGGATGGCTGCCTCTTTGTGACATATTTTCTCCTTCAGCCTTGCATATTTGCATTAAAGTGATTGTGAATAATGTACATTTGACCAGTGCTGTCTGCAGAACTAATGCCTATTAAAGGGATGGGAAGTAGCATATGTTGTGCCTAGGGCAGAGAAAGTCCAATCACCCCCACTGTGAGAGTCTCCAACTAAAACGCAGGACAGCCTGGGATTTATCCTAAATGAACCCAGCAGGGAGAAAAAGGACACAGTCCCTCAGTCCACATTTAAGCTTCTGAACTAAAATTTTTAGAGTTTGCTTCCAAAAGAACCCAAAATCTCTATCCATTTTTATTCACACAGAGAGTTAAAATGTTTTTCTCCTTTGTCTTATCTACCTATTTTATGATGTTTCAAGGGAAACTGTAACAGCAAGAAATCTGACACTAGCAATCAGTTGTTAAGAGAATCAAAATGTAGGCTCTGTATTGCCATTTCAGCAACTCTTTTCCTCTGCTTGAGCTATTCTCCAGCTTTATCCAACAAGGCACACGTTTTGTCAGCAGTTGCAAAATGTTTTGGACTTGTGCTTTCACTTTTATGTTCTTGCACTCTCCTAGAAATGCTCTGCTGTTTAAACACTTTGCAAAGCTTCTCTGTCCTTTTACATAATCTTCCTGTGACCTCTAGCATCAAGTTCCAGTTCAAATTAGCATTTCTTCTACCTGTGCTCACTTGATAGCTGAAAACTAGCAATTATGAAAAAGTATGAGAGTAACAAAATTGGCTCAACTAGGAAAAAGAAAGTTGCCAAATGGCCACATTAGATCGGTAGGATTGCCCTTTGCCTCATTAGCTGCAGTATTAAAGAGGGGAAAGAGAGTAGGGTTAGAAATATATATTCAGATCATCCATTTGATATGTATGTAACCCAAAGGGAGAGGTAGTAAAAATTAAATGCAATTGAAAAACTTGTAAGCTGCATCACAGCATGCTACAAACGGGTCTGTGTGGTGTTAAAAATAATAGAGTTGGTATGATACGATCTATCTTCTCTGCTACTACCTTCCTGTTTGATTCCTATTTAAATTACTGTAAAGACACTTATGTCTCAGAATGGAAGAAAGTTGCAAACCATTTATATTTTAATTTACTGGCCTGTTCCTTGGAGTAAGAGGATGAGGAGGATTGCCTTATTCTAGTAAGTGAAAAGGACTTCATTCTTTGAATGGTTAGCTATTATGGAGGGTTGGACATTCATGGAAATTGTTTTAGGTGTTTAATTTCTTGGGATCATCACCTGAATTTTGCCCCAACCCACTTCAAACCACCACTGACTTCACCCTTCTGATTTACCAGAGTCCTATGATAATTTGTTTTGGCAAGCTGAGCATCCTCATTTTATTCCATGATGTCAGTCTTATCTGTCATCACCCAGGGATGGCTCTTCATTCCCCCTTCATTGCATGCAGTCATTTTCGTTCCTGAGATCAAACAAACCTAACTAGGAAAAAATCAATTTGGGGCCATGATTCACTGTCTTAAATTTTGGAAATATCAATCCCCTGTTAAAATTATAGAGCAGCTTCTATCTTCTCTGTAGTAATATAAGCACCTATAAATTTTGGAAAAGAGAGTGAATGGAGGGGGAACCTCCAAAACATTGCCAAAAACTGTAACATAGAAATTGCTTAACATTAGTCTATCAGAGGCTCAAAAATAGTGTTTGTTTAATTAATTGATAATTCTTTATATTCTATATAACCACATCAGTATTTTGTCTCAATCTTACCCTTGGTGCCATTATTAAACTAGTGCCTGGGGAAAGGAAGCATCATCCAATCATTCATTATTTCAGCAAATATTTATCAAGCACCTGCTATGCTCTGGCACCAGAAGAAATCAGGGTCCTCTTTTTGCACTGAACTTAGTCTAATGCTGAAGATAGACAATTAGACAAACAATTCCCATACATTGTGATCATGCTATGGAGTAGTATGAAGTTCTATGGGAATGAAAAGTAAAGAATGCAAAAAAGAATTATAAAATCTAATTATTAGCCAGGTGTCACAAATTTGTAATCTCAGCTACTCTGGAGGCTGAGGAGGGAGGTTTGCAAATTCCAGACCATATTGGGCAACTTTGCAAGACCCTGTCTCAAAAAGTAAAAAGGACTGGGAGTATAGCACCACCAAATAATTAATAATAATGAAAACAGTAATAATCAGTAATAATAATAAAATCTTCTTTTGAAGGGATGTTGTACTGGGGATTGAACCCAGGTGTATCTACCACTGAAATACATCCCCAGCCCCTTTTTATTTTGAGAAAGGATCTAGTAAATTGCTTAGAGCCTCACTAAGTTAAATTGTTAAGCCTGGCTTTAAACTTGCAATCCTTCTGCTTTAGCCTCCCAAGTCACTGGGATTACAGGCATACACCATGGTGCCCAGCTTCCAGCACTATTTATTTTGTATTTTGAGACAGGACATCTCTAAGTTGTCACAGCTGACCTAGTTCTTGGGATCCTCCTGCCTCAGCCTTCGAAATCACTGGGATTATAGATGTGTGCCACCATGCCTGCCTAAAATCTAAACATTTTCTTGAAAGAGCTTTTACATTTGTTCCCAAGCTGCAAATTCTTTATTGTCTCACTCTCATGAAGATTGATCTTGTTATTGTTGTTTTATCCATACAATATTGTTATGACATTTCTTAGACACTCAAGATTAATATTGCAAGAAAATTGGGAGCTGGCTAAAGCTAGACCACTCTTCTCTGTAAGAAGCTTCATAGCAGACACTCTCTCTCTTAATTTCAGAGACTTTGGTGATCTCACATTTTGCTGCTAGGGCTACCAGGAGTTTGTGTTGTGATGTATTACATTTGCCATCACATGTCCCCAAAGCCCCCTCCTCTTTTTGCATTGCTTTATTGCAGCATGAGGTATAAAACCCATGAATCTTGCTGTCTTCCAGTAGTCCCCTTCCATAACACAGTGACCTGTGCAGAATTAGAAATAATAATTCAAACCAAAAAGGGTAAAAATCATAAAGCAACTAGCTTGCTTCCAGATTCCACCATGACATTTTTAAAGCTGAAATCAAATATTTTAAGCAATACTGCCCTTTATGAAGCACAATTACAGCTGTGTATGGTTCATTCAGGAGCTCTGTGTTCTAGTTTTGCTTCTGCTTCCAATCCAAGGCAAGTAATAAGTCCCTCTGAGAAAAAATTCCCTTATCTTTAAATGGAATAAGGATGGACTATAAGATCTCTAACATTAATGTCAATCCCAACATTTTATGAATGCATTTTAAAATAAACTAGATGAATTTTTGTTATGTTATTATTCAAATCCTTCTTGTATCCAAAATCCTTAAAGAGCATTTGTTGATAAATCTTCCCATATCATTCTATAGTGTAAAAATAAGCCAAGAAATGACCTACTCTTCATTTTTCTGAAATAAAAATTCTGAATCTCAGAGAAATTTTGTTACTTCCAACAATATACAATGACTCATTCAAGGTATAGGAAACCAAAGCTCTATCTTCTCACATTTTAAACAAGAAACCAAAATAAATTTGGAAAAATACATTAAATGTTTTTTCACAATTTCCTCTGAGTTAATAATCTGACCTCTATCATGACTTGATAAAACACTACATCTGTCTCCAACAAAGTAGTTTTGTTGCCCAAAATTCATAATTAAAGGAGTTAGTTGTTCATCAGAGCTCCAAATGGATCTCACAGAAAGCACAGACCTGTTTTCCAGTTTCTCTGTGTTTGATAGTGATGGTAACCACTGTCAGGCAGGAGAGCTATAAGACCTGAGGAAGCTCCATAGTCTCTTCCCCTCTGCATGATAAATATCCAGACATCACCATTTACTCTGCGTGCTTAGAAGTTTCCCTGAAATAGTTGATCGACAAAGCATCTACATGCCTTCCCAAAGATGAATATGTGCAATCTCAAATTAAAGTATTACCCATCCTTAAAGGAACACTTACAATGGTCAGATTGTTTTAAATGACAAGAACTCATGATCACAGAATCTAGGACCATCGATTTCAGAGGGGTAACACAGATAATTCATCACTGTTTCCATGCACCTCACCTCCATCCTGTCCCTTGCACGTTTTCTAAGTTTTATAAAATCAATATTAACATGCAATAGGTACAGATGCTGCATAGATTCAGTGTAGTCTGTGCATACAGAGGTGATGAGGGTTAATTGGGATATCCTGCCCAGTATCAACTCAGTCACCTTTCTCCAACCTGGAAGCCAGTCATCTGAAAAATGTGACTACCCAGCATACAGAAGTTAATTTTTAAAAAAAAAAAAAAAACATATTTTCATTGGCAATTATCATGTCATTTATGTCAAAGGTAACCATTTTGTAATGCGTTCAAACCTCAGAGACTGTTTTTGTGTTTTGTGATTCAGTGCTTCCCTATGCCTTTGATCTTGCCAAATCCCCACCTCATCATCTGTACTCAGTAAGATTAAAGCTTCGTCCTGGTTGCTGTGATGCTTGTCTGCAAGTAGACATAGTTGAGCAATGAACAATTTCAAAAGAATAAATTCTCTCCATTCCAATTTTTCTCAGGCACATGAATAATAAAACACAGAGATAACCAAATATTTTAATTCTTTTAAATGGAAAATGTATGGAGTCTTCTTCATTGGAAGTATGAGTCCATCTATTTTCATGCCAAGAACAAAAAACAAATAAAATTTGAGGTTTGTTTGTATTGGAGATTTTCTTTTTTGAATAAGGTTTTAATTTTAGAAAGATAATTTTATGTAATTAACAAATAATTTAAAGATATTAATCAAGTATTTGTTATGTTCCAGACTTTATGATATTTCAAATGCACTAGAATAGATTTCTATAAGACTGAAAAGTCCCATGGCAGGTCTGTGGATGGAGCTGAGTTGTAGAGCACTTGCCTAGAGTTCACAAGGTCCTGCTTCAATCCTCAACACCACAAAAGAAAAGTCCCAGGGGTACTTGTTTTCGATGTTTCCAATTTCAATGTTCCAGATAACAATGTCTAATTTAATCACTGGCATTAAGAGAGTGATGTTCAGATTTGGTCTATTTTGGTAAGACATTCAAGATTTATCTTCTTTTTAAAAGTTACCCAGGTTTGTTACTTGAGTTTCTGATAAACTGCTAATGAATTTTCTGTACCACAAAGAAGAATAAAACAAATGACCTCAGACTTAAACTATTTCTTTGTAGCTCTCTGATTTGCCCTTCAGGTGGGAGGCAGCTCCACCTATATTAGGTGTGGAACAGAGACATACGTTGATTCTTTTCAGTCTGGTTGTTCACTAACATAATTCTTTGGTTCACAGTCACTATGCCTGTTCACACGTTCTGACACTAATAGCTCAGCCCTTCTTCTCACTGTTTTTCCACTTCTCTTTTATTTCCAACTGCCACCAGTCAAGAGATATGACCCTTTTGGTAAATTCCCAGTTGTCTTACACATCAACACTGCACCAATAGCCATTGGGCACCAAGTGTGTGCTCAGTGCTGAGTACTGCGGAGAATACCACTACAGTACCGCAAATAAATCCTATGTTCCAATTAGAAGATAAAATTTTTGTAGCTCCTCTAAAAAAAATGCAAGAAGGTACACAATTAAGGACCATTGCACACCTGAGCTACCTGGTTTCTGGTTCTACACTGGCATGTCCAAATTTCCTGTCAAAGAGCACTCCCCAGTGTCATGCACACTACTGAACACTCCTCAGCATATCTTTGATAACAGTCCCTCTGCATAGGCAGATACTGCTTTGCAATACTTTATATTCTGTTCAAATTCCTTTAATAATATAATCTCTCTCAGAATTGCCCCAGGGTTTCCAATGTCTTCATCTGAACTCCAAGATGAACCCCCAGAATTTATTCCTGCTGCTAAATCTATCTGTATTTCCAGATTCCTTGAGGGTTACACTTTGGCTGTACAATCTCACTTTAAGCTAAGAAGATCTTAACAAGAAGACAGCACTCACACACATACACACAAATAAATAAATAAAATTTGATTTATATTTAATACAGAGGAGAGCATTAAAATATCAAAAAATCCTAGATTTTAGAGTGTGGGTCTTAAGAAATTATCTAGAATACTCTTTTTTTAAAAAAGAAATTATTGGTCCTGTTTTACCTAAGATATGCTAAGGTTTACAGAGTGTTTCTTGTTCTAATTTATAGAACTGTTTATAAGGAAATAGATTTTTTTAATTTATCCTATGAACTTGTATAATTCTTTGAAGAATTTTGCACTATTTAATATGAAATTAAAATGGTTCATGTATTACTCTTGTTGGCCTACTTTTTCTTTGACATCTCATAACTACTTTCCTGATGTTTCTTTCCCAAAGTAGAACTCTCAAATCTTCACAACACTTCCAAACTCAACTAAATTCAATTTAATCAATATTTAATGAATAAATATCCTAAGCCCTAAAAAATTTTTAGTCTATGGATTTTAAATCCATAAGTCTAAGAGGTCTAAAATATTCTGGCAAATAAAAAGTAGATTATTTTTTTTTTTAACAAGGAATTGAACCCATGGAAGCTTAACCACTGAGCCACATCCTCAGCCCTTTTTGATTTTGCTAAATTGAGACAGGACCTTGCTAAATTGCTTAGGATCTTGCTAAATTGCTTAGGGCTTCGCCAAGTTGTTGAGGCTGACCTTGAACTTGCAATCCTCCTGCCTCAGCCTCCTGAGTTACTGTGATTACAGACCTCCACAACCATGCCAGCTTTGGCAGATGACCAATTTACAAGTGAATGTAAAGATACAATTAGTCATTGTTACAGTGAGTGTCCAGAAATCCTATAATGATTAATAAATTAAGAATGTTTGGGGAGCTGGGATTGTAGCTCCATGATAGAACACTTGCCTAACATGTGTAAGGCATTGGGTTCAATTCTCAATACTGTATATAAATAAATAAAATGAAAGTCCATCAACAATACACACACACACACACACACACACATGTACACACACAAATATATATGAAGAATGATTTTGAAAAAAAACACTTGATGGATGTTACTCAAAAATCTAAAAACAGAACTGTCTTATGACACAGTAAGCCCACTTTTGGTCAGCTATCCAGAGGAAATGAGGTCAATATATTGAAGAAATATCTGTACTCCCATGTTCCTTGCAGTATTATTTATAACAGTATGTTTGTAATCACAAATGGAAGACTTGTGTTGATTTCTTTTTTTTTTTTACACACTATCTTATTTTTTTAAGAGAGAGAAAGAGAGAGAGAGAGAGAGAGAGAGAGAATTTTCATTTTTTTTTTTTTTTTTTAGTTTTTTGGCCGACACAACATCTTTGTTTGTATGTGGTGCTGAGGATCGAACCCGGGCCACACGCATGCCAGGCAAGCGCGCTACCGCTTCAGCCACATCCCCAGCCCTGTGTTGATTTCTTAAATTTAGATTTATTTGAATAATCTAAGGACATTGCTTAAAATCCTATTTTTCCTCATCTTGACTCCAGTTTCCCTAATATTGCCTCCAAATTTCACCTCTGGTTAACCTCCATACTTGGCAAACTTTAAAATCCCTTGAGTTTCAAAAGCATATGTACAGTTTTGTATTATTATCTTTCTCAGTTGCCTCATTAACACACACTTATTTATTTATTTGTCCGTTGTCTTTTTGCTAAGATCTTTTTAGCTTAATGTGGTATTATACAGCTAAAGCATAGCCTTCCAAGAAATCTGTGGAAACACTGACAGATTTAGCAACAGAAATAAATTCTAGGTGTTCATCTTGGAGTTCAGATAATCTCCCCATTCTTTAGAGTATGATGGCATGTTGATGTGTCCCTTTGGTAGGCTAAGTCCCCAATGAAAAGGGATTTTACTGATGTTTGAGTGTACTAATTAATTGGGTTTAAGGAAAGGAAAGTATCCTGGATAATCTGAGTGACCAGAATTAACTTGCTGGAGTCCTTGAAGTAGAGCTGAGACATCAGAGAAAGGGTGAGGGGACTAATGTGGGGACAGAGAAAGAGATGGCTTCTGCCTGTGACTACAGTTTCTGCCTGTGCCCCTTGAATTCAATCCTGCCCATAGTTTTTCCTTTTAGATGGCTTGACCTGTGGATTTTGAACTTGTTTCACAAGCTCTTACAATTGGACTAGCTGCTTTCTCTCTTTTCTCTCTCCCTCCCAATGTCTCTCTCACACATACACACACAGTGATCCCTCAGTATCCTTGTAGGATTGATTTTATGAACCTCACAGATACCAAAATCCAAGGACCGTTATGTCCCCTGTATAAAATGCCACTGCATTTGCATATAACCTATGCAATATAAACTAATATAATGAGAGTGCTATGTAAATCATTGTTTTACTACATTGTTTAGGGAATAATGACAATAATGATATGGACAAGACCACATCTGTGTCCAGTACAGAGATGGAGGCTTTTTATCAAATATTTTCTACCTAATCGTGGTTGAATTTAAGGAAGTGGAACCTGTGAATACAGAGGAACAACAGTATATCCAGCCTACTGTTTCTTTAGTTGAACCTTGACAGGTATCACAAATGAAAAAAAAAAATAATCTCTTGTTTTCTTTAAATTGCCACCATACATAAGACATACATACATATACACAAATTCACAATTAGGCACCATTAAATAAATTTAAGACATTACAATTTTGACAAAGTATTACCCAATGGAAATTTTTTTCAAGTAAAATATGCAGAATAAGGAGAAGCAAATGCTAGGTAATAGGAAAAAATATTAGAGTAGGCAACTATAAATCCTAGCAGTCTTCTAAAAGAAAAAAAAAATGAAATTAAATCATCAACCAAGTTTTGAATGTAGAATGGTAGAGAAAACAATGAGAAAATTTGAAGAGCAGTACAAATAAATAGTGAACTACATGTATAGCTATATTTGTTTGAACAGTTTTTTCAAGATATAATTTTCCAAATAATTAAAATGTGACAAAACAAGTATTTTTACTGTGTAGTTCTCAATGTTTTAGCTCATTCTACCAACCTGTCACAGTGATAGCAATAATTGATGTTTACCATTTTAATATTAAGGTTTTCTCACTAATGGCATTAGATATAAATGACTTTGATTTGAGATTTTCCCCCAACACTGCTTTTAGAATGCATGACATGATTATGTATGAAAAGGGAATTGAAAATTCCCTTAATATCCATGAGCATGTATTTATGCAGTCTTTAAAATTTAGAATTATGTAGGTTGCCTAAGCACTGGATTCTAATGTTCAAATATAAACGATTACATATATATGGTAATCATCCCAAATATGAAGGAATTGCAAAGAGCAGGCAATGGAGTAGTGAGTACAGGAGTTCAAGGTTACAACTTTCTGGACACCCTAAAATCCATACAGCATGCATTTTTTTAAAATATTCTGAAACTTCTAGTTAGCTATCCAATGATTCAGAATTGGCACATAATGTCACTAAAACCAAAAGATATGGTTTAGGTTTTGAAATTAGTTTCTTGTGTCAGTTAAAATTCAGAAAACACATTTTCTATTCCATGCCAAGAATCTTCCCCCCACCAACTATTCTGTAAAATTATTTTGACCAAATGAAACTATGTAGATCAAGCTTAACTTTTCACCGAGTTATTATCCTTGAATGCAAGATATTATAGAATGGAAATATTGATATTCCACTAGAGCAACTGGAAGAAACAGCCTTTTATTTTATTTTAGAAGCTAGAGAAAGAATTCCTGCCTCCAAAATACTAAATTGAGTTCATATTCAATTTGGCAGACATATATGATGTGTCTATTCTTTATTAGGTGCTGAGTTGACAAAAGTGAATAAAACAGGTTTGTTGCCCTCAAGACGATCACTGTAATGGCAACCACAGCTATGACACAATGTGATTGAGTGTAATAGCAGAGATCCACACGGAGCACTGTGGGAACAGAAAAGAGGGTCTCCTGAGTTCTGGGAAAGACCAGAGTGTGAGTGCAGCTTCTGGAAGTGGGCATCCCTAAACTGAGTCTCAAAAGAGGAGAAAGAGACAACCAAGCAAAGAGATCAGAAAAGAGTCCAGCAGACAAAGAGGTGCACCTGGGAAGAGGGAAAAGCAGAGCCATGCCAGGTGTAGGCTCCTCTAGATAAGCAAGGGTTGCTGCAGCATAGGAGTGAGGCAAGGAGGGGCAAGGAACACTAACAATAAGTGGCAAGGGTTTAAGTCCATATGAACTATAAATATGAGAGACAGCAAATCCTCTCTTGATAGAATAGATTCACTTGGCATCTAAAAGTATGGGAAGGAAAAACCAAGACCAAAGAGAAGTTTATGATGCTGAAGAAAAGCATTGCTCCTTTGTAATTTTGGTTAAGTGGGCCCTAAGCAATTATGGAAACAGATAAACAATTTCCCCACTAACCTCAAAAGATACCATCCACATTTTTCTAAGCCTACCTCCAACATAAGCAATGAAGCCACAAACATACTCCCAGACATTTTCAAAAAAATTATCAATATTATGATTAATCATGATATTGTTTTGATATCTCTATTTTTATCACAGAAAAACTGTCTATAGTGCATAAATCTCTTCTATTTTAAAATCATTATAGTGGCACATATAACCATACACATTAAGTTCACATTAAGAACACTTAGGTGGGGCTGAGGTTGTGGCTCAGTGGTAGAGCGCTCACCTAGCACGTGTGAGGCCCTGGGTTCAATCCTCAGCACGACATAAAAATAAATAAGTAAAATAGAGGTATTATGTCCAACTACAACTAAAAAATAAATATTTTTTAAAAAAGAACACTTAGGTGTTCTGCCATGTAAACAACCAAACAAAAAACAATGACAGTGCTGTCCTTCAAGAGACCTAAACAAGGGTATCTTTGATGTCTACTAGTCAAAGAATTAAACAGTAGTGGGTAAATCTATTTGTTATTGTCTCAAATTCTGGTAATAGTCTAATGATGGACATCGAATTGAATGACATAATGATATGATGATCTTCACAAGAGTCCACAGGAGATGAAATTATGCCTGATAATGAAGAATTGTGATAAATTTTCTCTTTATTGGCCTTCTCTCCTTAGATTGATGGGTTTTGAATAGGCATGAGATTACTATCAAGCAAATGTGCAATAGAGGCAAGCATTATAGCCTGGTAATTAAACAGAAGGCTCTGGGAGTTACACAGGCCCAGATTAAAAATCTGTTATTCTCCACTTATTAGCCCTATGACCTAGAGAAGTGCACTTAACTCCTTGGTTGATGGTGAAAGAAGCATATTTCATAAGGTTCCCCAAAAGTCCTGACAGGATCAAGCCCCAGTTGCCCTTGGGGTGACAAGATCAACACTGTATCACATTGCGTTATTCCCTCTCCTTTGGTCCTTATATCAAACCCCTCTCCTGAACTTCACCTCCTTAGGACAGATATACCCAAAATAAATAATCTCCATCCAAACATTTTTTTTCTAGGCTTTTCTCTCAGGGGAATCCACACAAGACAGCGCAACAGGCTAAGGTAGTTGAGACCTGTAGACATTAGGGAAGGGAGTCAAAGTTCTCCAAGAAACCTGGGTTCTTCAACTGACTGAAAAGGAATGAGCTTCTGTATTAAATATGCTTCTTATGAATTTGGGGACATTTTGTTTCCTCCAAATGTGGTAGAAGCAGTCATAAGGAGCTCTTCCAGCTGCACCACTATCCATTGGCTCTTCATGCCTGGTCCACAACAAAGATGCTGAGAAAGCTCATTAGCCAATTGCATACATGAACACACTTGTAAGTAAAAAGCTAGAAGAAAATGCTCCACAAGCAATGCTCTACTGACAAAATTGGGAGCTGGATAATACATCCACATTTCTTTGACCCAGATCATACAGAGTCTCCATCACTTATATAACAAACTTTTTTTTTTTAGTTGTAGATGGACACAGTACCTTTATTTTATTTATGTATTTTTATGTGATGTTGAGGATCAAACCCAGTGCCTCACACATGCTAGGCAAGTGCTCTACCACTGAACTATGACCCCAGCCCTATAACAAACTTTTTGATTAATTTTTCCTTCTTGGTTTTGCTCTTCCTGGTCCTTGCCTCCTGCTCATGGGGTTTACTTCCCAAAACGAATACCCCACATCAAGTGCTTATCTCGGCCTCTTCCTTTAGGGGGACCTAGGTTAAGAAAATGTCTGCCAGCAGACTACAGGGTGCAACAAACACACCCTGGGGGCAAGGCATGGCCAGGCTGTCCCAGAGATTGTCCCTGTGGTCAGTTGGATGAGTCCGAATTCTTCTCACAAAAGACCAAAGCCCCAAGGCTTGAACTGACCAAGCTCACAAAATGTCACCATTTTTTTAAAATATAGGAAAAAGCCATCACTTGATGGGGTATGGGGGAGCACACCTGTAATTGCACCTATTTAGGAGGCTGAAGCAAGAGGAGCAAAAATTCAAGGATAACCTGTGCAACTTAGTGAGGCCCTGTCTCAAAATTAAAAAAATTAAAAGGGCTGGGGGTTGGGGCTGGGGATGTGGCTCAAGCAGTAGCGCGCTTGCCTGGCATGCACGGGGCGATCCTAAACACTGCATAAAAATAAAATAAAGAAGTTGTGTCCACAGAAAACTAAAAAAAATAAATATTAAAAAATTCTCTCTCTCTCTCTCTCTCTCTTTAAAAATAAAGGGGGGTCTGGGGGTGTAACTCAGTGGTAAAGCACTTGTCTTGCAGGTATGAAGCCCTATCCCTCAGTACTATTCATACAAAGCAAAACAAAACAACAACAACAAAATCACCACTCTTACTTTTCATGTACCACATTGACACCAAACTGAAATTGCTGTGTTCAAGTATAATAAAGTTATCTCAGCCAAATTTATATTGAAGGTCTCCAATCTTTCACTATTTTAGAGGCAATCTATTGTTCTAAATAAAATAAGTCTCATAGGTAGTGTTAGTTTAGAAGACCCTCAACATCAGTAAGATAGTATGCCATCAACCTATTACCAAATCAAATCCCTAACCAGGGACCTATATTTAAACAAGGGAAATAAGATATATAACTATGCAAAAGAATTATTACTAAGGTAATTCTACAGATATTAGAACTTAAGAATAGTTGTATACATTTATAATTACCTAAAGTGTAAAAAAAAATAATAAAATATCTACATGATTTTAGACAATACAAAGTGGGACATTAAATTGAAGTTTAAGCACAGAAAAAGTAATGAAGAGTATGAGTTTGTCAGGGTGAACCAACTACTATGTATAACCATAAAGTTCTAATTAAAAAAATTTAAAAACAAAACAAAGTATGAAGAGATAATGATTACAGTTTAGCAGATAGTGGCGTCCAAGTTACTCCTCTGAATTACTAATTGAAAGTCACCTGGAAAGAATAGCTCATGATTCTTTATGAGCCACAAACAAATGAAATAGAATTAGTTTATTTTATCACTACTCAGGAAGAGATCTGTGGCCCTAATGCATGAGAAGTAGAAGAGGCACGTGTAGATAAGAAACAAAAGAGTAGGATTATTTGGAGTCTTGTCCTCCCCAAACACAGGAGCACCAAACTTCGGGACCCAGTATGTCTGTATTGCTAATATACTGTCTGATTCAATAACTGCTGAGGGAAAAAACTCCTGGAATATGTTCCTTTTATCATGATTGTCCTTTTTATTGGTGGGGTGGTGAGGGTTGAAGCAAGGGGGTTTTGTTAATATGATATTGATTTGAATTCTGTAATTTACTAGGCTTTGCACTAGGTAATTTACACTCCATGCTCATTTATACATTTTGAACATTTCTATAAAACGAATACTATGAACCCATTTTTCAGATGAAAAATTGAAGCTTGGATTTTAAGCATCTTTCCCAAGACCCAAGAATTAGTAAGAGATAGATCCAGATTTGTCTAATTCCCAGGATAGTGCTCATCTTACATAAAAAGCTGTTCATCTTTCTTTTTGTTTCAATCAGGGCAAATTATTACAAACCATTAATATCTCAGCTCTCATCCATGGAAAAGTAATGTGCGTTTTCTACAAAGATGTTAGACTGTTATAAGCATCTAGCTCTTAGTAACAAGAAGAGCAATATTTACTTGTTCCTGTATTGACGCCTGCTTTAAAAAAAGAGAGAGAGAGCTGATTACATAAAATGGACTGAAATAGACTTTGTTTACAATTTTTGAAAACAAATAATTTTAGTGAACATTACAAATTAAGGAAACATTGAGAAGGAATAAATAGCTAGGGCGGATATCTGTCCTTAAAAAGAGAGAAAAAGCAAACACAGAAAAGAGAAGTGGCATTTCCACACACACTGAGCAGAGAATGAAATTTAAGCTCTGGGTCTTCAATGATTCTTTCTAAACTTTAAGACAATTCTCCAGAGAATGATCTGGAGGCCTCTCTGCTCTGAGCAAATCTCTTTGGAGACGGCCCTGCATCTTCCTTCCTACTCAGCCCCTTCCCTTTCTAAAAATGCCTCAGCTTGTCTTTGAAATATTTGTGACATTAAAATGCAATTGTGCCTTTCCTCTTGCCTTTCCTCTGAACAGCAGTCCATAATTACTCCCTCCACCACCACCCACCAGCCCCTAAAATGTCTGCATGTATAATGTATCATGCATGTGCTCTATGTTTTTTTCCACATAAAGAAAACCTTGGAAATCTGACAAAGTCTTCAGGTTTTTATAACAGAATTTTGAGCATAGCATCTTTTTCCCCCTGCTTTAAATATTGACCTCAGGCATCTGCTGTGGCTTTAAAGTCTACCAAATTATTATTCAACTTGCATTCTTGGGGTTATATGAGTGCCAGTTTCTTAGAACCACTGTAGTTGGCTTGTCCTAGGACCCTGGAGTTGCCTTATCCCTATTTCCCTTGCACACTTTGTCAAGACTTTTAAAGCTCATGATTTCTATTAGCCATTTGGATGTCATGTTTCATGGAGTGCCTCATCCTTGGTCTGTACTTTCAAAGACTGTGCATGACCACCTTCATTGCCGACAGCAGCAGCTTTGCTTAGGGTGTCACGCCACTCAGGAAAGATCCAGATAGAGGAGAACTTATCACACTGATATATAGTATGAAATTATTTGCAAAGAAATATATTACAAGATAAATACCCAGCATGGATATCAGGGTGGATTAGGCCTGCATGTCATTTAAAGAAAGAAAACTACTTTGTAATAGGAAAATTATTTTTATATCTCTGATCTCACCTGCTGCATTTCCCTTCCATTCTGCTGATAATTTCATACACTTTTATGAAGAGCAATTCCAGACTCCATTATTGTTCCAAGCTCTGACATTCTCATAGAAAATGAAAAACTGCCATAACTTTCCTTCCTGCTCATAAAGTCCTAGAAGAGGTGGATCAGACCAGAAAATCTTCTGACTTAGGGTAGAATTTTTATTCTTTTACATAAATCCTCCAGGCAGGAATAAGGAAGAAGTATTTCAAACCCAATTCCAAATGTTTCACTTGGAATTGCTCCCTGAGAAGAACGAAGCAGCTGCCAATTAGCATAGCTGTAGATGTTCTGAACAAACTCAGTAATATTTTCATTAATACATTGATTGAACAGAGCCCCCATCTGTCACCTGAGTACAAATTCCAACAGGAGAATAGAAAACAATAAAGAAGGCTAGATTATTATTTCTTAAAATGCCTCCAGGCATGGAGTTTCAAAGCTTGCTGTAAGCCCACTGATGTATCCCAGCTCCCTCATTTTACTGGTGATGAAAAGAAGGAAGGACCAAGGAGGTTAGGCGAGCTAACAAGTCATGTCACTACTTAGTTCCAGAGCCAGCACTAGAATACAAGAATTTGGACCACTGAATCTGGATTCTTTTAACACTGAAAGAATAATCTCAAATATGTTAACCTTTGATAAATTTATTATTTTGATAGTTTACAAACTTAACAGTACTTTGTTTTATTTTTTAATGCTTAATTATATTTCATCATCACATAACCATTGTTTTTTTCACATATCTATGGAAGCAACTCTAAAGTCACTAAAATATAAATTCTGTGGTCCCATTTTCTTAATGAGGAAATGCTGGCAGCATAATTATAAGATCTCGTCTATTCAACTCTCTTTAAAATTTCTTGCATTATGAAATGAAACTTCACAGTGGACAGTAACAGCACGTGGTGTACACTGCTTCACAGTGTTCTCTGGTTTCTCTTAGGCTGCAGCATGCTCCTCCTCCCTTTTGACCATGTCCTCACTTACAGGAACCGTCTTTGACCTGCAGCACTCATTCTTTTCCGTTGAAATAGATGAAATTCTTATGTAATATTTCCTTAATAGGAAATAAAAGAAAGCCTTGAATCCAATCCCATTCTGGAATATTGAAAAATTAAAATAGATGGGAAAAAGTAAATTCAAGTCCACAAAAGTCTTTAAAGTAACTGTGAGGTCAGCAGTCCCTTTATCAAGTCTCCATTTGGGGACTCCAATTCAGAAAAACCAGGAATAAAACCAAAATGTAGGCTAGAACAGAAGAAAAACTCCTATTCAACTATCCAGAGTTGCCCAGAGAATATTGAGTGGTCATTACTCTCCACTCCAGAATGCCTACAATAAGAAAAGGAAGCCAGCCCACCAGAGTATTTTTCTGACTCTCCCAGGTTACTCTTTAAAATAGTTCCAGTTTTATATTACAATATTCTTAGAACTTCTGAAACTTAACCTGAGATCAAAATAAGTCTAATACCAATAACAGTCTTTCTGAATCCCCTGAAGGAACAGGGCAGTTGGTAAGGGCACATGGGATATGATGTCCTAGGGCACATTTGCCCTAGAAGGGAATGTCCATGTGAGATCCAGGTTTAAAAGGAAAGGGGAACATTCACTTGATTTTTGCTATACAATATGAAGTATAAAGATTCATTCAAATGAATTTTACCATATTATTTCCTTGAGTTCTTTATAAAAAAGAGGAAATTTTAGAAACTAAATTATCACTCTTGAGAAAGAGAACATACTATTTAGTATCTCTTTGGATCTCATCAAATTTCTGTTTATTCTCTGCAATTCAGTTTTAAAGCATGGATGCATTAACCAGTTCAGTCTTCTGACATTTCAGACATTATCCATCATCTGCTCCAATTTAAAATGTTCTTATTTGTACATGTCATTGTAGAAAGATCCATTATTGGTATATTTTTTCCCTTTTTAAAATGCATCTGTGCCTCTGGGACAGAAAGTCTGAAGTATTCTATGAATGCCACAGAAAATAATAAAATTACAATATGGTATTACCAAATATTACATTATCAAAACCTAGGGAAAGTGAATGTATCATACAAAATTTCAGTCATTTTACCCTGATATACATTTTTAGATTAAAAACATGATGTTTGCAAATTCCAATAGTTTCTGAAGTGCCCTTTGATGACAGACTACTTCAGAGACTGAATCAATTGGATTTTAGGAGCAGTAGGTACTGAGATGCTGTGTTAATAGGAACAGTAAAGTAGTCCCTTCTTTTAACAACATCCTCTCCTTTTAACTTAGTGCCAAATAAACACAACTCCTGGGATAAGAATTTAATAGAACAAAAAAAAGGAAAATTTTCCCAACAAATAATAGGAGTACATGTAAAACCCATCAGGAGTCAAGATACATCTTTGCCACCCCATTAGTAATGAATAAATAGGGCCCTCTAATTTTTACTGTGCTTGTAGTAAAACAGACCACACAGGTCTTCTCTTCTGGAGTTGGTAAGTAGTGCTTTAAAATCCGTACCTGGCTTTAGCACCTGTAATAACTTAGGATGTTCAGGGATGTATAATGGAAAAGGTATCAGCATTTCCTTACAGATATAGTTAAAAATAATTTCCTGACCCTTAGCTACCTTGACCCAGAGGATAGCTACAGGCCCAAACACCAGGGGTATTATTTATTCTGTACTCAACTATTATCTACATTAGCTATTTTTTAATGTGTCTCATCAATTACCTCTATATAAATTCATCCTCCAGTCCTAATGATTGATATAAATGTTCCCCATCTGTGATAACATAATTTACAGTACTTTCTTTCATCTACAATTCTGCATAGTTTCTGAGTTGTACTAAGATCCCACATCAGTTTAATTTTTCATATTAAATTCATTCCCAGAGCTGCACCCCAGGATCCCCCTCACATGACATCTCATTTTCAGGACAAACACTCTGGGCCATCTGTAAGCCAACCTGATAGAAGGCTATGTTCATAGAGACCCCAAGGAACTGATGCTGCTGAAGCTAGAGTCCCCTTGACTGTGTTCCTGTCCTCACATTTGTGACAGCTCCTGTGAATAGCTGTTTTCTGCCTAACAGCTAATTCAGATACAGCAAAAATCATATCTTAGTCGAGACTTGGCCAGTTGTGCAATTTGTAATTGTCAGGGAATTAAGTAGGGAACAGAATGTTTATACAGAGGCAGAAAAAAACCCATTTCCTTCTTCTGAATGCCAGATTTCCCACTACCATTGTACTCCAGTAGCGTCCTGTGATGATGAAAGTTTGACATTAAAGAATATCAAGAAAACCCTGTGGATTCTGTGCTTTTGCCATCATTTATCTATATATAGCTCAATTCTACAGATGCTGATTTTAAGAACAAAGTTTGTCTTTAAAGATTGAAATTTGGATCTTGGATCTTTATCATGGGAAAGTCCAGTGAAATCATAAGAGGTGTGTATATAAGATATATATGTGGGCATGAAACAGTTAAACAACAAAAGGCTGTCAAGGCATCCAGTGAGCAGCTTTTAACCAAGGGCTGCTGATGTCATGGGGGGTTGTTGATAGCAAAACACAGGAAGTAACAATAAAGTAAATTACTTTTGACTAGTGGGGGAGACATTTTTTTTAACTAGTGCTCAGCCTGAAACTTGTGCTATTTCCCACGCCTATAATCCAGGAAAATCTTCCAAACCTCTCCATTGCCACAGAAAAGGAAAGACATTTATTTCTAGGCAACTATAGAACAATCAAGTCCAAAATGGAAATCTAGCCACATTTCCATGCATGAATCCTTATAGTAGGAAATGTGAAACAAATGGCTGAAATCATGAAGACCAGTAGGTATGGATTTCAAATGATGAACTTGGTTGTGACAGAGAGAAAAAGAATTCTACCTAATTCACATGTAAGTATGACAGATAGAAGCAATGTAGCCCATATGGGCCAATGTAGGACAGAATACATAGCATGGGCACAGGCTGGTGTGGATACCAGGTGGTAATAGAAAATAAATGTCTGGACCTAACCCATGATGGAGACATTCTCCCACCTGCTGCTTCTGCTAGATTTGGTGAGAAGAAACTGAGGAATAACACAAAACTATATGATCACTGTTTCCAAATATTACTTAGAGTTTATCTACAGCTCTGTTTAATTTCATGATTTAGTAAACAAATCTATTTTACCTCATTGTTCTTATTTTTTTTTGCATTTTATAAGGAGTCTTTATAATTATTTTAAATTGTTCCACTTAATTATTTTTATAAAGAGGAAATTCTCAGGAGGCTGAAGCAGGATTATTGCAGGTTCAAAGCCAGCCTCAGCAACTTAGCAAAGGCCTTAACAACTTAGCAAGACTCTATTTCAAAATAAAATATATATACATATATATATATATATATATATATATTTTTAAAGGGGCTGGGGTTGTGGCTCAGTAGTTAAGCACCCCTGGGTAAAATCCCTGGTGTCCCCCTCCCTTTAAAAGAGAAAACTCTACCAAAACTTCGAAAATTATGTTTTTCAATCAAGATCTTTGTTTCTATATAACATATTAAGCAAAATTTTGTCTGACCAAAGCCTATCCCTTCATAGATATATCTTACATCATATTTTAATACAAAGAATAATATTATCCCATATACTACAACCATGTGAGCTATTCTATATGATCAAACTGAACCTTAAAACTGACTTGATTATGCATTTAAAGTAAATAAATATGATGTTATGTACATCTGTTACTCTTTTTTTTGGATTGAATTGTTTTTTTTTATTGATTGTTCAAAACATTACAAAGCTCTTGACATATCATATTTCATACATTAGATTGAAGTGGGTTATGAACTCCCATTTTTACCCCAAATACAGATTGCAGAATCACATTGGTTACACATCCACATTTTTACATAATGCCATATTAGTAACTGTTGTATTCTGCTACCTTTCCTATCCTCTACTATCCCCCCTCCCGTCCCCTCCCATCTTCTCTCTCTACCCCATCCACTGTAATTCATTTCTCTCCTTGTTTTTTTCCCATTCCCCTCACAACCTCTTATATGTAATTTTGTATAACAATGAGGGACTCCTTTCATTTCCATGCAATATCCCTTTTCTCTCCCTTTCCCTCCCACCTCATGTCTCTGTTTAATGTTAATCTTTTCCTCCTGCTCTTCCTCCCTGCTCTGTTCTTAGTTGCTCTCATTATATCAAAGAAGATACATTTGGCATTTGTTTTTTAGGGATTGGCTAGCTTCACTTAGCATAATCTGCTCTAGCGCCATCCATTTCCCTGCAAATTCCATGATTTTGTCATTTTTTAGTGCTGCATAATACTCCATGGTGTATAAATGCCACATTTTTTTATCCATTCATCTATTGAAGGGCATCTGGGTTGGTTCCACAGTCTAGCTATTGTGAATTGTGCTGCTACGAACATTGATGTGACAGTATCCCTGTAGTACGCTCTTTTAAGGTCTTCAGGGAATAGTCCGAGAAGGGCAATAGCTGGGTCAAATGGTGGTTCCATTCCCAGCTTTCCCAGGAATCTCCATACTGCTTTCCAAAATGGCCGCACCAATTTGCAGTCCCACCAGCAATGTACAAGAGTACCCTTTTCCCCACATCCTCGCCAGCACTTGTTGTTCTTTGACTTCATAATGGCTGCCAATCTTACTGGAGTGAGATGGTATCTTAGGGTGGTTTTGATTTGCATTTCTCTGACTGCTAGAGATGGTGAGCATTTTTTCATGTACTTGTTGATTGATTGTATGTCCTCCTCTGAGAAGTGTCTGTTCAGGTCCTTGGCCCATTTATTGATTGGATTATTTGTTAACTTATTGTCTAATTTTTTTAGTTCTTTGTATACTCTGGATATTAGGGCTCTATCTGAAGTGTGAGGAGTAAAAATTTGTTACCATGATGTAGGCTCCCTATTTACCTCTCTTATTGTTTCTCTTGCTGAGAAAAAACTTTTTAGCTTAAGTAAGTCCCACTCTTATTCACCAGTGAGAGCTAGAAATTTATTAGTTATAGAAACACAGATGAAATGCATGATTCAATTTTGCTCTTTTCAATAGGAAATAATTCTCTCTGGAAAAAAAAATGCTTCTTCCAGTTTTAAGAAAACTTTTTATGTCCAGATATTACAAACTTAAGTGTTGCAAGAAGAAAACAAAGAACTGTGGTGTTCAGCCAGATTCACCATTTTACCTCATTTGTTACCTTTTTTCCTTTATCTCTTTCCTCTCTCACTCTTTCCTAAAATATTTAATAAACTTCACATTTTATTCACATACCAAGATATCACATGGTACCCACAAATGAGCACAATTATGATTTGCCAATCAAAAGTAATATAAGCAAAAAATAAGCTGTACACACCTTTTTCATCATTGTACAATTATTAAAATCAGAAAACTTAACATTGATGCATTATTATTTTCTAATACATTGACCATATTTAAATTTAGCAATTTCCCCCCCCCCCCAAAAAAAAATCCTTTAAACAATTTATTTGGGGGCAGGGGAGTAGCAGGGATTGCACCCAGGGGCACTTAACTACTGAGCCACATCCCTAGCCCTTTTTGTATTTTATTTCTCAACCAATATTACTAAATTGCTTAAAGCATTGCTAAATTGCTGAGGCTGGATTTGAACTTGTGATCCTCCTGCTTCAGCCTCCCAAGTTGCTGGGATTACAGGTGTGTGCCACCATGCTTTACAGCCATTTCTTCTTTAGCCATGAGTTGCATTTAATTGCATGTCTCTTGAGTCTTCTTCAATTTGAAACAATTTCTTGGTCATTCTTTATTTTTCATGGCATTGATATTTTTGAAGAGTTCACACCACTTGTTTGTACAATGTACTTACATTTGAATTTATTCAATGCTTTCTTGTGATCAAAATCAGCGTACATATTTTTCACAAACTGCCAAACAGCATAGTGATAAATTAGCATTATTTTACACTCTAGCTACCATATTAGGAGATACATGCCCTTTTACAATTCATAAGAGATTTTCTTTTGTAGTTAATAAGCAATTAGTGAATTCATACCTTAAGTCTATGTAAGTAGCCTGACCTTCCTCAAATGGTACACATTAGTTTTAGGCTTCACTGATGACCCTTTGCCAAATAATTATTACAATAATGTTTGCAAATTAGTAATATTTTTAAAACTCTATCATTCCTCTTACATTTATTCATTGGCATCCTACTAGTCAGAAGAACCTTCTGCTCTCTCTCTCTCTCTCTTTGGCATTTATTAATTAATTGATTATTTGTATGAATTCATCAATTCTTGTATTTCCATGGATTATAACCTATTACACTCCTGACACATTTTGGTAAAAAAGTTATCTCAAATTTGGTCAACAGGAGCACCTCAAGCTGTCCCTTTTCACCCGTTCTTAAGTAGGCAAAATTCTAAAACTATGTTTTTTAAAAATTCAGTGTTCTGGGTAACACTAATTTTATGTATGAGCTATTTGTGTGAAGGGGGAAAATGTTTCCATTTTGAATAATTCTTGGATAAACAGAGATAAATAAGTTTCTTAATGGAAGCATTTCTCAAAACACTTAATATGCTAATATGTATGCTGAACTTCTAAGAGAAGAATATCCCATTAGTGGTTTCCAGGAAACTTTTTCCACAGGTGCATCTGGAGGTGCAGATTCTTCAGAACACTTTTTATTCATGATAAATTCATTGAATCTGAAAAGAATGTCTTATTTCCAACTTAACTCAAATTCTGGTTTAGAGAATAAGCAAAAAACAATTAATTATAACCTAAATCTAATGTGTTTTGTTAGACAGGCAGTCTCAATCCAGAAACCACTTCTAGCATCTACTTATTACTTTATGCATATAATTCTCTGATTTCTAAGGCTAATATCTCAGAAAAGATATTGTCATTAAACTTTTCTTAGCATTATCCTAAGCAGAATTGACATCAATCATGCCTACAGGTAAGATGAGATTTTTCTATAAAATACCAGCTAGATATTAAGTAGGAACAATGAACTCTAGTTTGGTAAATTTATTTCCCTCATGCTGGGGCAGTGAGTTGGATCTTCAGTATGAATCAGAATCTCCTGGGGCCTTTCCTGAGCTTCATTCACATGTTTCACCTCCAGAGACTCTTAAGTCTGTGAACTTATAACAAGGTTCAGAAAAACTGCGTTTTTAACATAAAACCCAGTTTATTCTAACTCAGGTGGTTCTTGGCCACCCATTGAAAAACAATATTCTCTCTCTCTCTTTTTTTTTTTTTTTTGGTACCAGATATTGAACCCATGGGCCCTTAACCACTGAGCTACATCTCAGCCTTTTCTATTTTTATTTTGAGAAGGGGTTTAAATAAGTTGTTTAGGGCTTAGATAAGTTGCTGAGGCTGGCTTTGAACTCCCAATCTTCCTGCCTCAGTCGCTGGGTTTCAGGCATATGTCACCACACCTGGAGAGAAACAATATTCTGCCACCTAAGTTGGGTGTACTAGTTTCCTTGAGCTGCAATAACAAATGACCAAAAATTGGGTGGTTTAAAACACCAGAAATATATTCTCTCACAGCACTGGAGTTCAGAAGTCTGAAAATGATATGTTAATCCCAGCGGCTCAGGAGGCTGAGGTAGGAGGGTCACAAGTTCAAAGCCAGCTTCAGCAAAAGCAAGGCTTGCTAAGCAACTCAGTGAGACCCTGTCCCTAAATAAAATACAAAAAGGGCTGGAAATGTGGCTGAGTGGTTGAGCGCCCCTGAGTTTAATCCCCGGTACCATCCCTCACTCCACAAAAAATGAGATGTTAACAGGGTGGATCTTTCTGAAGGTTCTGGTGGAGAAAACACTCTATGTCTTTCTCCTAAATTCTGTTCAGCAATCTCTGGCATATCTTGGGTTGAAAACAATTGGTTTAATCCCTGCCTCTGTCTTGACATGGATTACTCTGTCTGTATCTCTGTGCATTGTCTTCCATCTCTGATAAGGAAATCACCTTTGATTTTTTTTTTTTTTAATGTGTGTGTGTGTGCGCGCGCACATGCACATGGGCACTAGGGACATGCTACAAATGAACTACACTTTCAGGTTTCCACTAATGAATTTAAGATTCACCCTAATTTAAAATAATCTCATCTCAAGATCCTTATCTAAACTACAAATGCAACAATCTTTCCTCTGTATTGAATTACATTTATGGGTAGTATGGATTAGGACTTAAACTCATCTTTTGGGGACACAATTCAATCCACTCCAGCCAGGACAATAAAACATGTAAAGGCCATTTGCCTTCCTGTTTATGGCTTTATGTATAATCTTAGCCAATTAAATTTATATTGTTCTTCTTTTGTATGTAAAATATAAAATTGATTGCTATTTATTTATTTTTCATTTCACAGAAAGTGCTTGCTATGCTAATAAGTGAAAAAATCCATGGGTTGGGGATGTGGCTCAAGCGTTAGCGCGCTTGCTTGGCATGCGCACGGCACCGGGTTCGAGCCTCAGCACCACATACAAATAAAGATGCTGTGTCCGCCGAAAACTAAAAATAAATATTAAAAAATAAATAAATAAATAAATAAATAAGTGAAAAAAATCCAGATTTCTAGTACTCTAGTGTTGATAGCACTACCACTGAAAACTTTTCTATTTATTAACTTTATTGACCATCATTGCAATTCTAGGATGAAAATATAAAATGATTATGTCCATTATATAAATGAGTACATATATATTCGCTTAAAGCCAAAAATAGCTAGTAATTGGATTTAAAATCATTACCTAGTCCTTTGTACTTCAATATTTTATGTCTTTGGCCTATTCTACTTGGGTATGTTGACAATTGCATCAACCTACCACTGAGGCCTTTGTTTTCTGATTTGACCATTCTTTCTGGAACTAAGTATCAACTCTAAAAACTGAGGTTTGCCAGAGTTGCTGACTTGCTTCAGAGTAGAAACAAAACTGATACCCACGGAAATAAATATACAACAACAACAAAAAGATGAATAAATGGAAAGAGAGGAAAAGAAGGGAATCCAACTTAGTATTAAATAATCATTGTATTTTACTTCTCATTAAATCATCCAGCTTAAGAAATTGTATCACTTAGAGTGCTTGCTTCCCATGCACAAAGCCCTGGGTTCAATCCCCAGCACCACCAAAAAAAAAAAAAAAAAAAAAAAAGAAAAGAAAAGAAATGGTATCACTTTCCCTAGTTCACTTCTATGTTCCTCTGAAGGTATGTCTTTTCACTTTTGATATCCTCTATAGCAGGTAGTACATTGCCCCCTATATAACAGAGTTTCTTAACTGTGGTGAAATTTATTGAGTAATTCCCTCAGGCTAATAAAAATATTCATCAGCTAGATATAAAGTTTTCGGAATCTTTCTTCTTGCTTTGGAATTTCCTTTTGTTTAGGGAAACCATTGCCTTCTTAACTCATTTATACCTCTGAGAGAAATCAGAAGGCTACTTGAGAGTAGAGTTTGTCATATGTCACATTCACTAAGATCTAAGAGTATACTGCGTGTCCATAAGTAATTGCAGGTATGTAACCTGATGTGAATTGTGAAATCAGTAAACAGTATCTTTAAACTCCAGTGATTTTTCTACACCCTCTTTCACTTTGGTAGTAATTCCACTCCATCATCCAAAGCACAAGGAATATTTTATTATGAATACTACCCTTATAGCTAAACAGAAAATAAGCTGCAATTATCAATTAGACAACAACTGAAAATCATCCATACTAATATGCTTATTTTACCTGTATATTTGGATTTTTAAAAATCTTTAAATTATAATAGAAAATTGAGAACCGTTTCATGTCAAGGAAATCAAGTAGAAAAGATATCTTAGGAGAAAGTAGTCTTTCTTTTTTAAAAAAAATCTTATTAAATATCTGGATGATTTAATTTAAATATAATTATTTAGGGCCTCAAACATCACATTTTCAATCAGAAAGAGGTATTACCAGCTATTTTACTTAATGGCCAACTCTTCAGATCACTCTTCCCTATTTTCTCATTCTGTTTTTTATTCTTGCTGTCCTTTACAACTTTATATTTTCTTAATTCATATCTTTTTTTGGCAATGATTTAACATCTCTATCTTACTATGTTCTAAATCTTGATATCAAATATTAGAAAGCAGAGATTTAAAAAAAAAAAAAAAAAAAGCTCAGTGCCCTCTCTTCCTCCTGTATTTTCACCCTCCGTCTGGATATGTATTGTCCCTTAGGTACCAGAGGAGTTGAAACACACACACACACACACACCCCTTTAAAAATAATCTAATTCTTTATCTTATTATCTATCTGAATTATTGGAGCCAAATTAGTAAGTGCATTTTCTGTTATAATTTAGAAGACTTTGGTATGGCAAAATGTTCACTAGCAATTAAAAGACTTCCAAAGAGTCAGTTTAAAATCTCTTTTTAATTGCTTGACACTGCACTTTCCTCAACTTCCCTTTGCTCAACTATACCCATGCAGTCCATAATAGTCCACAGAATTCATTGTAGGGAATAAATGAATCAAAATATGTGAAGGCACACTATAAGCTATTAAAAGCTAAACAAATACAAACCATTGTCTTATTATACTTTTTAATGTTTTATTAGGGAATTATATTTATAAGCAATAGCAGGGTTCACTTTGACATATTCATTCATGCACGTAATATAATTTGCTCCATTGCAATCCCTAGTACTTCCATCACCCTCAACTTCCCCCCTGCTCTCCTTGCTCCACTCTACTGGTCTTCCTTTTGTTATTTTTTTAATTTTTGATTTATAGGTAAATAGAAAGGTAGAATTCACTGTGGTGTATTTGAACATGTTTCATAGTATAATTTGGTCAACGTCATCCCTCTTTTTTCCTATCCTTTGTTCCTCCCTTCATTTATTATACTTTTTTTTCTGAGAGAGAGAGAGAGAGAGAGAGAGAATTTTTTTAATATTTATTTTTTAGTTTTCGGTGGACACAACATCTTTATTTTATTTTTATGTGGTGCTGAGGATCAAACTCAGTGCCCCACACATGCCAGGCGAGCGTGCTACGGCTTGAGCTACATCCCCAGCCCTTATTATACTTTTTGACCAAAAATTTTTTTCAAGTGGTAGAGTGCTCGCCTAGCACGTGTGAGGTACTGGATTCCATCCTCAGCACCACATAAAAATAAAATAAAGATATTGTATCCACCTAAAACTAAATATTTAAAAAAATTCTTCAAGTTCACTTATGCACTAGTTCTGAAAATACCAATTAGAAGGACAATGTCTAAAGTAGAATTTTGTGATACCGAAAGTATATTAGATTTCCTCTATGTATTTCCTGGAAGTCCTAATCTGTAAATGAAGATGTGATTGGCTCAGGGATCTATATAAAGGGGAAAAGAGAACATGGAGAGAGAATGAGAATGAGAGAGAGAGAGAGAGAGAGAGAGAGAGAGAGAGAGAGACAGACAGACAGACAGACAGGAGGGAGAGACAGATTGATTTTCACTTAAGTCTCTGTATGAAGAAGTAAGAGGAGGACTATGAAAAGCCAGATATATTCTTAGATCTTATTGTTCTAATGAAGAACTCTGAAGATTTTTCATCCTGAGGGACCAACTTTAATGCTACTTCTACAGTATTTCTGATGACCCAGTGTCTTTTGACCAATATTAGGTGTTTATGTGCTTGTTTTTCTTCCCTAAACAAAGAGCCCGAATGCAACGCCTGTGCTTTGTTTTCTTTAATGCCACTATTGTGCATGAATTCACTCAGCAAGCTAGGGAAATAGCGTGTGGGTATTGAACACAAAGAGGCAGCAGTTTCCAAATGCAGCATCTGAAAGACAAGGCTGTCTCCACACTCTGCATGGGATGGAATGAAACTGTGTTTTGTCCAAAATTAAAAAGCCTGACCTGTGGGTCCTCAAAGGAGAAAAAGATTTCCTGTGAAGGTGACATCTGGATTCTCTCCTTGCTTCTGCTACTACTGCTGTTTTTACCACTATTTTCTATATTCCCATTTCTTTGCTGCAACTGTCAAAATTTAAGTTTGAAAATATTTATCCTGCCTTTTTGTGATAAATAGTTCAGGAAAGGAGGAAGCTTGTGATTTCTCAAATGGATATAGTCATCTTATTTTAAAAGGGTTTTAAAGGCCCCACTATTTCTTCCAGAAATTTTAATAAGCATATAGAAATAGCCAGCTGGCTAATCCTGGGAATATCCCTCCTCCCTGTTCATTTTATAGAAAGATCCTGTGGTCAGGAAATATAAAGCTTTCAACACATTGACCACAGCTAGGATTATAGCCTCATATGGTAGAGCTTTTTCCCACTGTCTTTTTCTGGGTGTTGGCAATATCCAGCCATCCTCTCACGGGTGTTGAAGTCACCTTCACCCTTCTCACCGGGGAGAACTTCAAGATTGACTGCACTAATGAGGGAGTCTGGAATTGAGACATTACATGTAAATCCATCAGTGTGATTGAACTTAGCATGCACACTGTGTGTGCTTGGTAGTTTCAAAGAGCCTAGCTATTAAAATGGCTTCATATTTTTATACCTTTTGGCACCCTCATAAAAGGACTTAAGGAAACAGAATTTTCCTTCCCCTGCTACAGATGGACTAAGGCAACTCTATGCTAAGAAGCTATAAAATAATTTGAAACATCTTAGGTTCATTGATAAATCAAATCAGTAGCTCTATAGATACTTTTAAATGTATAAAACATATATATTAAAAAGGTTATACATGTATGTAAGGGCAGATATATGGTGTAAAACCTATTAAGTTGCAAATAATATAAAATCTTGTTAATTTACATTCACTCACACTGGAATTTCTGATCTACTAAAAGTCTGACTAAGCAGAAGCTTGCCTTTACCATATCAATGTAGAAAAAACTTACTGAAAAATCAGTAGTACAAATAAAGATTACAGAGAGAATGTATAAACTCTTAAAGAGAACACACTGTTTTTAGTATCCTCAAGCACGTGGGGAGCACCCTTTATACATGGATAATTGTAAGTATACTTAACAGCATTTTTATATATTAATCAAAGTAGGCACTCTAAAATCCGCTGAAAATATATTAAAGTCAAGTTCGTTCCTTTCAAAAAAAGAAAAGAAAGAAATGAAATGAAATAAAATCCTCTGAAAGGAATCTTTATTATTGCAGCCCATTTATTTTTATACTTGAAAAAGGAAAGGCTGCATCATTTTTTAATATTCTATAGCTCAAATTTTCACAAATGTATGCACATCTTTGTTTAGATAAGGTAAATTAATAAGCTATTTATCATTTATGCTGTCTTTGTTGTTTTTGCCTTTCAAGTACTTTGAAAAACTTAGTACTTTATACTCACATGAAGTGTATAGACACATGCCTACATTTAAATTGTAATTACAGAAATTTGAAATGATAGGAGAACTAAGGATCTTATCAGCTCTGCCATATCCTAAAAGTTGAGGTTGACTTTCAACTTGAGCTTAGACTTCTTCCTCTGTAAAATCAAGGGAGGTGATTTTCCATCTCAGACTTTGTTAGGGTCTGTAAACAAGTCAGGATGGTGCCTGACTTGTTGCAAGAATCAAAACAGATGATGTTTTTTTTAAGCTAAAGGAAGTACTTCATAAAATGAAATGCAAATTTTTTATAATTATCTTCTCTATATAATGGATACTTACCTTTGATTTGAAAGGAAATGTTAATGAGGCATACTATACTAAAACATCCAGGTTTCAAGTTAATCAACTTGAATAATCATTACCTGAAAAATATATTGTGTCCTAGGAAACCAAGCTAAGTAAAAATAAAGGAATCTATAAATGCCTGCTTATCTATTTACTGTCAAGAGTACAGAGTTAGGATTTGAAACCATATTTTAGAAATATTTTAGATTTACAAACCTTTGTGGTATGTGTATGTGCGTATCAGTAAGTGAAGTTTAATGAAACTTTCACAACTGTACAGGATTTAGGAAACATGGCATGGGCCAGTCCTAAGAACAGAAACAATATTCCCAAACCAACACCCCTGCTACCTGGTTCATCTCCCTAAATGTAGCCAAAGCCTAGTCTGTTGAATGACACAGAGGTGGTACCCAAGAATTATTTGTTGTGCTATTATGCCTCTTGGTGAACAATCAGCTAACCTTAGGTAGACTTGGAAATGCACAAACAACATCCTTGTCCTTAAGGACAAAAGTACTGTAAATTTTACAAGGTAAAAACCAGGCCCATCTTGTTTACAGATATATCTTTAGAGTCTAGAATTTAGTGACTGCTAGGTAAAACTATGTTGGGGAGAGAGAAGAATCTCTTGAATGAATAAGCAACTACTATATGTCATGTTTTATGTAAGTTGGTTAAGATGTAGTTTTTAAATTTGAAATTTATAATACAAAGCGGCCAGAGACATTATAACACTCTAGAACAAATGAACAAGTGCCACGTTATGCAATAAGCTCTGCGAGCATGAAAACTTGTTTTGCTATCTCAGTTGCACATCAGAATCACCTGGGAATCTTTTGAAGCAATACCCATGTCTCAGATCAAATAAATCAGCGGATGGGACCTCAACACTGATGTTTTTATAAACTCTCCCTAGATTATTCTAATACATAGTCAGGATTGAAAACCATGGGCAGGAAATTAAAAATACATAATAATAATAGGAGGTAAAGAAGTTAGAAAGGAAAGTTTTCTCGGATGATATGACATTTACACTGGGCCTGTTTGTCCCTAGAAAAACGCTAGTTTTTTTCCCATCCAACTTTCCAAGTGTGTCTGTTTTTCAGTGACTATGAAGATGAGTTCTTCTCGTGCACTGCTCTTCCCAACCATTTGAAGTTCTAAATCCCAAGAACTGAAAATGGTATCAAAGAATTTGAGAGTCCCATATCTCACCGCACTTGGAGAAAAAATTCAATATCTCAATCTGAAACAAGGCTAGGAGAGAAAGAATGGGGACCATGTGGTTCTCAAGTAAATGGATTGCTTGGCATTATTCAATAATATTCACTTTGGGAATTGTTCATATATGGCCATACCTAAAAGTGGAGTTCTCATGATTCCATGAAGGATAGCATGATCCTAAAAATAAAAACATTATATTTATTGGTCATAATTTTCAACCACATTCACAGTTACAGTAACTTATGTTTACTTTAATTTATAATAATAAATGAACATCCTGGTCTACCATATTGGAAAGGGAAACCATGGGGTTATTATCTTATTACCCTGACCTTACAATCCCAACCAAATTAGAAAAACTATTTTCATCCTCTCCTTAGTATGCCAAAAATTGTGATACCAATATCTGATTTTAAAATACTGAATTTCAGTCCTGTGAGATCTGAATACTTTTAAGCTTTCTTTCTTCAAAACTACAGAAATATATGTAGAAAAATTGACACTGATATCTAAAATAAAAACTGAAGCTCTAAGAGGAAAGGGCACTTCAGATTCAGAGTTCTAATTGCAGTTCTGTCAGGAGGTACAGACATGAAGTTGGATATGAAATTCTCTAAGTTACTTTAAGATGAAGAGATTGGAATGGTAATGTTAAAAAAATGCTTTCCAAGCTAACAATAAATTCAGCATATTAGCAATAGTTTCCCAATGCATCCAAAGCAAGCCAGAGAATGTCATGAGGTAAGACAACACTAAGCATCTACCTGGTATTTCCAAACTACGTTTACCAATGCTAACATTAAAAATCACTTGAGGTGAGACTGGGTATGTAGATCAGTGATATAGTTAATGCCTAGTATGTACAAGGCCCTGGGTTTGATCCTCAGTGCCAAAAAAAATTAATATATAAAAATCATTTCAAGTTCAATCTTACTATACCACCTTTTCACATGTCACTCTAAATATATTAGCAATGAGGAAGTTCTACCTGGATAAGTTACAAATAATCCTGAAAAAGTTTCTCACACACACACACACACACACACACACATATATATATGTATATATAGGCATATGTATATATACAAAAAGTTATTTATATATACATATATATGAGTTATATACACACACATATATATACAAAATTTTGATGAGTATAGGCAGTCAACATAGATTTTATTTATCCCTAAACTTCTTTCCTCTATAACTATTTTTTATTTGAATGAGAAGGCCACAGCTCATGCTATACCTCTGCCTAAATAAAGCTGCATGTGCATAAAATAGATAGGTTACTAGGCAGTAGAAAGCAACATACAAAAGATACCATATTATTGCTGTTGTAGGTCCCATCATACTTATTCAAATACTATAAATCAGAGGATTAAAAAAGATGCATGGGTAAATTGACAGAATAGTTTAGTTCTAAAGACAGGGTACTTTGAAGCCCACCATCAAGGAATCTAACAGGTATATTCAATTCAGTTGCCTACTTATAAACTTAAAGGAAGCATGAGAGAATTTATGACCATTATTACCTGTGTAAACTCAGAAAAGTTGCTACTGAAGTAGTGTAAATTGTCACTCCATCCATATGTATTTCATAATTCCTTCTCTGAAGTTAATAAGATTTTAAATATTATCTACATGGCCCATAAACTCTTGTTTATGCCCTTTGTGGCCAGGTGCTTTTGGACCCAAAGACTTGTCAAGAAACAGAAAAGAAATATAACATGTGTTTGATTGGCATCATAAATTATATTATTAAACCAATCCAGGGTATGGATGATGGCAGGTCCAAAGAATTAAAATCACCCACATCTTCCCCTTAGCTGAGAAGGGCCACAAAGGACCTAACTGATTATAAGGTTAGAAATTATGTTTTCAAGTTCCCATCTGGAGGCATGTTTGTTTCTTGCTGTGTAAGTTTGCTCCTGAGTTCTTCAACGGCCTGTTTTTGAAAGAGTGCCACTGAAACAAATGCCTCTGTCTTAAGGACTTAAAAAAAAAATCATTGAAAACAATGTAGGGATATAAATGTCTGTGCCCACAGCCAAGATAAAAAATGCAAAGTCTGGGCCACCTTGCCTTTAATTTTCTAACTGCTGTTTTGTAAGGCTGTGTCATGCTTCTCAGTTCAAACACGCTTTGGCTCTTTATTATTCATGGACCTTTTTCTCAGTCAGTGGTGTTGAATAATAAAACAGCCCAGGATCAAATGGGCCAATTCTCCACGCCTGACACCAACTGCTACTGTTCGCTGGGCTCTGCCAAGCGTTGCCTCTGATAATGAGTGGGATTTGGTTAAACAGTAAATTAATGAATAATGAAATATCCAGGTTGATCAGTTAGAGAGCACGCTTGCTTTGCCCTGGGCTAAATGCTTGGGGCAGAAATTACTCTCAAACGGCACTTGCCTGGCTGCTGGTCTGGATAACTATTTTACAGCCTATTGCTTGACAGAATGCTGGGGAGGGGGGAGTCAGTGGGGAAGAGGAAAGAAGGACAGAGTTATTAACAGCAAAAAGGGGAGGAAAGAATAACCTAGTTATCACCTTGTAGGTTTCTAAACTGCATGTGTAAGAACAAAGTCACAAATATGATCTGGAGAAGTCAGAGTTCCAAAATTCCCAACACATGTTTAACATCAGGGAGAAATGATGAGTGAAAACAGTCATCTGCATGTGCTTGTGCACATATGTGATTAAATGTAGAACCATTCAGCTGCAAACTCATGTTTCCGTGTACACATTAAAGTGATGACATACAGGGAAGCCATCCGGTATCCAAGTGACAGGAAAACTCTACTCTCGTTTTTTAAGGTTTCATGCTCTGTTTTCATGCTCTGCTTCTTAGATACGGCCCTATCTACAAGTTCTAGAACATTAAAAATAGGATGGCTTTCCCAAATAATCTTCATTAGGAAAAATAAAAACACTCACTAGGAGTGAGATTCTAGGAGATGACGATAGAGATACAGTGCTTGAGATATTTTGTCACTTTTCAACCTTTAATTTCACCCAAGAGTTTCAAATCATTATATAGTTACATGCATGCATATGTGATAACTTTGCTCACTTAGAATTAGAGGTGTGTCCTTTATAAGAAGCAAACCCTGGATCATCAAAACCCCTCAGCAGAGGCCACAGGGACAACACGTACTGAGAAAAAGTGTCATTTCACTCCTCTTCTGACATTTGTTTTGGACATAAATTTCTCTAGTTGGTTATCTCTGGAATATCTTATTCCTTCAGATCTTTGACCCTTTCAACTGGCCTCAAGATAGTTGATTTTGCACTTTTACACACTGAAGGCTGAAGTACTTTTCAATAAATTAATATGTTGTGGGTGTTTGTGTTTTATTCAGTTGTTTGGATTTGGTTTGATTTGAGGTTTGTTTCTGATGGGAGAGAGAGAGGGGGTCTTCACAAAATTGGTGGGAGAGTGATAACATATTGAAGAACCTAATTCAGCAGTCTTTATAGCTAGAAGAAAACCCAGAATATTCTAGAGAGAAGTGGACTTCACCCTCTATTCCTAGTATAAAGGTAACAAATGAAAAAAAAAATGCCCACAAGCTAATAAAGATGAGGAAGAAAGGAGCAATATGGATTATCTGGAGCTTCAGTGTACACACTTACTACACTCTACTTGTGAAATGCAAGGCTTAGTGGAAGTTATTCCTCAGTTTCATCTTGCAAAGCAGTGTCATCCACAGAGATTTAACCTCTCTGCACTCACACCCAACCCCCTTCAAGAAAAAATAAAATGCTCTAATTGTCTTTATTACTTTCAGACATTGGCCACCAAACACAGATGTTCACTATTGAGAATTAAAGGAAGGGTAAAAGGTCACAAGGACCCAGATCAGTTTGATCCTTCTCTGGATTATTTGGCCCCATTGTCTTGACTGGGCCTTATCATTGAAGAAGAAAAGAATATTCATATTGAACATAAAAGTGAATGTATCATTTAGGGGACCCATTTGGTTGGCAGGTCTAATGCAGGCCCCATCTACTGAGTTCCTAAAATCAGGATAAGAGATAGTGTGTAACAACCTACAAGAAAGAATAAGTGTTGCCTCAAATCTTGGTAATTCCTATTTTTAAGAATATCTAGCCAAAAGAATTCTATATAGAAGGAAAGACCCTTAACATCTAAGAAATGAAGAAATGAAGAAAAAATTCCTTCTTAACTCATGGGACTCCCCAGCCAAAGAAAATTCACATTGGTAAACACTGCTTTACTGTGGCTGTTTTTTGTTTAGTATGAATAGTGGTGAGTTCCTACATTGTGATTGTGTGTGTGTATATATGTGTGTGTTGTGTATGTGTGTTGCTTGGGCAGTAAGCTATCTTAACTACAATCACCCAAAAAGGTCTCTCACCTAATCACTTGACAAAATCAAAGATGGTTACATTCACACAAAACTCATCTTGGTCCAAAACAGAGGTGCTTTCATCTCAAAATTAACACTGACATTTTTTTGTATGTGTTTATTCTTTGTTCAACGAGAACTATGCAATGGAGAAATGGGTTTGGTTTGGTTTTATGCTTGTTTTCTTGGCTTGGGCTTGGATTTTTCCATCTACTTCATTCTACTCTTCTTGCCCCTTTCCAAATCTAGAATAAGCAGTCGACAGTTTAGAAGTGAAATCTATCACTGTGCAGAAACTAACTAAAATCCCATTTCCTCAGAAACTCGACTTACACATCGCTCTTTCTTTGCCCCAACCAACAGCCACCAGCTCTTCTGCTCAATGAGGTGTGTCTGGCCTCTAATTGAGGGTCTGAATTCCAGACCTCAGGACCCCAGGGTTCACTCAGTGAGCACAAGGGCTCCTTGGGTCGGCTAGATCCTCATACCAGTTACCATAATAGAACCCTAAGAATTGGGAAATTTCCACCCCATAGAAGACTAACTTGACTTGCATGTCCACTCTCAGTCCCAGGAAACCTCCTCTTCTCATGTCTCCGTATGCCACTGCTCATGTGTCAGCTTATTTTTGCTAGCCCTTTTATAAGTGTCTGTACAACTTGGAACATTTGGCCGTGAAAGGAGATAAACCCTGACACACGCACCCCAAAATATTCCATGCATACATCCCGTGACCATGCGCTCCTCACAAATAAAGCAAATGGTTAGGTGAACATGCTTTGGCTAATGACATCGGACAGTCACCTTCTCGAAACGTTTGCTAATATCTTTGCGAACAGACATGTTAACGTTAACTGGTCGAGTTACAGATGACTGCCAGAGCTGCCTTCCTTGCGGTGTGGGCTAGTCACGCTTTGGTAAGTCCACCGGCGATTATGCTGCTTTTTAAAAAAAATTAAAGAGCATTTTTATGCAAAGGCTTCTCTCGGCAGCAGGTGTGATCCCTAGTTGGGCCTGGATGCCTTTCGCCTGAGTCTGCTCCAGAAAGCTGCAGCCCCTCGGAGAAAAGATAAAAAGCGAAAAACAAGGTGGGCACGAACCGATAGGTTTTCAACAAGTGGGCGAAAAATCGCCGCCTGACCTTACTGGATTGTGCCCAGCATGAAACGTTGAACTTCTGTGACAAAACTGCTCCCTCAAGCTGAGCATAAGTAGCTTTGGAAAAGGGGGGTGGGGAGGCTGCCCACGCCACTGCGATTTGCAGACCCCTAACCTTGATCCCAGGGGGCGCACAACAGAAACCCTGGAGCTCTGGCAGCGCCCAGAACAGTCGCGGTAGCTGGGGTTACGCCCCGAGGCGCCGTGGCGCGTGCATATGTGCGCGTGCGTGGGCGTCCGCGCGTGCGCTATTGTCTACACCCTGATGGACAAGCCCCAGAGCCTGCATAGATGCCGCAGCCAGCGTGGTGTGCGTGGGCTACGCCGAGGTTGAAGCGGTGCACACGTGGTACGCGCACCCGCAGACGCTCCCCGGGGTATGTCACTACTCTCCTGCCGAGCGCCGAAATTGCCCTTGGCGGTGTTTCTGTAAATCTGGGAGAAAGCCAGCCTAGGACCTCAGGGAAAGACGTGGAGGGTCCCAAACTAGGAAAGTGAACAGGGAAAGACATTTGATCTCATCTTGAAGAAGCCCATGAGATTATTTATGAGGTCTGATTTTAAAGTACGGACTGCCAGGGAACTGACCCCAAGCTATGAGAGAAGCTACAATCGCAAGAATGCTGTTTATGACGATATAAATCAACGTGAAACTTGTGATGGGGAATATGGAGAGTGCAAGTTTGGGATAAAAACAAGTCAGAGACTCGAGAAGAAAAGATAGTTTTCACTTTCCCTTTTCTATCCCATCCTCCTGTCTGCGCGCAGTTCTTTCCTTTCCTTAGAAGGCCACAATTTTAGTGGGAAGGGAGAGAAGGGATAAGCGCACCCCGCTGCGGGTCGAGTTTGCCCGAGTCTTCCTCAAGTTTGCAGGAGGATCTTTAGAGGACCAGGGAATACATGTAAATAAACAACATGGAAGATTTATGAGAAAGAGTTGAGTTTTACAGGACTGTATTTATAGAGCCAGCGCTGGCTCACTTATAAATAGATTAATGGGAAGCTAAAATTAATGGACTTGTGAGCTGCACGTTTAATTTCTGAGGTTTCCACATGACAGACAACTGCGCCTTAAAGTCCAAGCATGGAAGACAGCTTGCGCTGGGGAGCCAAAAGCGTCCTCTAGAAGGAGCATGTCCCCAGGCCAGCAACTCTGGTGATTCCTACCTCTTGCGCCTGGGTCCCTGGGGGAAGAACCCATGGAGGTGTTCGCAAATGAGGAAAAATAATGTGGTCTCATAAAAAAAAAAAAAGGATCTTCTTAGCATTATTTTTAATCAAGCTCTTAAACTGTTAATACTGGGCGTCAGGTGGTTCTTGGGGGTGGGGGGGGGGGCTGGCACGTTCCTGGCCGACAGGGGCCGCAGTGACGGGACAGCTCCCACAGGATCACCTAGAGACCCCTTGCAGGACTAGTCAGCGGCCTGGCTTTTCTACCTATATCTCTTTCCTTGTTGTTTCCATAACCTCATAAGAGAGTGACTGGGGATCTGTGACATGCAGCCCAGGGCCGTTTTGTTGGACAAGGATGTCTCCAACTTCCAACCCCTTATTATTCCCTTTTCCAATTTTTCCTTCTAGGTTTTTTTTTCTCCAGTTCTTTTCCTAGAGTTCGACCTCCTCAGGACCTTGGGTTTTACCTACTAAAGGAATATCTTGAACATTCTCAGTGCTAAGTGGTGGTGGGAGTGGAGTGGTGGTCTGGAGTTTACTTGTGGGATAATAAACTACTTGTCTGTTTATTTAGGACTACTGCTAGTCTTCTGTCATAGGATATGAAAATTACCCACAATTTCCTTTGTATAATCCCAGTGGTATCCAACCCCACACTCTGCAAAGCAAATGAAAAGGAAACTCAGTGTAACACAATTGAGCGGAGACTAAGGCATACACATATTTTCTATTAAGCTAAATGAACTGCATGCACTCTTATAATTGCACTTCCCTTGGTTTTCTTTGCTTCCTTGCTACTTTCCATTTTCCTTCCTTTTTCATGTTTTCTTTTATTTCATTGTTTATAATTCTAGACATAATAATGCCCCCTTTTAAATTACTAAGAAGAGGAAAATCTCACATAATAGATCCCATTGTGCTTCTGGTTTTGTTATAGGGGAGTCCAAATGAAAAAGATCAACTTGAAAAACAGAAAATTTGTATGGGATATACACTATTGGGTGCCAGCTATATACTAAGCACTGTCATATAGTTTGAGATCATGATCTAATGTTTCCGATTCTCCTTAAGTGTATATACATGTTGCTCTTTCTGCTTTTTATTAATTAAAGTATGCAATGTTGAAGGAAAGAACCTTAAGAGGCCCAAATTTTACAGATAAAGACCACTAGACCCTAATAGCAGCAGGGACTTGACCAAACAGCATAACATCTCGGATGAGTCTCCTTTCCTGGCCTGGGGAAAGATATCCCAGCCTTAGGATAAAATACAGATTGAGATATTTAGTCATGTGGCTTATCGGAACTGGACTGAAGCCCATTAAGTCAAATGAGAAAAGTTGACTTCCCTAGGCAGCCTCTGGGCCTAAGGTAAGAGACAACCTCCTAAGACATATACAACTCTTTTCCTGGTGAAGGGAGTCTTTTTGTTTATTTTTGGAGGGCCTTGTTTTGCTGATGAAGTCAGGGTTAGATTGAGTCCTGAAATGCCACAGCTGACTCTTCTAGATCCCAGGTAGTGGGGTATAGAAGCCCACACCACACCTAGGAGATTACTTTCCTGCACCATCTTCTAAGAATATTATACCAATCTGCCACCCCACTACCAGGGGAAGAAGGCAGGTCATCTTTAACTTAAACCCAGAATTCTTCAGTTACCTGGGAAGTAAATTTGACTTTTCATTTATCAGAGGGCAAAACAAACCAAAAGATGCAGTTAACGTGAGCTTTTATTACAAATCTGGTTGATAATGAGAGAGAAGTATCAATTTGGAATTTTAAAAAATAAAAAACACCTAGTGAAAACAAAAGTGTTTGTTTTCCTGATTAGCAAAATTTATTTATTGTATTTCTGTTATAGCAAAAATGCTGTATGTGCTTCATTAAGGGGGGAGCAAAAAGAAACTTCTTTATATGTCTTTTCAGTCTGTAGAATTAAACAATATCCATATTTAAGAAACTGAAGATGAGAACACAACAAAAACACAACAATCTTTTTATTTATGTAAATCAGGTCAACACTGGACAATAAATCAATTTCTACCCAGTACCATAACAGCTTGTCTATAAAGAACAGAAAAAGTCAGATAAGATTCTACCTAGGATCAAGCGGTTTTTTTTTTTTAACCACCCATTCACAGAGGTATAGATTCACAGATAAATAATCCCAAACTACTTGCTCGCCATATTTACACATTCCCATTAAATTAAGCATAAATAAATATATACAAACTTAACATGGATACCCTCCAGAGCTCTTCTCATGAAGAGTCAATAGATTGATATTTCTTGATTGTGTGGCAAAAAACAGTGATAGCCAATTAAGACCAACTCAAAAGAGGAGTTGATTTGGGCATTTAAAGGATAGTATTCACTCCGTTTAAAAAAAAAATTTCAGTATTTCTCTATGCCAATAATTTAATATACATCAGCAAAGGAGGGGGAACACTGGGCTCTTGAGGCAACATCAGATGGTTTAAGATTATTATTTCCTTTCCACATAATGTATTACACGTACAGGGTATCAGATGTGATGACAAATTTTCTATAAACACTCTAACTAGGAACGCAGTTGTACCAGTAGAACAGTATGTTGATGAGTTCAGGGTTTCGGGTTTTCCATTCTACCCAAGTTTTCATAGGATATGATATAATTGCTTGAGAGAAAGTGCTTTCCTTGGCCAAAGAAAACAAATCAGGCCTTTGAAAGCCTCTTCGGTTCTTTATGTGGGGGTGGAGAAAGCTAAGGATGTGGAGGCCAGAAAGAAGGAAAGAAAAGGCAAGTTAATTCGGGGGTGGGGAGAGGAGGAGACAGATTTACTTCCCATTTAGGGGTAGAAGTTAAAAAGGAGACCTTTCATGATTAAATCCTTACCCAGAACAGTCTTTTCCTTGCCCCCCAGAGACCAACTACATATAGGAAGGAGGTAGGATTGGGCAGACAATGATCTGGAGATGTTTAGAACCTCTAAAAGAACTTGCAGAATGGAAGTGAGAGAGCTCCGCTGACACATCCTGACTCCTTTCTATCTTGACCTATTTTGATTTGGGACCAAGCATTTAGAAGGGGGCATGCGGGCAGAGCTAAAATGTGAGTGCTGGGGTGGGGCAGAGAGCTGCAACTCACCTGTTTTTTTAAAAAACAAAGCTCAAAGGGTCTTGCCTTAAACGTTTTCCTTGACTTAAAAGGCAAACTCTTGCGTTAATCCTACTGTTTATTGATTTATAAGCCCAAGGAAACCAAATCTTTTAATAACTCAATTATCAGATAAACGTAGCAGGCCTGCCTAACGAAAGCATGGGGGCTGGGGTCCTACATGAAAGAAGTGAGGGAAGGAGAGGGGGTAGTGGGCTCATTCCAACCCCCGCCCCCTTTAGGAGCACGAGGTGGGGAGAGTTTCCTTCCTGGCAGAGGAGAAGAGAGGGAAGCTTCCATTCCCTGGACATTTCTAAGCCACTTCCCTCTGGGTGTGGGCGCCCAGGGTGGCTGCTGGTAGCAAAGGGCTTATGCAGCGCCGGGCCCCCACCCCCCCCCTGCAGGCCGCGGGGCGCCGCCTCTTTACCTACTGGAGAACGGGGCTTTCTCGGTCTCCTTAGCCCTTAGGGTGAGACCGAGAGCGAGATGGGCCCGTTGCTGCCGGCGGCCCCTGCAGCGGCTGATTTCTATGTCCTCAAAACGACTGGGCGCGAGTGGCCCACATGCTCTCAGGACCTGCACAGTAAGAGCAAGGCGCATCCATCGCGTCTCTCGAACGTCACACGCGTGGGGCGCGTTGCCCTGCAAGGAAAGGAGACGATGGTTTTCAGTGTGATTTCTCCCGGCCTTGTGCAATCAGAACACATCTAATGCAAGTGTCCAGGCTCTCAGTCAAAGGCACGGGCTTCTGAACAGAGCAAAGATGAGTGTCTAGACTTTCCATAAGGTCTTGTTCCCGGCCTTTGTGCTCCTTTCAGCTCAGTCTAGGACTGGGCACTGCAGACCCACAGGCCCGAAATGGAGCAAGGGGTAGGAGCTGGGGTGTGTTCTTACCCGTTGCTAGGGCCCTCCTGGAGACCTGAAACCAGCTCCCTAAATCTCCACCGCACTCTGAACTAAGCTCTCCGCAGGTTCCTAAGATCCCAACCCTTCCCACTGGCCCCAAAGCAGGGTAGAGAGTTGCAAAACTGAGAGTCCAAGAGATTTGAATGGATCCTATCTGTAAGTCCCTTGGAATAACATCTGGATCTTTATCTTCCAGGGCTGTTGCAAAGGTCCTAACTACTTTGTTTAAAAGAGGAGCTTGTACCTTCACTAAATTTAGAGACCTATCTCATCCACTACTATCCCCAGGGGATTTTTCACTGCTTTTAGGAAGATGCAACAATGGATTCCAGATTTTATTTCATGATAATACTACGATAGAGCTGGAGAGAGGAGCTGGGCTGCTAGAATTGAGAAACATTAAATGCATGAAACTTTATCCACTGGGAATATTCACAGTGTATCCAGACGGTAAAATTCGAAGCTGAAATACATCTCCTTTCATTCTGCATTATTTTATCATCATATGCCAAAACAAGTGCACGTCTGGGAGGGAAAATGCCTCATTCATAAAGCATCTTGTAAGAAAGCAATTGTTGCAGTAACATGGGAGCTTATACCACCCTCTTTCTCACCTCTGCGTGCAAAGCTATTTCTTTTCCCCCACTAAAACAGCAATCACCAAAGAGCCCAGGGAGATCGAATCCATTTTAAGTGAGGTCAATACTGTTAGAATATAAGGTTTTGCAAGAACCCTTACTCTTTTCCCTTAAAATTCGTTTTGCACCTCCCTCCCCGCGCAGGAATTCTAGTGTTGAGGTATGTTAACAAGTAGATTCAAAGCTGCTTCCATCATATTGGCCACTTTCTAAAGTATTCCCTTTGAGCTTCTTTAAAGAAGTGCAGAATTCTGACATACAGGCTTTGATTAAAAAGGGATCGGATTTTTTTTTTTTTCTCAGTACCTTATAGATTGTGTAGGAAGCCCAAGTCCTCTTTGAAGAAGCTCATAAACCATGCGGGCAAAGCTTTGGAAAACAGAAGAGAATGAAATGGTACATACCCCTCCGAAGGAATTACATACTAATCAACGTATTCATATTTTTTACTATAGTTCTTAAAATTGGTAGATGACACAAATATTATAACAAATGCAAGATTCTCTGTATGCAGATGCTGGCAAGGCTGGGAACTAGTAACATTTCTGAAAGGAACTGATGATGAGTCTGAATCAACTTTTTGGTCCGGATTTTCCTCAGGCGCGGAAAATCTACTCTGCCGGCCGGCACCAAAAGCTGCAGCCTCCACCTGCATCTGGGCAGGCTGCCTGCCCCGCCCGCCCATGCCCTCCCTAGTTATGCAAACCGACAGGGAGTTGGGCACCCAGGAGTTAAGAACGCTGGGTGGGGCTGGGGTATTAAAGGGACTGAAACAACGCAAAAGGGTTAATCGCACTCATTTCCATCCCAGAAAATTCCCGTAACAGTGTGAGGAAGGGAGGGCAACGTAGAAAAGGGTGGCTGGGAGAGGGATCAGGTGAGATGGAGGGCGGGGACTGCAAGTTTCCTTAAAAAAAAAAAAAAAATTAAAAAGTTCGTGCGTCTCAGTCAACCAGCTCTCAAAGCTCTGACACCAACGTTTCTCCGATTTTCTTCCAATAAGTTAGCGTTTCTCGTGTTTAGTCTTATGTTTATTTTCCAAAGGGAGGGGGTGTAAAATCATAGTTTTATTATCAGTATTACTAAGCTCGAAAGAACCGAAGTGGAAAATCCGGACGGTTGTCTCCAAGTGTATATCTTGAAATTGACACTGAGAACCGATATTGTTGCTCCGTTGTACGCCTCAGTTTTTTTTTTTTTTTAAGTTATTTAGCTTTCTTTTTTTTAAATTTTGATTGTATGTGTATTCTACCTAATATAATTCTTCCAAAGCCAATCCAATATTTTAAAGCTAAAATTAATTTTTTTTTGTTTTCCTTTTGTATTTAAAACATTTTTTCCTTCTTTTTTAATTTTTTTTTTTTTCATTTCCTGTGTTTCTCCTCCTTGTCGCCAGTTTTACTACCTGGGCCTTCCCCAGACGTGTGCCTGTTAGTTGTGGTGTTGTTCAAGAACATCTTGTCCATGCCTTTGAGAGCCTCGGTGAGATAGTTCTGGAGGGCCGTGAGCGCCGCGCAAATGGCCGGGGCGCCGAAACCGTGCGTGATGAGGCTGAAGTGTGTGAGGCAGCTCTGGATGCCCGGTTCCAGGATGGGACTGGGCCGGCTGTTCCCTATCGGTGTCCGGTCTTGTGCCAGCAGATCCGTAAATTCTTTACAAAGTTGCCTGCAGAGGGGTGGGGGGAGGAACAGAAAATCACCCTCAGTGTCGTTGTCATTGGCATTAGAAAGGAGACGCTCACACAAGCCCAGAGGCGTCCGGTCACCGAGGAGCGAGGCTAATGTGTGCCATTCCGCTCTGTTTCCTTTCCCAGTGCACTCCCTTGTTGAGCAGCTGGGACTGGAAGGAAAGAGGGGGTGAGGAGGTAATGCACCCCTTCCACTACCAAGCTTTGCCTACCCCCCCCCCCCCCCCCCCCCCCCCCCCCCCGCCACACACACTCTTTTTCAATCTTTCTCCACTCCAGGACCACACAGATTCTGCTGTGGGAAATTCTGTGCGCTTTAGCTTTGGATTTTGAATATTCAATACTTTTGAGCTCTTACCTGGTATTTCTTTAAAGCCATTTTCCCCTCCTCTCTCCTGCCTCTCCAACCTCTTGGTGATCAGGCACAAAAAGCCCTGAAAGATTTAGGCCCCTGGCCACAAGCCTGTCCCTGGCACTGAAGCAGATTGCTAGAGCCTTGCATGGCCCAGGGCAAGAAACTGTTTATTCTAGGAGAGAATGCTGATTTCATTCAAAGCACAAACTTGTTTACCTGCAGTATTTAAGGAGCAGAATATTTTCTTCCCTCTTTTTAAAAATTGTTTGTTCCCTTTTCTTTTCTGCAAGTGTGGGCTACTAAAAATCTTTGTATAACAGGATTGTTGTCAATATAAAAGGATTCACACATAGTTTAAATAAAACCTAAAGGTAGACTAAGACACTAGGGAGAATAGATTTTTATTTGTTGAAGGTTTTTATTTCCTTAAGGCACCTACAATTTTGAGAAGTCTCCTAGTCTTAGAAATCCTGTGTGCCTAACTATAGATTGAGCTTATTTGAGAAATTTTTAATATAGGAGGTGGAAGGGAGGGTATTAGCCCTGAAGTCAAATGGCTTGGCTCTGCTGGCAGGCAGAAGCACAGCATCCCACAGGCCACAGCCTTTCACAGATTGCTTGACTTCTCTTGGCAACTTGCCTCCACCCAGCCTATGGGTCTGTGGGGGTCTCAAAAGAAACAAATCTACAGCAAATCTACTCCTAGACCCCCACTAGGATGACCTGAGAGATACACCTGACCTAGACAGTAGGTAAACAGGGCAGGTTATTGGGTTTGAAGGATCCTGAGGTATCATTTTCCCAGGGTGTTGTCACTTTTGCAGGTGTAGTAGCTAACCAAATGAAGAAGACCTCCTCTCTCATCCACTGGAAGTAGCTAAAACACCCGTTTTAGGCGGTGGACAGAGAACACCCTCTGATGCCTACATGGGAAATGTATCCATAACTCCTTATAACTAGGAAGAAATAGGTAACTCCTCCCTCCTGAGTGGAGCAGTTCTTAAGCCAGAGATTCCTTGGAATCACGTGTGGGGTTCAACTACAGGCTCCTAGTCCCCATCCAGTGATTCCAATTTCGGGGAAGTGGGGGATTGGAAATAGGTCCATGCATACATAGCTTGGAAAAGATCCCTAGGTGAGTCCATGATGCCCCAGGTTAAAAAGCACCCTAGGCCTAAGAAAGCCACAAGGTTTCAAGAGAGGAAGAGTCACAAACATCCCTTAGGGAAATAGAGTCTTTTGTGGAATCCCATTATCTGACTTGCGTATTTTGGTTTGAGTTTTATTTTCCCCTAAAAGTGCCCTTCCTTAAAAAAAAAAAAAATCAAGAACAACTCCCCCCCCCCTCCAAACACACACACACAACCAGACACCAGGCAAGGGGTAGCAGGGCAATCTACTGACAAATATCTATACATTGTTAGTTGGTACATCAGAGAAAAACCTTATAAGAAGAGGGTGGGTGCCAAGTTTTGATCATTGGGAGAGATGGTTAAAGTCTTTCCTTAAGTTTGTACTCATTACCAAAGTGCCAAAAAGGAAATTCTGTACTGGGAAGAACAAATGCTTAAAGTCAAACATTTTAAATCTTCAAAGCCCCAAACCAGGGTCTGTAAGCAATTAAAGTTCTGGGACATTAATATTTTTTGACCCTGCGGAAAGGGGCAATCAAATTCCAATCACGTCTCAAAAACATCTGGACAAATTTGAGCAAATGATTTTTCAGCCTTCCATATATTTCTTTAAATTACGCTGTCAACGGAACAAACCGCGTCCTCGAGCACTAAATAAATGAGCACCGCTGTTTAGGCCGCGCCTGCTAGAGAAACGTGCGGGCGCACGCAGCGCCGCCCACTGCAGGCCTGAGCTGGCCATAAAACACCGACAATATGACACCGAAGCCAAAGACAGGAGTAAATCAAATAAATAGAAAACCCACTGTAAAAGTTCAAATGAGCTCTAGACCTAAATTTAGCCAGAGATTTACTATTTTCCCCTCTGGAGTTGTAGTAAATTTTACAAGTCTGGAAGATGACAAACAGCAACGTTGGGAACGTAGTAATTAGAGCTGTGGGTAGAGATGGTTACACTTGGGTGACACACAGACACCCTGAGCAAGCACACACGGCTGTACGGGTATGACAGGGAGATAGACATGAAACCCAGGGAGAAGTATGCACCCAGGGATTCAGGGAAGAACCGAAAAAAGACCCAGCTGAGAAAGGTCTGCCTGACATCCCCAGGCTTGTAGAAGAGAACTGTTAAAAGCCGGACTTGGATATAAAGAAGAGGACTGAGGAGAGATAGCTCATCAACTCTGGAAAGCGTTTGGGACACTCACTTGGTGGCCAGCAGCATGTTCTTTCGGGAGTGCAGGTCACTGGGGTCCGTGTGCTGCCGATTCAAATACTCAGAGACAGCTTTAGCAGGAAACTCTGTTTCGCAAATGTACCCAAAATCCCGAGCTAAATGAACAGCTTCTCCTGAAATGATAGTAGCAGAGAATCAGCAGCCAGTTCCTAAACATCTCATGGGCAGAAGCCACACCCTAGTCAACTGTTAGTATGGCCAGTAGAGGCCAGGTGTTAGGAGCAAAGGCAATCAAGAGACAGATGCCCAAAGCAAAGAGGATTCTCCAGTAGTAATGAAAGTTGAGAGTACAAACTTTACACTTGGCAATCTTTCCTGCTTTTCCTGAGCCAAATCCTAGGTAGACATTCTCTGAATAGCTATGGAGTCTCCTACTCATTTAGTCTTAAGAGAAAGGTGTGTCAATAAATTCAAGAGCCACCTTCCAACTCAATCTATAGACAATTGGTTGGATATACAAGCCAGATCCCCCTCCCCTGCCTTCTTTCTAAAGCATCAGTCACACCTACTTTAAATAAAATTTAAGTTACCACCATCTCCTATAATTGTATTAGGAAAATTCCTTATTAAAAACTAATATGTATAAACAAATCCATGTGTGTAAATGTTCGCAAATATTAAAGAATATAGCCTTCAGGTTTCTTGCCTTCAGAGGTTTCTGTCATCATATATTCCCGCTTAAAGACTTTCTATTGCACACGGATGCAAATAGAGAAAACCAGGACATCTAAAGTATTCCAGAGCTTATAAGAAAGTCCCTTTTGAATAAGGCATTATTACCCTTTAAAGCATAGCCTTAGGGGTTCAAGCAGGAAAGATCACAAACATGATCCCACAGCTACATTATTTTTAAGGAGCACGACTTACTTTTAATCATCATTATCATAATAACAACAAAGGACTTCAGGCATGGTGCTTACCAGGATTCAAACTGAAAACTGCCAACCAAGTACTGAAATTTCAGTGGGATTTCCAGTTTCCTCCCTTCTTGAAAATCTCTGTCTTGGGCAAAGGGTATTTGACTGTTTTTCAAAATGAAGATAGTGATACTAGCAATTCCCTGAAGGGCAAAATGTGAAACCCCCAGGCTAAGAGTCAACTGCTAATAAGTGTGGCTTGGAAATTTGGTGACTACTGCCTCTGGAGGGTTAGTCTGGGCCAAGCTACTTTGCCTTAAAGATGGCAAAGTGCAAGGCCTACAGCCTTGATGACTTTATGGCTGCTGTTTAAATATTCTAAGATTCCCTCCTCCAAAAATCAACTCACTACAGGAGTGTCATAAGATTTTATCAATAAAAAAATGGAGGAAAAAAATGACCAAAAAGCTGGATTCTAGAGAAAAGTCTACTTCTTCCTCTGTTAAGATCATCTGGCTATATTTCCTGTTTTCCACCTCATAAATTCAAATGCAGATATTCTTGTTCTAGACTATATAGATGATCATATTTATCACATACCATAAATATCATCCCCAAAGTAAACCTATGAGCAAATTAGAGTTGTCTTTTACACTTGTGGCTGTTTACTTCTCAATTAACAAATCTACATGGAAGATCACATCACGCTGACTCTCCTCTGTGTTTTCTCAATGCCCCTTCCTAATTTTATCTTGGGCATCATTGGCTTTATTAAGCTATCAATATTTCAATAAGTCCCAGGTGGTAAGCAAGAGATGGAGTCTTGGGAGTGACATGAAGTTTCAAATAACCATTAGGGATCATGTATGCAATGTGTTTTCTAGCAGTGACAATATAGAGGTATATCTGGAAAGAAGAGGGGCTATGGATTGCTGCATTCAGAGTTACTCTTGCAAGAGTTCATACAGAAGGTGTTTCAGACACCTGTGGCAACCGAGGAGATTCCTGCGGTGTCTTGGAGGCTGGACCTGATCACTCTTAAGAGCACAGGGACCTTTATATATGTCCCTTGGCCTCTGTGCAACTGCTGGTGCCCTCTAAGTAAAAGGACCTTTGAACTTCTCTCAAGCAGCCGCTTGACATCCAACTCATAAGGGCACAACGATCGCAATGATTTCCAGTTAATCATGAAACATGTAAAATGTCAACCTCCAGTCGACAGTTAAGCTCAGTCACTTCTTGAAATGGCCACACATCTTGCTTACCTTCCACCAGGGAGGTGAGTAACGTGACATTTGCTGCTTTGCGCCTGCCCGCGGGTAAATTCAAACCGATTTTTTCTAGCCTTTCTCGCAAAGATCTCCCCCCATTTTTCGATTTGGCTCTGAAATTGCAAGAATTAACATTCTGATTAACCTCAGAGTGTTCCTGAAACAAAGTTTAGACTTAGCAATCTAAAGCCCAGTGAAGCTTGAAGAGGTTTTAACTTGAGGTTAGCACCCACCCCCTTCCTTTTGGTTATTTGCTGATAGTTTGCTGAGGTTTGCTTAATTTCTGCAATACAGAGCATAAAAAAGGACTCCTTTTCTCTCTTTTTTATCTTGTGAGGAAAAAATGATACCAGATGGGAATAATTAAGATGTAGGTTGTGGGTCCAGAGAAGGTAAAAATTGCACATGCATGCGCGCGCGCGCACACACACACACACACACACACACTCACACACACAGGTTCATTTATTGTCAAGCAGTCAGTGAGGAGAGCAGTTCAGGAACAAGAGCAACCTTCCTGAGAAGTGTCAGGTGGTTCAGGAAGGCGAAGGCACAGTGAGCTCTCTGAGGAAGAGTCAAAAGTTTCAGTAAAACAAAGTTGTTTTAGGAGGAAGACTGATGTAAATAATGATGATGATCATTATAACAACAGAAAAAGTAACACTTTTCAGAGTTTGGTTGTATGACAAGCACTTTATATTATCTCTTTGAGCATCTGTTTCATACACACATTTGGGAGTGATGAAAACTTCCCCACTCTGAAGCTCAAAGGACTCATTTTTGAAAATCGAACCAGAGCAAGAAATAAGAAAGTTCTTGGGTCTCACACTGGCCTTCCTTAATGTCGCCTGAGGCTTGTATGTGCTAAAGACTGGGCAAAAATAAAAGAAAAACCCCAGTCACCACGGACTGCCCCTTGATGTACTACTCACACAGTCACTTTACAAAAGAAAGGAACTGTCAACCCCTAAAATGGGCTCATTTAGAAGGTTTTGTCTCATTAAGCAGGCTTGGTGGCCCTTGCCTGTAATCCCAGCAACTCAGGAGGCTGAAGCGGGAAAATGGTAAATTAAAGGCCAGTTTCAGCACCTTAGTGAGGCCTTAACAATTTAGCAAGCTCCTGTCTCAATAAATAAATAAAATAAAATAATAAAAAAGGGTGGGGATCTAGCTCAGATAAGTGCCCCTGGGGTCAATCCCCAATACAGCGAAAGTTTTGTGTCATACAAAGTCACTTTCAAGTGGGTGACAGTGCCAAAGAGTTTAGGTACTAGCAAGCCCTTTAGGGAAGACTTTAAATCTTTAAGCCATCTATCTCTTCTATTTCTACAAGAAGGATTCAGTTTGTGGGTTGGAATATTGGGAAGCCCCTAAATGGCCCAAGTTACAGTATGAATACGTCTAAAGTGGTCATTATTGACGGTGGAGTTATTAAAGTAAGGAGTCAAGAATCTAGAAGAGTTTTTTTTTTTTTTTTTTTTTCAATCTGCGGAGCACAACGCATTAGTGGGCTGTGAAACGAAACGTAGCTGGTAGCTAACTGTATTTTACAACAAAACAGAAATATTAAGAGTATAGGGAAGGTATGAAGAGAGTTTCTTTATGAAACTTCCATTTTACATCAGTGTGTTTGTGTAGGTTGAGGGGGGTGTCATTCTCCTAATAGAGAGCAACCTGGAGGTCCTAGCGGCTAGGAAGGGGGGGGGGGGGGCGGAGCCAGGCTCCAGCAGGGAAAGTGGAAGGTTCCCAGGGCTGAAAAATTGGCGGGAGAGCGACGCTGCGCGTGCGCGGTGCGCCCCGAAGGTGGGGGCAGCGTGGTGGGGAGGGCGGCGGCGTGAATGCGCGCAACTAGGAGCACGTGGCGGCCAGAGCTCTCCGCACGCTCCACGCAGGGACTACACTCCCACCGCCCAGTTGCTAGGCAACCGCGTTGGCCTGCCCCGCGGTTTCACATGAGCCTTCTCTCCCACACCCCAATAGACACTGGTATTTTTTTTTTTTTTTTTTTTTTTACCTTCTGAGGACGCCGCCCAGGAGAGATGCATTGAGGCATTCAGGGGGGGAGAGCCGCCTCTGAACTTCTCCCACAGTTACTTTGTACTTTGAAGTTGAACTGAGGAGAGACAAGCGACCCGGGACAGAGCAAAACACCTCGCCGGTGTTGACAGACATGCCTCCCAAGAAGCCATCTTTATTCATCATTAGAGAAGTCACAGATTTGGGAGGAACCGGAACTAGAAAGAAAGAAGAAAAAAAAAATGCCATAAAGGTGACCTGGTTTCAATCCTGGTGACCGGTTGATAGAATGTGTCATTGCATGAGAACACATTGCGTGAGAACACAGGTGAAACTCTGGGGGAGGAAATGTTTGTTCCAGTGGGGCTGCGGTGCATTCAGTGTGCTAGGAACAAACAGAAAAGCCGTCTCTCCTTGTAAACTTACCCCCAAGTGTGTAGACACCTGACTCGCTTACCATAGCCCCGCTTACCACGTGTATCAGGGAAAATACTCATCTCAGTGCTTGCATTTGGTGTGAAACGAAGCAAAACCTATTCTGTCCAGTGCTAGTGGTGTGACTGTGGACACCTCACTAAACTTCTCTGTTTCCTCATCTGTCACCTGAGAATAATAATGCCTAATTCATTTGGCGCTAAAGCTGAAGGTTATTATGACAATTCAATGATATAAAATGGTAATACCACTGGTCTTTATGGAAACTCCTTCCTCCTCTCTTATAGGTCCCAAATCAATGGTCATAACCAAGTAGAATCAGGAGAATGGATCCTGTCAGATGCTATCCCCGAGAAAAGACAGGCAATTCCACTGAGCTGAGAAGTTAGGCCCCAAAGAGCTGCTCATCTCAAAAGTGGGCCCCATTCTTTCCTATATAATAACAGCCACAGGTTCATTTAGAAATGAACCCAAATGCTCATCTCCACTGAAAGCAATTCCAAAGTGACATGAATTTTGTTTACAAATTAAAGCACTGGCTGGTGATTGTTTGAGGCACTTATGATTTACAACAGGTGCCCTGATCAATCAACCAATCACTCTAATTCATATGAGCAGCGGTCTTGCCTTGCCCCAGTTGTTTCATTTCGGCAAGTAATTGATAACAAACCGCACTCAAGGTATGTTTTATGCAGAAGTTAATAAGAGCTGACAGCTGGTTGCCACTGCTACGCTGGTGCATTCAGCCTCTCCAGCCTGTATTTCTGTTTAATTGTGTTTCATTGTCATCTGCACTTCAGGAAGAGGCTGAGCTCAGTGGGATTAGAAAGTGGGGAATGAGGAGCAGTGAATAGCCAACCTCCCAGTTGCTTGAAAGTCTTGCCCCTTGGACTTCTACACTACCCCAGCCCATTTTCTTTTAGGAACCCCAGGAGCCACTGGGCAAGGGTCTTCTGATCTGCCCTACACCTTAGCTTCTTCCATTGGGATGTGAAGCCCCAATGGAAGATACAATACAAATCTTCATAATAGTTTTGGTTCACTAGTTTAGGGAAGGTATTGAAACATGCATCTAGTATGAAAAAAAAAAGTTGTTTCCACTCTACCTTTTTGATAAAGCTCACCCTGTAACCCTGACAGGGTAAAAATATACATTTTTTATACCAGCTACAGTCTAGAACTCCATATATCAAACAAAATGTATAACTTCCCTTGTATGAAATACACTAATGAAGACAGTGTTTTTGTAACAGTTTATTCTTTCTACCACAGATTCCACTATTCAGACCTTCATGATTGTTTAGAGACTCCTAGAAATAGGCAGGTCCCATTTCTGTTATATACTATGAATCGCATTTGGCCTTTTACAAATACCTTGTGGAAAAGAGTTTTCCTATGGTGGGTAGATGAAAGCTCTGAATTGCTACTTCTTGGCAGACATATAAGATCTCTTGGTCTGTCCACAGTGCCCAAAACCTTGTTCCAGATGGATGAATGATGTTAGGTACCAGGGTGCATCTTCTGCCCTGTCACGGAGTAGTGGAAACACTACAAAGGGGACTTTCTTCTTTGTGATTTCCCATATGTTCTCATTAGTGAATCTGCTTCTTGGTTGAGAGTGAAGCAACAAAAAGTCAAAGTGTATTTATCAGATTTGAATAAAATCTGAAATTAAAGTTGTTTAACATAGATGGATGTTTGAGCTGGAAACACCCTGCCATTAATTCTTCTACACAATATCCACATCTGTTTTAATCTTATTTTTCATAGCATTGCTGATTCCTATATTTTGGATTCATATTTAAAGGTACTAGAAAAAATTGCAATTATGGGAATTAACATAAGGTAAAGTTGGAAAAAATTGACCCCCCAATATATATGATTCTTTGTAGTTTTAACATGATGAGAACTTTAAAAATAAATTTTATAAAAAGCTCACCTTTGATATTCAGCAACATTTTTATCACTAAATATTACTTAGGATATTTTAACAACAAAGAAATCTTCACTAAACTGAAAACACTCAGTGCAATTTCTGCTTCTACATTGGATAACCAAATATCTCCTGAACACTGGAACTGTACCTACTTCTTGAAGCCCCAGATGACAGATTTCTTGAAAAACCAAGACTTTAGAGACACTTTATAACCTGCCCTCTAATTTCACTATTGTTAATTGCCTGACTAACCTGACAAGACCAGTTTCCTTTGGGGAATGTATATTACTCCCTCCCTTGGGCTATACCTCTCTGCATATATATTATCAGGTAAATACCCCTAATCCAGCCAGTTTCTATCACCATACTGCAGTCTTAGAGGAGCTTCTCCCTGCCCTCCTCCACACAAATTAAAATGTGAGCAAATGTGATTAGATTATATTTCCATTTTCTGATTTAAGTTTACAAATTATATTCCTACACTCTATTCTGTATCCTCAGGTTCTAAACCTCTCTCCTATCCTGGCATACTATTGCTCCTCTGGGCTAGATTCTATACATTCCTTGTCACAATTTTCATCTAGGTCCATAGTTCCACAATTTTCTACTTTCTTCTCCACTCTCACACCTGTGTACCTCAGCTGATTAACCCAGTATTTTATTATTTTTGCTCTTTTTCTTCTGCTTTTCTCCAGCTTATCAATAAACCCAGAGAGCAACAGGGCCCGGTTGATTTGTTAGTAATTATGAGCAAACTGTTCCTGCTCACAGAACCTAGTGATGACTGAGATAGGTTTAAAGCGACAGCAGGAAATGGTAAGGAAATGGAGCATAGCAAAACTCAGCATGAAGCTTTAGGTTCTTTACATGTTTACAATTTTCTGTGCATACATTAAAAGTAGGGTTTTTCCCTCTTCAGTTCTCAGTTGGATGGCAAGGCCAACTTCTGGATTTTACACACACAAATGTCATTCCCCTCCTTCTTCCTCTGCATTATGCTGGGAAGAAGAAAAAAAAAATAAGGTTAAAAACAGCTCAGTGCTTCCTTAGAGTGACTACAGAGTTTTAAGATAGAGGAAAGTAAAATGATTATAGAGGAAATATTCTTCATTAGTGGACTATACAGAGCTAAAGTGTCAGTAGGTTAGCTCTTAATCTCAAGTTTTAAAACAAGTATGAAATTATAGCTTTGAGAACTTTGTTTCTCAAGATCCACTGGTGGGAAGAAGAGAAGAAATTAACCTATTTTACAGATTGAAGGGTTGATTTGCTTTGAAAAGGGCTCTGACTTAGGTATATAAACTACATTGGAAAGCAACCAAGAGGCTTAGCATTGGTTTATCATGGCCCCTAAAAGTGAAATAATTACTTCATGCCAGCAGAGAATCCTTTATTCACATTTACATCACTACCCATCACCTGAGCACTAAATTTTACTCCACATGTATAGCACTTGTATAAACATGAGCATTGAAATCATGGAAAGAAAAAGAAAGAATTCTCCCCCCAAAAAGCTGTAATATAAAAACCTACAAATATCCAGTGCTGGCAACATTTTGGGACAGAATCTATGAAGCTGAAAACTGAGTTGGGTCTCTTCACTTACTTGATGTGTAGAACCTTTAGACAGTAATTTTTCTTCTTTCTGTCTCTGTATTTGTGGGGTTTCCACACTTGGAGGAGAGCACAAGAGTGTCTTACCTTTTCAGTTTTGAAATTCTAGGAACTCTGTTCCTCCCTGAGCGACTGAAATGTATCTCAGGGTCTCTGTTTGATACATAGCTATTATAGGGATCCAAAGTCAGCCCCGGAAATGCAAACCTCTTTGAGGGGAAATTCACATCTTTAAGGGACTCTGACAGACTTTTGTGATTTTTACCTTCTAGGCAAGAAGGAATAATCTCTAAAAACTCCATTGGAATTCAGATTTGGCAATTTCCCTTGTCCCTCCTCCCTAAGAAAATCCACACGAATCAAAGTGTTTATGTGGGGAAGGGGCCAGAACTAACGGGGAAAATGGGATAGAATGGAGGCTGAACTGAAACTAACCAAACAGGATATCCCTAAGACCAATAAAAATGCCCCACAGTCACAGCATTTGAACCTTGGACTCCAGCCACACTAGCCTTTCCAAGAAATCTCCAGCATATTTTCTGCTGTCTAAGGTGTCAAAAAAATCTGTTTCTCTACCAAAACTTTTTCTTAAAATGTAGGTAAGTCTTTTTTAGTTAAGTTATATTATGGTGGCAATGATCATTTATATTAGCTGGGTACCCCACCCATTCCTAATCTTAATGGAACTGAGAGTTAAGAATGATTTTTTAATGTCTCGTTGGATTTTTAGACTGTTAATGTAGCGAATCCTTCTCATTATTACTTTATTGATTGCTCATTGACCAGCCCCCTTCAAATCGTATTAACCACCCTCTGCCGGTTTAGATTAGGAGAGTTTAAAAAGCACCTTTCATTACTACCCCCCCCCCCCAACTCCTGCCATGGAGTTGAGACTAGGCAGCTTAATGGGAGCTCTAATGGGGCAGCTAAGAGGAGAGGGGCCACGGTCCCTGCCGATTGCATTAATAGCTCAAAGGGGGCCAATACAGAAAATTAGCCGTAAACGAGCTCTGGAGATCTTCAAATGAAAGAGCCATTTATCACGCTGGCTACCTTCACTCCACTCGTTTGCTCTCTCTACTGGGAACAACTCATTTCCTCTTAACTAAATTACTTCAGAAATGTCAGCTAAGCCCAGATAGCAAACATAACAAGAGAGGGAGCCTATAATCTACGGGGTGATATCAACATGGGTTAAAAAAAAAAAGACTGCTTAAATTTTAGTAGGTGCTTTGCCGTAATTGGAATGAGAGAGACATAAATATAGAGAAATACATCCTTTATGCCCAAGTCTTATGGCTTCATAAACAGGCAGAAACACTCAAACCCAGACCAGTTGCTGCCCTTTTATTAATGAGGTAGATTTTTTTTTAAATCTAAAAGCCCATTAGAAAATAAATTAAGCAACTAAGTCCCCTGCCAGTTGTTGAAATTTAGAATATTCAGTTCAGAAAACTTCCTCACCTTTTTTTTTTATACAATTAATCTTGTAGAGACATCCCTTACTTGGGTGGGTATGAGGAGGAGGGTAGGCAATATTAGAAGTCCAGAGGGCAGGGAAGGGGCTAATGAATCCACAAGTTTATTTTAAGTGGCTCGTGGTGAGTTAGAAAAATAAACAAACCACTTATTCCTATTTTGCCTATGGCTCTTCAAAGATAAAAAGTTATTAGGATATTTTCTTCAAGTAATAAAGCAAATATCTCAAATATCAAATAATGGAATTGACCTAACATTCACATTCATAACATTCCCCCTGAATCAATTAAAACAAATGGGTGCTACTTCAATGTTTTAAGTTGTACCTTTTTTTTAATCTTTTGGGGGATATAAAAAGTACTCCAGTGTTTCCAAAAACATAACCAGCAACTTTAGTCAATATTTTCTTTTCTTATTCTTGGAGATAATCTTCTACATAAATATTCACATTTCCCTAAAAAACATATACAAGTGTGCAACCAAAGCATCATACATTTTAGAATATTTTCAGCTTCATTTTGTTAGGCAAGCTATGTTTCAAATATTTTTATTGGCCTGATTATTAATAACATTTCTGATTGGTCATATGCTGGGCATGTCCCACTGCCAGCCAAATGATGTTGCTAGGATACAGAACCCTGAGCTCAGTGGTTCTAACTTTCCATGAAAAGGGAGGGGGAAATAAAAGAAAACAAAATGGAAAATTAAAAAAAAAAAGGCAATGGAGAAACCCCTCCTTCAACCCACCCCAATCAACCAGCAATTAACCAAAAGAGAGGACCCAAGAGGAAATGGTGAAAGTGAGCTGTCAGCACAGTTGCAAGTCTAAGCACCAATGCTGAATACCTTAGTGAACCCAAAAGCTGGCATTAAAAACTGAAATGATATTATCTAAACAACAAAAAAAGAGATGCTTGGAGCAACACTGAAATAGCCACCACTACCCCCCCCAAAAAAAAAAAAAAAAAACACATTACTATTCTTCAGGATATCCATTCCCAAGCCAAATGGCATCATGTCAAATATTGCTTCCTTTGCCTACCTCTCAGAGCTATATAGTTCTTACCTTTGTAAAAGAAAATAGAATACCTCCCCCTTATCCTGCACTCCTTCTATTTTCCCAATTTGACTGGATGGATTGATTACTTTCTAGAGCATCTCTCCTTTTAACTATTTCTGTGAATGTCAGATGACTCCAAGTAAATCATGAATGACTTGAAACTGGGGACTGTTAACATGAAACATAAGGCAGGCTTTCTGGAGCATCAATAAGAAAGGGTTACAGTAGTTAAAACTGTTTCCAAATACCAGTTCCTGTGATAATTAAAGATTGCACTGTTTACACATTCAAGCTCCTAAATTTGTGGCATGTGAGTGACATTCAGGCCTTTCGGCAGCCACACTAATCGCCAAGCATTCTCTCAGTGACTGTCAGAGAAGAGGGGAAAAAATTAAGCAGCTGCAATACGCCTGAAATGAGTTATTGTAATTACATTTAATTAGTTTAATTAGTTAATTATTTTGCTTACAGCTGTACAAGAGACTGCAAACATTTGTTAATATCACATGCCCTTTAACAGTATGGGGTGATTCCACAGTCACACTAAATCATGAGTGCATATGTAGGAAGATTTAGATATGTGCATAGGCTGTCTCAGCTTTTCAGGATGCGCATATTTAGCAACACATTTGGCACAATTAAGAATAATAAGAAGAAACAACTAATAAAATACAGAGAACTGGGAACAAAATTACCACAAAAAAAAAATCAAAACAAAAACAAGGAAAAAATACGCTGCCTCAATGATGCAGAGTTTAGCTCAGCAAACTCCAGTTATCAATGAAATAATTATAGTATATTCTTGAAACCAGTGTTTCCTAGCCAATTCCACAAACTATGATAGTTCAATTATTTAAGATAAATCTAGAATGGCTACTGTATGTATTATGAGAAAAATAGCAATTGTATGTCCCTCTGTTTCTCTCATTGGGGTTTGTGTCTGTGGTTTTCACTCCTCCTGGCCACATTTCAAGGAAGAAGACTCCCTGAAATTGTACTATAATTCTGAACAAACATTTGTATTTTATAAAATATTGAGTTCCTCCAAAGTGAAAGCTCATCATAAAGACATTAAAGCATAGGAAAACTTTGCTTACTTTTGGGAGGAATATTCCATACCTTTTTTAATGACAGACTGGTCCAATAGATTCATGCCGCTGTTATTGGCATCTTCAACTGACTGTGAATATAAAAACATCACTATTCAAATTGACTGGATATTAAAGAATTGCACACATAAATCATGTCACTCTAAACTGGAATTTTTATATTTCCATTTATATTAATACACAAAGGGAGGTTTTATTATTATCATTATTACTTCCAAATCGACATAGAAATGAAATTCACCAAATTATAAATTCTTCCAATGGAAGAAAAGGAAAAAGGAGACTATGAGAGACATCTGGGATGCAACATTGGTTATTATATAAAACATAGATATTACATAGACATGTAAACCTTTATATTATTTGCTCTTAGGAAGTGTGAAAATTTGGCAACAGCTGAAAGATTTTCACCAATATTAGTTAAAAGCAATTTCTGTTTTCCATTCTATCCCAGTGCATCTTAACCCCGAGGTATTTTACAAATACATAATAGTTTACATTATGGGATTTTAATTAAAGTCTGAGCAATTTGAAATGGAATGCAAACAGTAACACATAAGAACATGTTTGGAAGCCTCCAGGACCGCACACCCACGGCAGTCTATACATGTTCCTGTGAGCTGTAAGATTCTTGCTGCACAATGACAATCCCTGGAGGAGCCTGCACCATGTACTCCCCCCTCCCAACTCTGCTGATGCTGCTTCTCAGCATGTAGCACACCTGGTAGGAAGACAGTAACTACAGACACACATAAAGTGCAGGGTCCTCCCAGTCAGCACCTAGGTAATCACAAGGAGCATTCATCTTCTGTGCCACAGTACCATCCCAGAAAAGGAAAGTTCCAACTCTGAGGATTGGCAGCACTTCTGAGGAAAAATAGTTGTTGGAGCAAGTTTCTTACTGTCAGGATGTACAGCAACTGAGTCTGGCTGTACATCCCAGTGTCCAAAAGTAGGTTCCCTCCCAAACCCAATACCAGTGAAAATAAATGCTTGATCTTTCTGAAATGTTCAACTAAGTTTGGACCAATTTGTCACCCACTCATAGAGAAGTATAAAGAAAAGGGCTTGGAAGTGAGGTGTTTTTTGTTTGTTTGTTTGTTTTGTTTTTTTCACAGCACCTCCCACCCACCTGCATCTCCAGACAGGGTGTGTATTCACCATAAGAAAGACTGTCTACCCCGAATAAGCAACACTTGGGAAATGGGATGATCTCATCATTGGGGGTCATTTGTTTCTTTTCATTTTTAATGGTCACCCTTCTGCTTTTAGAAAGGTGAGGAAAATTGTTATTTTTCTGTAAGAACTGTTTTCCGTGTTGCAACATGCCATGTGCAACTTAAGAAATAGTATGCTGTTAAAAAAAAAAATTCGCATAACTTGTTCATAGCTCTTCCGGCGACCTGGCCACTCTGACTCGCATCCATACCCGTTTCCCCGCTTACTATGTGCACAGTGTCTACACTATCCATGGATTCACACACGACAGAAACGCTCGCCTGTTCTGTGTGTGAGCAGACCCTCGCTTTCACGGGCCTGGACCTGTGAGCCCCACACCTCACCCTCACGTTAGTACGTAAATATGTATATACGCCTCATCAGCGACGTGGGGTAGTTGTGGTAGTTAATGAGAAGGCTCTTGTCTGATTTTCTATCTAATTACGGCCGCCTGCTGGGTTTTTGTACAGGATATTCACGCAGCATGCTGGCGCTTAATCGTCACAGGGAGGATCGTAAAGATTTAATTAGGACTGCATGCGGAAGCGCAGAAAAACAACTCAGACTCGTAATTACTAGACTTCTTTAGTTAAAAGTGATACCAGGGGTTGCTTTAAGACACAAGGGTGTTTGTGTGTGTGTGTGTGTGTGTGTGTGTGTGTGTTATGTTTATATTCATGGGTGGTAGAGGTGATTGAAGGGTAGAGAGCAAAGAAGTGAAGATGAAGGAGCGTACATGGCAACTGAACAAATCCAAAACTAAGTGTCATCTTGCTCCTTTTCTGTCTTTCTGTAGCCATTTTTCTTGAGTTTTTTTTTTAACACTACCCTCCCCACACACAATGGGTGAAATGTAGCATACCCAGAACCCAAACAGCGATTTGCTAGTTTAATAGCCCCAGTGAGTAAATTGAAATAGAAATTGACAGGGTTTTATAGTTTCATTTAAAAAAATATTAGAAGCATTTGGTTAATTAGTTCTCCTTCTCTTCTCTCACAGGGCGGTGGCCCTGCGTGTGTGCCTTTGGGTCACACAACATCCCCCAACCCTCGACCCACAGGCCTGGGCAATACCCTCCAGGTCTGTCTGGTCTTTGGCTGGAAGTATCCATACCCCCCCCCCCCCCCCACACACACACACAGAGGCATGCACACACATAAACATCAGGCTTTTGAGATAGAACAAGTGATTCTGAGGTGCAGGCCAAGGAACTCTCTTGTCCCTTTTAAGTACTAGAGGAATACAGACCAGACTGGTGCAGCCAACCCATTCTGAAGGTAGCTTCAAGGAATATTGAAATCCAGATAGGCCTGTGGAACTTAAGCTCCCAAACTCCAGATCCCTAACTTGCAAGTGGAGCAGACAAATTGCAGTCTCGATTTGGGTGTCTGATCCTATGTACCCAGCCTCTTCTGTCTTTTTCACCTTCCCTATGTTGTGCCAATCTCAGACAGGAGGTCTGTCATGGAGAATGAGATAGGGACCATCCCTGCACAGATTATTTATTCCTTAGGACAAGCACTGGGTGTATTCCCTGCAATCTCTGCACTGAGGGCTGTCCTGAGAAGGTCCTGCAGGACACCTTGCAGGCCACCTTGCAGGCCATGGACTGGGATGAAGCTGGAGAAAGAACAGGTGAGGAATCAGGTGGAGCACAGAGCATGAGAGGACTCTTTTCTAAGCTTTCTCTACCTCTGCAGTCTCCATTCTAGACAGCAACAATGATCTGTTCACACAAACACTCTAAATCCTTTCCCATGCTTTGATAAGGATATTTTCTGAAATGCTCATGTATCTGACTTTGTTTTGCACTCACTCTTTATATTCTGAAAAATACTCAAAACACCTCCCAATTCTGGCCCTAAAAAAGTAACTCCAAAGAAATCTCCCTCTTTAGAGGAAAAAAATTCAGTTGCCTGAGCCCAATCCCCTTGGCCAGCAGGGTGGAAGTAACATGGCTGGTGTTAGCACCACCAAGAGTAATGGTGATGAGTTGATCCACTTTCATTATTCAGCACTTTGAACCATACTCGGAAAGGTTAATTTAAAAACTTTTCCCCCTGAGACACACGTTACCCCAATGCATTAAAAAAAAAACTATGATATATTTCCTTTCTCATGTGATATTCCAAAATGAGCAATATCTCCAAACAGGGATAGTCAAGCTTGGTTAAATTAACAAACCATCACTCTTATTACAGTGGGTAAATCCAGCCATAAATCAGGTAATTTTTTTCAGGTAATTTTTTTCTTAAATAATAAATAACCGAGTTTCTTTTAAAACAATAAGCCATCATAGACCATACAGAGACAGCATTTGTTGCTGTCACATTTTATATTGTTTTCAACTAGGCAAAGAACGAATGGCATACCCTATTCTTTTTCCCTTTTCATTTTGCTCTACTTCAGATGTAAGTATAGAATGATGTATAATATATACAACTATGCCAATGAGATCCAAGTGTCAATTAAATACCCTTCAGCTATATTTATCTTTTCTGTAGATTATTTAAATGGGGAAGGGGAACCTTCTCAGAATCACCCAGACAGTTTTTAGGAATCATTTCTTTGATGTTTCTTTGTTTAGTTTAACAAGTATTTGCAAATCAGGTTCCATTGTGTAGGTTGCATATGGAATGGTGGGTGGGGGAGTGTTTTGAGTCTTTTGTTTTAAGAAATAAACACGTGATACCCTTTCAACTGGGATATTGGCATTCGGGAGAGAAGAGTATTAATGGGAGAACCAAGGGACCCAAGAGGAAGGTGGATTATATTGTGTCACAGTCATTTAATGGACCAAGAAGTGAAAAGAATCTCCAAAATGATATCTGTCTTCATAGACTCCCAAACCAATTTGTGGCTTTCTGTGTCTGTCCCCTACAAATATTCAATCCTTGGATAAGGACTTTGAAATCTTATCTTGGGAAAGGACTCTGCACTTTGTGGGAAATTCAAAGCAAGACCTGGCTTAAACAAACAGCTCCTGACTTTCTTCCAATGTGAATTGTCATGCTTAGTTAAATCTTTGCAAATCCAGCAGGAACTTCTGGACCCTACAGAGAAGGAGTCCTTGCACTTTCATGCTAGGCATCCAGGTCTTCACCTGCTAAGTCAGTGGACAGGCCCACTATGGGGTGTGTATAGTGGTGTGATAGTGGGGGTGGGGTAAGTAGCATGCCAAGCTTGCTCACACAAAGCAAGAAGAAAATTTGCAGGAGTTGGGCAGCTGAGGCAAGAGAAGAACATTAGTTTTGATTTTAATGATCCTAAACTATAAAAACTCATATATTTTGTCTCTTTCCTGATTTAAGTTCCAAGTGATTCTGGCTTTCACAAATAGACCTCCAGAAACTGCTGCTGTATGTATATATACATATACACGTGCATGGTTATATATGTCCTGTCCAGCTTGTCCTGTTCTAAAGATGAAAACAACTTCCTTCAAAGGAGACAAAGCTGCCCCTCCCCTGCTCTTACCCGTCCCGAGGCATTCGTTATTTATTATTGTCTTGTTTGTTTGTAATTACCTGGACGTCTTCCATACCAGGGTGGCCGAGGCCGTGCAAGGAGAGGCTGTCACCCATGCCCGCATCCAGGCCGTGGTGAGCCGAATGAAGCAGCACGTCCGGCCGGCGGACCGAGTGGTAGTCCCTCCGAGGATCAAGGCCGGAGAGTTGGGGCAAGGCGGCCCGAGGCTGAGGCAGGAGAGAGCCGGCTTCCGAACCCACTTCTTGCCGCTGCCGTTGCCCCCAGGGGTGCTGTTGGGGTTGATGCAGTGGGTTCAGGGAGTAGGGGTCGTTGACGTGAGAGTAAGGATCCTGGCTCTGGTGGTAGGGGAGCGGCTGGTAGGGAGGCGGGAAGTAGGGCGGCTGGAAGTCCGATGATGGGGTGTGGGACAGCGGCGGGGCGCTTGAGTAAGGTCCTTGGGACACCGAGCCCAGCTGAGAGAGCCTCGAGCTGTGGCTCGGGACGCCATCGTGCCGGTCCTGGGAGCGAAGAGAGGAAGAGAGAGAGAAAGAGAAAGAAAGAAAAAAAAATACAAGGGACAAATGGAGAAGCCTGGCTACTCCTGTAAGCCTTCCAGGGACAGGGGAAGCAGGAGTCTGAAACTTGGACCCTAAGTTGACTCTGGGCCACATGATTTCAGCAATTCCAAATGGGAGGCTTTGGGGAGGAAAGAAAAGGAGGATCACCCACTAACCAACATTTGAGCCTTCTTTTGGGAGTGCAAAGCAGGCAGAGGGGTGAGAGTAAAGGAACTGTGTGAACATTAGTTAAATGTCTTAATTTTAAAAGTAGGAGACTTACATATATAGTGTTTGCTCTTCTGCATGTTTTAAGCTATTTTTTTTCCTAACTCTCCCAGAGATCCAAACATAACAAAATAGAAATCAAATGTCTGTGCTGCTCCCCTGTTTAAAAACCAACTTCTGCCATCACTGGCAATACAGCTGGCTAATCAGGAATCCCTTTCCCAACCTGGTGATTCCAAGACCTCTGAAGAATCTGCCTGATCTGAGTTCTCAATCACCCCTCCCTCCCCAGGAGGAATTAAATAACTTAAATACTGTTTGATTGAAACGGATCTCATTTGAAATCATATCCTAAGCCCACGTTAAATTGAGTTGTGGTTTGCAGGAGTTATTTCTTAGCTTGCTTTTCTATATTGAATATTATTATACTTCAGGGTGTTAAAATGAAGAACCTGAAGTTGGGAGGGGGGAAAAACCCAAACAACTTATTCTTGGTCTTTTTTGGAGTGTAAGCCAAGTGAAAAGAGAAGGGGGAGGCGTATTGGGGGCACTTTAAGATTCTCCCTCTTCTTTGTGTTAATACCATGGTAAAGTCCCCATGATTCTTTTTGCAGAAAGGGCCACCTAAATTTCCAAACTGCAATGGCAAATAAAAAGTTTTTGGTTCAGCCTCCCCCCCTCCCAGCTGACTCATGGAGCTCAGACTGAGAACACACAATGCAGAGAGAAGCAGCTGCAGCCTCGTCCAATTATGGTGCTAAATTACCAAGCCAAAGGCGCTCAAAGGAAGACAGAGGGATAGAAAGTGAGATACACACACACACACACACACACACACACATACAGAGATGCAGAGACAGAGAGACAGTGAGAGGAAAGAGCATGCAATTCTGGTACAACGTGAATCCAAACTCACCATGGATGAATAGGTGTGGACTAACATCTGGAAAAAAAAGCCTGGTTACTGCTCAAAATCAAACAATGATTTTTTTTAAAAAATCAAGGAGTCCGGTAGAGAAGTAAACTGGACACAAGAGCTGAGCTTGAGGTGTTTCCAGGACAAGCCATCAAAAAAAAAAAAAAAAAAATACCCCCCTCCAACAAGATTCGCGATGCCTGTCACACACAGATAGAATCGTTCATCTGTGTCTTGCTGTGTTTTTGGCCTCTTTTCTTCTGCGGTTCTTCGGGGCTTGGGATGCAGTCCTCTTCCACCCGAAGCTGGGCTCAGACTGCTCCGGCGCCCCTTCCTCCCTCCGCTTGCCTACACCGCCTCATAATAATTGATATTCATGACTATTAATATTACACGAGTACTTTAAAGGGAGAATGGAGGACAAATGGAGCGTGAAGCAGCAGCGAGCGCAGAGCTCCCCTACTATTGTAAATGACGTTCATTCAGTGGAGAATTACTAGATGTAATCAGACGAGGGGGCTGGCAAAGGCAGACTGGGGAAAAAGTTTAGCAGGAAAGAGGCAGAACTTCAATTAACTGAGCCGGGACACGCGCAAGGCAGCCTCTGCTCCTTTGGACAAGCCAGTGAGGGAAAGCAGCACTGAGGGCTTGTTCAGAATGTAGGTATCCTTGTATAAGGAGACTTTCCTAATGGGAAGAAGTGATCGCCCTGGATGCTTTGTGTGAAGCAGATTAAAAACCAAAATAAAAAGGCATTGACTCCTCATTTGGAGGGAAGATAAAAGTAAATTGGTGGACACAGTTATTTACGGTGACATTTGCAGACTTTCACTGAATGTGAAAGATTATGCTGAGTTAAAAAAAAAAAAACAGAGGTAAGGATGGGGGCTTTTAATCCTTGGGCAGACTTTTCCTCTTTAGTGTTCAGATAGCCTGCAATTTTTACCTCCATTTAAAATATACACGATCAATCTTCAAGTATACTAAACTTATCCTTTCCAGGCAAAGCCAGGGGCAACAGAAAACCTTTTTGGATGTTTCAAGAACCCGTTCAACTGGCCTGACTGCCATTTCTGTTAAAGTTCAACCCTAGTCCAGACTTAAATAGGCTCCTTCCAACAAACGGAGGGTTCTCCTGGTTTTTGAGTATAAAATTTAGGCACCCAGGAATACCTTCGATATTCTTTCTCTCCTTCTCTCTTTTCTCCCTCCCCCTTTCTCTCCTCTCTTTCCCCCTCCACTTCACCCCTCCCTTTTCCTCTCTCCCTCCCTTTCTCTTCTCTCCCTCCCTCCTTTCCCATTTAGCCGTTTTATTTTTCATAATCAAAGAAGGAGTGTTACTCTGATTACTTTAATCCCTCTGCCTATACCCAGAGCTATTTACACGGTGGCCCCAGCCCTTCCAATATCACGTCTACTTTGGGTGTTCATAGTTCTAATGCCCTCGACTTTACTATTATCCCGCCTGTTAAGGAAAGAAAAGGAGGCAGAACCGAAACAAACCCCACCAGGCGCGGAGGCGCGTCTCTTCGCTACAGTCAATACACAACCATAACGAGGAAAGGGAAAACCCAATCATCATTCAACAGAAAGAAGAATCTTTTTCTCTCTCTTCTCCCTCGCTCTCTCTGTCTCTCACAACACAACCAAAATTAGGATTTAGGGACGGCAGGAAGTGAGGGACACTGGGCGCGGGCGCTGGGCGCTGCTTGCGGAATGCTCGTCGGAGCCCCAGGCTGTCTTGTTAGCCCTGGGCAAGCGGCTTCGGAAAGAAGCCGGCCGGCGGCTTGGACGAGTCGCCCACTTTTAACATCCACAAGGCGATTCCCGCCGGTCTTTCAAGAGTCATCCTGGAGCTGCAGGTTTCTTGCCCGGCCCTTTGGGGAGCCTCTGCGTCCCGACACAAACGCTTGGTCCAACCGGGCTTTGCCCAGTTCCTGTTGCCTGGGGATGTGCTTCTCTTCTGCCCTCTTCTCTCCAACTTTTTCCTCTTTAAAATCTCCACTGCCTCTCTCGTCCGCTTGACCTCCCCCACCCTTCCCTAACTCCGGTTGGCCGTTTCCTAAACGCCCTTTTCGAGGCTTTACTGCCTTTCTTCTTCCCTCATTCGACGTCTCCTCCGAGCTTTCGCTTCGGCCTTTTCCCTCGCTCCCAACTGGAGGTCTCCCAGGCTATTCCTCCCCCGAACAAGGTTCCGCGGGCCCGGCCTGCCGTCCCTTCCCGTCCCGCCTCGCGCCCTGCGCCCCGCCCGGACGCCCGCCTCTCTCGTTAGCCATGGAGCTTCGCGGCCGCCGCGTCAATCCTAGCCCGAGATGGAAAAGGGCATGGGGGAGCGCGGTCGGGCCCCGCGGAGGCGTCAGGCTCCGGCTCTGCGGCGCGCAAATTCTCCAGCCCGAGAGGCGTTGCGCTAGCCTCCGAGGAGATAATCGAGTGCACAGAACCTGGGCAAAAGATTTCGTTAAAAGTGCCCAAACATAGTGAATCTGAGATCTCTCTTTGGATCCACTGACCAGCAAATAAGCAAAACACAAGAAAACAACAACAAAAAAATAATAATAAATTGTCGGCTACGGCTCCTTATATTGTGATCTATCCATCCATGCATCCGTCTGTTTTACCTCTCCCCCTCTAATTTTCAGTCCTGCACTTGGATCTGCTTGTTACAATTTCAGAAATTTTATTGAAAATAAAAATTAAAAGCCTGAGTCTGTTATGAAAGAGGCTTGAAAACTCAATTCTCTCCCATACTCAAAACGAGAAGAGCGCCTGCCTTCACCTGAATCTCTGTTTTCTCTGACAGTTTACCCACATCAAGTAGCACCACATTCCCCATCATAACCTAGGGGGAGGAGGAGAAGAGAGAAAAAGAAAAGAAAAGAAAAATAGCTCCTAAATTAAAGTTGCCAGATTTCAAACTTAAAAGTTCTTTTTCAGAATAGCGAAGTCTCCCAGAGTCTTTCTAAAAGTTAAAGAACGCTGAGAAAAGCAACCGGAAATCTACGAGTAAATCGCTTAAAAATATATATCAGTTGGGGTGTCAAGAAGCTCAAATTCTCTGTCTGCAAAGCTCTAAAATGCATCTGGGGGTGTCGGCTCACCTCATAGATATCCTCGTACTTGACATTCTCCACGAGCTTCCAGAGCATGATGGCAGCCTGGTCTCTAGGAGGTGAGTGCATTCATGTGAGGAGCAGATGTCTGGCTTCTCAGGACTCCGCTGTCTGTAATGATCCATCTATAATTGGAAATGGGGGATACACACCAAATCCGACGCTCCTCTCCCATCGCAACTTATATCTGTTGTCTCAAACAATAGGCTGGAGAAGTAAGCCTCAGCAGAAAGAAAAACAGTATTGCACACACAGGAGTTAGATGCAACCCACAGACATATATATTATAAAAAATCATAAACACGCATTTACACTCAGATACCCACATTTAGTTATATAAGCACCTATGGGTCATACAGAGTCTACAGACACTAAATGTGCATTTAAAAGAGAAATAGTTATCCAGGGTGATTGATAAATACATTTTAAAACCTCTATATTAAAAATGATGAATCATTGTAGCCACTGACTAAAATCTTCAACAATTCATAATGAGAAACCAGAGGCCATCAGTCCTCTAATTTTCTATGTAGATTTTTAAAGGGGGGGGGGCATTACTGAGCTTTTTAAACACAAATCTCTTATCTATGTGTGTACAGGAGGAGAGTATTTGAAAACTGGATTTGGTGATTTTTTAAAAAGGCTCTATGTATTGATGATTATACAACTTTTTTTTTTTTTTTAACTTTGTCACTATGGAACAAAAAAGCTAACTACCACAGGGACCATTTCAAGTATTTTTTTTTTTTTGTCATTTTGCTTAACATATTTGGAAACTTTAGCAATTTTCTGAATACCTTAGTCTATACTGCTTGTTGATTCAGAGTTTGTAGTATGCATTTTCAACGTGTTTCATGCATCATTCCTTTTGGCTGGAGTCTCCATTTTATGAACTTTTTGTTTTCAGATGTTAGAAGCAACAAATCCACATGCTCATATAATGTTAATTTTGAGCCTTCTTCACAGAAGCATAGGACATTTTATATTTACATCTCTTGTCTATCACTTTGTAAGTGGTTTTAATCATGAAGAGTCAAGAAATAGTCATATAAATCTTTGAGAAGATTTAGGCTGTATGTTCTTCAAGGATATAATGAAAAAAAATTAGGCTGTCAAGAGGTTTTGGCGTATTTTTTTAAAAGATATTTTTCTTAATAAAGTGGCTCATATATTTTGTAAAGGAAAGCATAAATAACAACAAGAACAAAGTTAACCAAACCTCATAAATAGGTGTTCTTTCAGATACTTGGTTTCTAATTTATCAGGAAATAGATACTCACTTATCCCTTTTTTCCCACCCCCTGTTTTTCTACTGCCTTCCAGGGTGCGGCAGGAAGACTCCCTACAGCCAGAAGGGTGGCACTGGGGAAGATCTTTGCCCCTGGGGCAGAAAATAAATGGCAGGAGGGAAGGAGTGTTGGGGCAATTTGAGGTGGAAGTTATTAAACCTGATAAGAGTGAATCTGCAAAGGGTGATTGTCTTTAAATCTGCAATTGCTGGGCGCTGCGGTGGTCCAGCACAGACAGACACTTCTCAAACAGAGGGCTCCTGACAACCACAGTGAATACGGATTCAATAAAAACGGAGGAGATGCTTCATGTAGGACAAAATGAACAATTCTGCAGATTTTGATTATTTTTGCCATAAGTCAAAGGAGAGAAACATAAAGGTGCTTCAACGGGAACTTAATAAACCTTTTTCTATGTTTCCAGTTCTGATTTTTATGTTTTATCTTTTCTTCCTTCTTCTCTCTTATTCCTTTCTTTCCTCTGTCCTGCTATACATCCTTCTTTCCTTTCTTCATTTTTTTCTTTTTTCTCTCTCTCCTTCTTTCTGCCTCCCTTCTTTTCTTTCCTTCATGCCTTCTTTCTTTTCTCCTTCCTTCCTTCTTCTTTAAGTATTAACATGTTAAAGTACACAGAATCTGCACAGGTTTTCCACTAGGAACACAGGCGAAGACTTTCTTTTTTGCTTGGAGAGCTAGTTAGGAGATGGAAAAACATTCTTCCTAATTTCATTATGTTATGGGACTTAAAATGAGTTCCACACACCTTTCTAGAACTGAAGTCAGTCCCAGATCAATATATTGAAACACAAACGCTATAGACTTGAAAATTCCAATCCGTAGTCACAAACTCATTAATGGGGAAAAATGTCTTCTCCTTTTCAAACCAACAAATTCTTTATATTATCTAAAGATCATCTCAGCTCAAATAAAAAAAGTATTTGGAAAAAATCTTAAATCTTTCTAAATACCTTTAACACATTTCAATCACTTTTTATGTCATTGATTAATCTGAAATAAACGGTAAAGTTTAATAAAACAAAACAACCTCTAGAGATCATTTTATATATAAAACTTTAAAATATAATGTATTGTGTTAGTATGACTATTTATAACCTTATGTATGTATAATTTTAAATTTTTGTATGTATTTTATTTTATGGTAATATTAGGTTTTTAAAAATGTAAAAAAATCGTGAAACATTTGACTAACATTTATTTTAAATCTTCAGGCAATTAAAAAGAATAAATCCGATTTTATTAAGAATGAAACACAAACCTAAAATTATATGCAGTCATGCACATATATGTAGAATCACTCAAAGAAATACATATCGATAATAAAAGTCCTAGTTAATTTTTTGACGTGGACATTATTCGAAAAATCCTAGAAATTTTAAGGAAAACCATTCCCCCCGGTGCGTTCCCTAAGTCATTGAACGGGCAACATCGCCCTCTGTCGGGATTTTATAGACGCAAACTCTGAAAGGTCGCTCATTTCTTTTTCGGTGATTTTTTTTTTTTCCCGGCTTTTAAAACCCTTTATTACCACGAGTATGTCAAACGTTCATTTGTTATTGCATCTACTAATTTTCACATGTTTCAACATGTGAAAAATTCAAATACCTAAAAAATCAATCTCTACTGAGATAATTTATCCTAACTTGGACAGGTCTCTCTTGCTGTGCCATTCTATTACATTTCGCTATTAGCACGCATTCACGTGACGTAGAAAAAGATTCACGCAAGTTCACAGTAAATGCAATCGCAAAGGCAAAGCAACTCTGGAGTTCGAAAGAAAGTTAAAGACGACGATATGCATTTTCACCAGGATTTCTCCTTGCCTTAACGCTCCAATTTCTTTTTCAGGGCACGCACAGGCTCGCTCACCTGGCGGAAGAGCTTGAGACATCTTTGATAGTTATAACTGTATTTACCCCTTTCATCCATATTTATTTTCGTTTATAACAGCAGAAAGTTAATAATACCCTCTTTTTTTTTTTTTTTCAATCTCAGACGGAATATTGTCCAATAAATGTAGGAACCAAAAAGCGAAAGCAAATCCACCTAGCATGGAGCCCTCTGCTGGCAGCTTTTGGAGTCGGTTTATGATTTTCTATAAGGTTAGCAAAAATATGATGACATTAAATCGCAGTTAACTTTTAGCACTTTCATTCCTTTTTTCTTTTAAAAGTATAATTATGAATTATTTGAATCTCTTTAATTTCCGTTCACTCTTCTTGTCTTGGCATCTATGGCCATTTCCCTTTGTACATACGGATGGACCATTTTTCTTTTTCTCTATTGCATAGTCTCCCCGGGTTTCCCTTTTCCATCTTCCCAAACACAAAGATAACAAAGTAAGAAAAGCTACGACTTAGAAGTACTAACTTGGGCCCTGACTCTTTTTATCCTAGGATAAAAATGGGAAAATTTATTTAATAGACTGAAGCTCAGTGTACTGATCTATGAAATAGGAAGGATTGTGATTAAAATAACACTCGTGAAAGAAATAATATGCAATGCAATTTCTTTGTAAACAGCTTTATAAACAACATCTTCTCAAAACACTGAGTTGGGTTTCAGGAAAGTGGAGGTTTCTAGGCTAGGAACTTGCATTTGTTTCTGGCTAGAAACTGGAGGTTAGGAGCCCCAACTTAGGTCTTCTAAACAGATACTCAGTACTTTTCCCACAGTATCATGATGCTGCCTTTGTTCCTTCCTTCTGAAGTTAGTAAAACAGTAATTTTAGATTATTAAGGTTTTTCAGGGTCATTTTTTGGCCTGGACTTATAAATAGGCAAAAAGAAAAAAAAAGGAAGAAAAAAGCACTGACTCATTCCAATTTAACTCCAATATTGTTCTGCCCTTACCCATCAGAAGCATTAATGTTCGTAGGGTTGGTCAGTAAGATGTTACTACTCTACTTTTTATTGTGACAGAATCTTTGTTTATATATATATATATATATATATATATATATATATATATATATATATATATATTTTTTTTTTTTTTTGTATTATATAATATATAAAACAAATATATATATATATGTGTGTGTGTGTGTGTGCATGTGTGTATGTATGTGTATATGTGATATATATATATATATATATATATATATATATATCAGAGGTTGAACTCAGAGGTGCTTAACCATTGAGCCACATTTCCAGCCCTTTTAATTTATTTTTTTAATTTTGAGACAGGACCTTACTAGGTTGCTTAAGGCTTGCTAAGTTGCTGAGGCTGGCCTCAAACTTGTGATCCTTCTGCCTCAGCCTCCCAGGCCCCTGGGTTTACAAGTGTGCGCCACCATGCCTGGCTGTTATATATTTTAACATCAGTTTAAAAAACTTGCTGTTGAGTGGGTGAAATGACAAGCACCTTGCCCTCAGCTCTATAGGGCTTTGATACTAATAGGTTTGAGTGATTTTTTGAAACAAATATAGGAGCAATTAATACTTGCATAACAATATTTAATAAATTAATTACAGGTAAAATTATCTCTAGATTAATTCTTCATGATTATATAGATTGAGGCCAATACCAAATAGAAAAATTTTATATTTTAATCATAATATTAATCAATGCTATATTTGTGAATTTTCAGAGTAACATTGAGTTGAAATTGCCTGTAAGTGTGACAATAATAATTGTTCAAGAGAAAATTATGTTCTCTTGAACTTATGAGAAGAAATTAAAATTTTATTAAATATTTTGATGACTTTTCTGATTAATTTTGAGGGTGCCAAATGGCCAGTGGGATACTTTTCAGTTTTTATCTCTTGGAGATAAAGGGGTTAAAGAATATAAGATGGAGGGCTGGAATAAATGATGCAAACAACCATAGAATGGTGGTTTTTGGTACCAAGGATATTTCACAAAATATGGGAGAGGTGTGTCTCCTCTGCCATGACTAATGCAAGAGGACAGGTGCTTCCACCATTGTGGACATTTTGCATGTTATTGCTTTAAGAAAGAGTGATCTTGAAGGGTGAGAACACTAAACAATTTTGTTTCAAAAGGCAACCAATAGACCAATACATATCTGTGAGTAAAAAAAAAATTTGCAAATAAAGGCTTGGAAAGATGGAGAGCAGAAATATAACCTTTAAAGCATGAATAAACACATACAATGTAAAACATCAGAGCTGAAGTATTTTATAAGTAAAGGGACATTTGGGAGAAATTAGCATTACATTGGAACTACTTCCTAAAATTCACATTTATGCACTTTGATAAAAATAGAGAATAATGCTTATTTTATGACTTTATTTATTTATTTTTTAGTGTAAGACAGGTTTTTTTTTTTTTTTTCCCATTCAGTTATGAGCTATGTTTCCTTGGACAAGTCCTTTGGCCTTTTTTTTGGTAACAGTTTTCTTATTTATAAAATGAGAATTTAAATCTCTTCCTTAAAGTTGACATTCATGAATATAAATGACATTTATGAAAGTATCAATTGGTAATTAATGAAAAGTTTTAAATAAAAAGTTTTTTTTTTTTTCTGAAGTTGTGGCAGCAAAATCTTAGCTCCTTGAGACCCTGTGGTGGAAGAGTTTAACAGAATTGTCCCCGATTTTTTGATAAATACTGATCACAAAAGAATTTTTAGTAATATGACCTTAGAATAAAGTAAACAATGAAAGGATAAGAATATAGTGTCTCAGTCTGTTTGGGCTGCTTTAACCAAATACTTTACAGATCTGCAATACCTTCCAGTTTAGGTATAAGAAAGATGGCCATTCATTCCTTTTAATTATGCTGTTATTAGGGAAGAATGTAAAAAAAAAAACTTTTAAATTTTTGTTTTTTATACTTTATTTTTTTTGGTACTTGAGATTGGACCCAGGGCCTTGCACATGCTTTGCCTCTGATGTACATTTCCAGCCCTCAATTTTAGAGTTTTTATGTTGTGCTTTGGACCATTTTCTATTTCTTTTTTCCTCTCCTTTTTTGTTGTTTGCAGTTATTGTAATTTCTTATGCATAGCCAACCTTCCCCAACACAAAATATCTTACACTTAAACAATAGTAATGTATTGCAGACAGTTCCAGGGGCTTCAAAGTTCAAGAACACGATGCCAGCAGATTTAGTGTTTGGTGAGGTCTCCTTCCTCATAGATGGCATCTGCTGTATTTCCTCAGATAGTAGAAGGGCAAAGAGGGCAAATAAGGTCCCTTGAGTCTCTTTTATAAATGTTCTAATCCCTTGGGTTATAGTTACCTTCCAAAGGCCTCACCTCTTAATACATGTTCAGGTTTAGATTTTAATGTAAGAATTTTGGGGGGACACAAATATCTAGACCAAAGCACAGAGCTTGAGGGAAGAGGATATTATTTTAATAGTTTGTATTTCATACGTACTGTTAAAAAAATCTAAATCTAGAAAAATTATGTCTTAGCATATTAAAAGTTTGATCTTGAAATCATGGGCAGTGGTATTTGATGAAGTGTGCAGAATGTAAGCAATGTTCAACACTAAAGACTGAATAATACTTCATTTTTCAGAAGGGGAGAAATAGATAGTAGCTATTAGAAATTTCACCTAGAGTCTTCCCCAGAAAAATGGTAGCTTAGGTTGTCAATGTGTCACTAATATCGATATGAACTCTGGAAGGAAAAGAAGAGATCTATGGGAACCATTCCATGTGTTCTTTCCTTTTGTTATAAATTTATATGCTGAGTATTGGAGACACAGTGTCTCTGGACCTCATGAAAACATTTTGAAGTTTTCTTATTAGCTCTCTTATCTGAGTTTGTTTGATGATATGGTATTTGGATGTAATCCCCCTTTTAATGAAGGACATGAAATCTGGAGCAGGACAGATGTGTGTGAATTTGAAATCTGCCACTTATCCTCTTGGTTATAGGATAATGGTTAACTTCCCTGAGCCACGATTTATTTATATGAAACATATTCCTTTTATGGAATATATACACAGTCTTAAGTATAAAGAAAGTGCTCAGAATATTGTATACACTATTTTTTCTTGTACTTTTTTGTGGGGGCACAGGGAATTAAACCCAGGAGTACTTTACTGCTGAACTACATCCCTAGACCTTTTTTTTTTTTTTTTTTTTTAATTTTGAAACAGGGTCTCATTAAGTTGCCAAGGCTAGTTTCCAACTTGTGATCCTTCTGCCTCTGTCTCCCAAGTTGCTGGATTACAGGCAAGAGCCAACATGCCCAGCTATATATACTATTTCTATCTTAGATTTGTAACTATTTGAATAATTCTATCCCAATGAGTTTGATCATTAATGAAAAACAATTTGAGTCAGTAGTTTTAATAGCTCATTGGCCATAGGACTTTGTCTTAGCCTTATTCTTTCTAATATTGCTTACAAAATTGCTGACTTGGAAAAAGAATTAAAAGGCATGTTCATTATATTTCAGGTACTAAACATTGGAGAGAACAATGTCTAAATTGGATTACAGGATGAAAATTTAAAAAAAAATATTTTGACCAACTAATACTCAAGGACAAATCCTAAAATCTGTAATAAAACAAAACTAAAAGTCTCAAAAATATGAGCAAGGTGGCTCATGGACTGTCAAGAGAAGATATGAAAAATGCCCAGTTTTACTGCGCATGGTGAGGCACGCTGTAATCCCAGTGACTCAAAAAGCCAGCCTCAGCAACTTAGTGAGGCCCTGAGCAATTTAGTGAGACCCTGTCTCAAAATAAAATATGAAAAAAGGGCTGAGAGTGTGGTTCAGTCTCAAAGGTTATGTGCCCCTGGGTTTAATCCCTGGTACAAAAAAAAAAAAAAAAGAAAAAAAAAAGCCCAAATTTTCACTAATAATGGTCTTTATAATATCTGAAACATAGTAACCATGTAAATATAATGCATAACAAATTATTCAGATGAATAAACCTTTTACTGAGTGAAATTCCAGGTTGAAGTAGTAAACCTGGTTCAGATATGTGGAAATTGTAATCCTACATTTTTCTGTGCTGGTCAAACTGTACCTCAGGTGTTCTATCCAGTCAGGATATGTTGATTTAAGACTGTCATTGATAAAAACAAGTCTTTAAAAGATAGTAGCCAGATTCAACAAAATCATTCAAGGCATTTCAGGGGAGAAAGAGTTGAAAAAAGTGGAATGGGAACTTGGGCATGTGAATGCTGTTTGCTAGTATTGGAGGGGGTCTTGGGGAAGGAGTAGTAGACTGAGGGAAAAGTTACCTGTCTTGTTCACAACTAAACTGCCAGTGCATAGTGCAGTAGCTGGTCTAAAAATGCTCAAAGTATTTTAGGTGAAATAATTCTCTTTAGCTCTAAAGATACAAAATAAGATAAAGAGAGATGTTACCAGAAGGCAGATTTAACTCAGTATGAGAATAAAAATTTGAAGTATTGGAAAAGCAGACTTGATTGTGGTGAACTGCCAGTCCCTGGAGGATAAAAGCAGAGCCTGGACAACCTCTGTAAAGGATAGAGTAATGCTGGGCAGGAAGTCTACCTGTCTAGCTGTGGGCTGGTGGTCCTATCCACACGAAGACATTGGGATTCTACTAGAGGTGCTCAGCTTGATATTGCATTGTGAATGCCTCAGATTAATTGTTATTACAAATTAAGCAATATATGTGGGAGATTCCATTATTTCTGCATCTGTATAAGTCTTATTGGATTGGGGAATTGTACACATTTACTGAGCCCATGTTTCCAAGTAGTGCATGTTATCTGATTCCTATTTGTAGAAATAACTTCATAGTAATTATACTCACTAGCTTTGTTGGTCTATCAATTTTCAATTGTTTTGCTTTTGTCATTGTCACTTTTTTCCATATTTAATAAGATTCCTGTGGATGGCTGCCTAGAATGAAGAAAAGAAAATTTATTTATTTAGGACATGGATGAAGGACCTTTAAGGTTTTCATTTTCGAGGGAGATTCTTGAGGGACATTTGTTTGATCTTTGAAAGACATAAATCCTTTGCAGAAGATTTATCCAATGATCACACTCAAAACCAGACTTCTTTGAGGGAGCCTCAAAAATCTTTTGAGTGATTTGAATTTAAGCACATGACTAACAGAGAAGGAATCCTTTCCAAGTCTTTCCTTAATTGTGGAGGAATGTCAAGATTCTTCATAAAACTTTCACTAGTATTTATAAAGAAAGTATAAAAATGTTCTTTTCCTGATGTTTTATAAAACATTTTATTAACCTCATCATCACAACCTAAACAAGGAGTAAAAACCATTTTTAGATTCCACTAAACATAGGCCCAATCTGTTTTTCATCCTCTCCTACTGGTTGCTTTGAGAATTTGAGTCAATATGTGAAGTATGAAGCTTTCAGCATGAAGACTTTCTAAAGGCTTCCAATGAGTTGAAGTTGAGATTTCAATTAGGTCATATTTCAGATATAATTTCAGTCAGGTCATATTTCTAGCTTGATGCCTACTTGGGGCCCATTCTTTTTTCTTTTCTTTCCCCCCATCCCCCATGTTTCAGTGGTGCTTTGGGTGGAGCCCAGAGTCTAGGTCATGCTAGGCTAAGTGCTCTACCACTAAACTACACCCCTAGTTCTTTTTATTGTTGTGATGGGATCTCACTAAGTTGCTTAGATTGACCTCCAACTCATGATCTACCAGAGTAGCTGAGATTATAAGCATGGGACACACCACCCGTGGCTTAGCCCTGTTCTTTTAACATATTTCTCAAGTGCCTAATTTTTTTAAATGCATTACACATATAGATAAATTAGGAAGAAAAAGTTTTCATAAGAAATATTCTGTTTTAATCAAATAAATGAAACATTATAGGATGAGATGTGTTTTAGACATTAACCATGAAACTACATTAAGTGGTATTATAGTTTCTAACTTAAAGCCTTAAGTAATTCACCACATTCTATCTAGTGCTTAGGTACTCCAGTTCCCACAAATTTTACTTTTTTGCTTAGAAGTCTTTTTTTTTCCTTTTAATAAAAATCAGGATTTGTGACTAGTAAATTATATGTATGTGTATGTGTGGGAGAGGGAGAGCCTCCTGTTCCATAATAAATTCAGAGATTCCAGGTTCTTCATTTTTTAGGAGGACTTTTTGCATACTATGCCAGTATTGTCTTTCTCCCATAAAGTCTCACCCTGAGAATTTCTAAATCTTGATACCACTTGCTGGTTGGTCCCTATATCCAGGGCCATATAGCTTATCACCTTCATGGCTTTTGGTCCAAGGAACGTGAAATATGTTTGATTGTAAGCTGATGGGAAGGCTCACCTTGACCTGGACTCAAATATACTATCTTAGCCTTGGCTGGTGTTTTTACCTCTTTGGTTCTCAGATTCCACTGGCCAGATTCTGTGATTGAATGTTTCTTCACATTGAATGACAGCTTTCCTAAGCCCTTTTTCTGTGGAAATAGAGCTCACAGAAAGAGCTGGATCAGGCAGCAAACTATTAGCTACTTGGAGATGTCTCAGGATTTACAACTTAACTCTAGAAATTTTTCTCATTCTCACAAACCTGTAATGAAAGGTTGACAATGGCTAATTCGTAACCTAGTATCTTTGAGCAATGGGTCTTTCTCATGTTGCTGTTATTTTTGCAAGTATTTTTCATTTTAATTCTAGAGATGGGGACAGTACTAGTAAATAAGAAACATGATTTTAGACAGGCTGATGGTGTTGGCTCCAAAGTGGCCTTATTCCCAAGCAACTTGAAATAAAAAAAAGACCCTGAATAGAAAGAGAGGCCAGAGGTCTTCTGCCAATTCTGGTCTTTTAAAATCAGAGTGTCTTAAAATTTTTATACAATTATTATCATCTGGTGAGTTATTCTATTGTCTCCAATAGAAGAAGGAAGTCATTTCTTTTGGAGTGATTCTTAATATACTCTAGTACTACCAACTCATACTTGAAAAAATACATTAGTTTCTATGTAAAACAGTTATCAGACACTTCTGTTAAACTATCAATTTGTGGATTAATTGTGCCAACAGAAACAAAGAGTTAATAGCATTATCTCTTTTTACTCCATATTTATTTTCTTTAGCCTGATTAGATTCTTCCTGCTTTAATAGCAATTAATAATGATGCTTTAATTTCTACTATGGTTCATGCTACCCTTAAAATCTCTTTACTGTGATTAAAGTATAGCTTCCTTCCCTCTAGTAACCTAACACTATTAAATAATAGCGGCAACTTATTGAGACTGTACCTTGTTTTGTGCCCTAAGCCAAGCATAGTTAAGTACTTTATCTTGTTTAATTTAATTTTCACTGTGTGTGTGTGTGTGTGCGTGTGCGTGTGTGTGTGATATGCTGGGAATTGAACTCAAGGCCTCATACATACTAAGTCTGTGCTCACCAAGAAACTGCATCCCCAGCTTTAACCACAAATTCCACAAAAAGGGCATGAATACTTCAGTTTCTCAAATGAGGAAGCAAAGGCTGGAAGAAATTAATCAATGTCCCAAAGTTAGCATAGAGTCAGTAATGGATGTATATGGGGTATTTCAGCCAAAACTTTATTTCAAATCTGCTTTCTTAGCCTTATAACCATGGGCATTTATCAAGACACAGAGTCGGATTTTCTCTGATTTCCATGAGTTAGTGGTTTGGAAAAGGGCAAAAATAATTCACATTAACAGAGACAGTAAAATAGTAGAATAATAGAAGGAGGAGAAAAATAAATAAAATGGAGGGAAAAAAGACAAACAAGCAAACAAAATATAAAAATTGGAAGAAAAGAAAGAAAACAGAACTGTGTTAATCTGTTGACTTTTCATCTAGACAGTAGTATTCAGTGTGGGTGCGAGGATCTTGATCACCTAAAGGTATTTGGAAATGTCTGGAGATATTTTCCAGTTGTCACAAATGGGCAAGAGGTGGTAGTGGTGCTGGCTTCTAGAGAGTAGAGGCAAGGGATGCTGCCAAACATCAAAGGATGGGTAAGATAACTTCCGCAACAAAGAATTAACAACCTGACAGCTCTGCTAAGTTTGAGAAACCCTGGTTTAGGGTATGTTTGTCCAACCTTCCCTAGCCAACACCAATCATTAAGAAAGCACATTTGGTATAGCGATGCATGCATACACATGTTCATAGCAGCACAATTCACAACAGCCAACTGTAGAACCAACATAAGCGTCCATCAATGAATGAATAAAGAAAATGAGGTATATGAACACAATGGGATTCTACTCGGCCATAACAATGAGTGAAATTATGTCATTTGCAGGAAAGTGAATGGAACTTGGGAACATCTCATTAAGTGAAATAAGCCAAGCTCAGAAAGTGAAGGGTCATTTTTTTCTCTCATATATGGAAGCTACCAAGGAAAAAGGAAAAGAAATGTGGTAGGTGATCTCATGAAAATCCAAGGGAGATCTGTAGAGTAGAGGAAAAGGACAATGGAGGGGAAAAGGAAGAGTACAGGACAATAAAGGGAATGATACTGACCAAGTAATATTGGTATATTGTGTGCATGTAGAAATATGTAACAACGAATTTCACCATTATCTATAATTATAGTGAACCAATATAACATGGGAAGAAAGAATACTGGGGAGTAACTTCATAATTTTCTTTTCTTCTTTTCTTTGTTCTTGGTACCAGGGATTTAACCAAGGAGTGATAAACAACTGAGCTACAACCCTAGCCCTTTTTAAACTTTTTTTTTTTTTCATTTTGAGACAGGGTCTTTCTAAGTTGCTAAGACAACTTCATAATTTTTAACGAGATCTTAAGTCATAATCCTCAAATAAATCTAGGATGCACAATGAGAGAAGACTTAGTACTGTTAATTTATTTTTTCCTAAAATATCTAAAAGAAAAAAAAATCATGTAATGTAACTTTAGAGCAATGTGATTTATATTTTAACATAAATTGAATATATATAATATTATACAATGTAAGTAGGATTCAACTAAATTTACTCAACTGTTAGAAAGCAGAATTGGGCTGAACAATCAATTGTAAATGTTTGTGCAATAAGTTTAGAAGCTCAACATAAGAACTGCAACGAACATAATGAATTATTATGACAGGCTCATCATTTTATAGAGGAGGGAGTAAGTATACAAAAAGTGAAGTAACTTGCCTGAATCACAGTGGCTGGGTTGGGACAAAATTTCTGTTGTCCCACTTTCTGATTTTAAGCTTCTCCCTTCCATCAAACTAGCTTCTGAAATTTAGTTACCCTTCTTATCTTTCTCTTCAATTTCTCTGGACTATTGATTAAAAGCATTCAAGGACACAAGCATATATCTTAATATACAGACATTGAAATTTTAGACTTTTGAACTGGGTGCAGTGGTGCACACTTGTAATACTAACACCTGGGAGGCTGAAGTGAGAAGATCACTTCAGCTCAGGAGCTTCAGGTCAGCCTGGGTAACATAGTAAGAACTTATCTCAAAAACAAAAACAAAACCCCACAGACTCTCTTAAATGTGATGATTGCTGAAATATCTCCTCTTTCTTCAAAAAATAAAAATGTATCAATAATGAAGTACAGCATTTGATTGTACTCCTGTGTAAATTTACCATGATGGTAGTTTGTGAATTTATTAAACTGCACGTAGTAGAAAACTGAATTCTATGTTTCTTTTCATTTAGTGCAGCATGAAATGTGTCTCTCATCAGTATAACTTAAACATGGGAGAAAATATCTCAACCATTAAAACAAAATACATGAGTGAACTATGTATTAGTACACAAACACTTATTTATATGCCTTATTGTTTTGAACACCTTATTTTTGTTTTGTTTTGGTGCCAGGGATTGAACCCAGGGGTAGTTAACACTGAGCCAGATCCCCAGTCCTTTTTAGTTTTTATTTTGAGACAGGGTCTCGCTAAGTTGCTGAGGCTGGCTTTGAACTTGTGATCCTCCTGCCTCAACCTCCCGAACCATTGGGATTATAGGCATGTGTCACCATTTGTGGTGAGTATGTTATGTTGTGAAAATAATTACTACCATTTATTGTTTCTCTGTGCTAGGCAATGGTCTGAGTGCATATGTTAGATGTATTAACTCATGCCCTGTACCAGCATCGTAGAATCTGGAGATGAGAATATATGTCTTTTGGGAGCATGTATTTAATTAGCGAAGCAATGCATGGGAGTTTGAAATCCAATTGTACATGAAGATGTCTGATCTAGTCTAAAAGAAATGGATGGAGAAAAAGCCAGTACTATTCAGAGCACGATCTTAATCACAATCTCAATCACAGAATGAATGATTGTTCAAGAAGGTGGATGTATCACTAGAACTGAAAGGAAGCAGAGGAAAGAGAAGAGAAGAGAAGGGAGAGAGAGAGAGAGAGAGAGAGAGAGAGAGAGAGAGAGAGAGAGAGAGAGAGAGAGAGAGACCCAGAAGGAATTTGGGTGCCAGATACTGTGACAGTATCAAGAAATCCCTTCCAAACTGCAGTTGAAAAACAATGTTAATGCTATTGAAATGTATTTGGCTGATAGATGTTTTCCCTTAGTTATATTCAAAGGCAAAGTTCTAAAACTAATGAAATGATTCAAGGTGAATTCAACTTGACTCACCTGAACACAGGACCTGAAGCCTTCATGAGCTCCCAGCAGGGAGCCATCAGAGTCAGCAGGGGCTTCAACCAGAGGCCCTTCAAGCAGGTCTTTCTGGATATGGGAAGGAATAGTGTTATTGTTGTTGTTTTCTTTAGCCTACCAATAATCTCATTCAGTGGGAGATTTAAAAAGAAAAACAAGAAAACAAACCATTATTTATTTCTTTGCATGACCAGGAATGTGCATAGAATTATGGATTAATTAGCTTCTTGATATAGCCAAATATGCTGTGTTCAGAGGAGAAATTCACTCATATATCAAGTACAGCCAGGTGATTAAAAAAGTAGCAACAACACCACTTTTGCTTTAGTATTAATACTTAATTACTTTAATATAATAGTTTATAGTAATTGTAATAAAATTGTAAAGTCTTGGTATAAAATTTGATATGTAGTTCATTACAACTATGTTAAGAAATATTTTCTGCTTATTTAGTAGGATAATTTCTGGAGGCTTCATTTAGTTGAACTAACAGGAGAAGTTGGTCATGATCTTAAAGCAGAGAAATGGGCAGAATGGCATGGTGAAGGGGCATCTTGATCTATGTAGTCAGTGAGAGGAATCACTTGTCATTAGGGAGTAATCTACACTGTTTTTAAAACAAGTCTGGCTCTGTTTCCACTTGCTGATTTATGTTTGTTTTCACCTCTTTGACTTTTTTCCCAGTGGGTTTACCTGTCCCTGTCACTGGATCATTACTCATGGACTCTTTAAAAGGACATTATTAGAAGCTGTTGACATTTTCTGCCTATAGAATTTGAAGTTACAAATAAGTTGTGTTAAAATCATATTTTAAAAACTGCATAAATGGGATCTCTTGAAACCAGACATTCTAGACTAATCCCTGATATATAGTGAAACAAAATGAATGAAATATGTTGAAGGAAGATAAATAATAAATGCTGATAAAAATGTTTCTTTTCATTACCATGTATCTTGGGTTTTATAAGAAATGAGACTTCATAGGACTCTGAAATTTTGAATTTTGGCACATTTTAGTATTAGACAATGGGAAAATTTTAGCTTTTATTTTCTATGCAAATAATAGCAATAGTATGCTTTGGGCATTCGTGGGGAAAGAGACAGAAATTTCATTTTAAGAAACAGTTAAAAATCCAACTTTAGGAACTTCTTTAAAAAAATAATACAGTGAGCAACATTATCTTTTTCAAAAATTTGCAACATTGGCTGGGAAATAAATTTCCTCTTCAGCTACTCAAAGTTTGGGTTTACATTTATATATATAAAATAATGAGAACCTAACTGGCTAAATATAATGAAGGAAATTAGGGAAGCCCGAAACCTCAGATGTGATAATGAGTGGAAAAAATACTTGGTATGAATCATTCTCTTTGTAGCACTGATCTTTCTCTTGAAAACACTTTTTATCTGTTTCTTTATTAATCTTTTTTTATTTATATATGACAATGGAAGGGATTACAATTCATATTACACATATAGAGCACAAATTTTTTGTATCTCTGTTTGTATACTTAAGTATATTCACACCAATTTGTGTCTTCATACATGTGCTTTGGATAATAATGTCCATCACATTCCACCATCATTTCTAATCCCATGCCCCCTCCCTTTCTCTCCCACCCCTCCGCCCTATCTAGACTTCGTCCATTCCTCCCATGCTCCCTCTTCCTACCCAACTATGAATCAGCCTCCTTATATCAGAGAAAACATTCACCATTGGGTTTTTTGGGATTGGCTAACTTCACTTAGCCTTATATTTTCTAACTCCATCCATTTACCTGCAAATGCCATGATTTTATTCTCTTTTATTGCTGAGTAATATTCCCTTGTGTATATATACCATATATTTTTTTATCCATTCATTTATTGAAGGGCATCTAGGTTGGTTCCACAGTTTAGCTATTGTGAATTGTGCTGCTATAAACATTTATGTGGCTGTGTCTCTGTAGTATGATGTTTTTAAGTCCTTTGGGTATAGACCAAGGAGAGGGATAGCTGAGTCATATGGTTGTTCCATTCCCAATTTTCCAAGGAATCTCCATACTGCTTTCCATATTGCCTGCACCAATTTGCAGTCCCACTAGCAGTGTATGAGTGTACCTTTTTCCCCACATCCTCTCCAACACTTATTGTTGTTTGTATTCATAATAGCTGCCATTCTGACTGGAGTGAGATGAAATCTTAGAGTAAGTTTTTTAAAAAATGTTTTATTTTTAGTTGTAGTTGGGAACAATATCTTTATTTTATTTTTCATGTGGTACTTGAGGATCGAACCCAGGGCCTCCCACATGCTAGACGAGTACTCTACTGCTGAGCCAAAACTCATTTCTCTAATTGCTAGTGATGATGAATATTTTTTTCTTATATTTGTTGATTAATTGTATATCATCTTCTGAAAAGCATGAGTTCAGGTCCCTGACCCATTTATTGATTGGATTACTGTTTTTGTTTTTTTTGGTTTTTAGCTTTTTGTGTTCTTTATATACCCTAGAGATTAGTGCTCTATCTGATGTGCTTGTGGTAAAGATTCTCCCATTCTGTAGGCTTTCAATTCACCTCACAGATTGTTTATTTTGCAAAGAAGAAACTTTTTAGTTTAAATCTATCCCATTTATTGATTCTTGAATTTAATTTTTGTGCTATAGGAGTCTTATTAAGGAAGTTGGGGCCTAATCCTACGTGATGGAGATTAGGACCTACTTTTTCTTCTTAAATAAGGTGGTTCAACTCACTACTTCTGTTAGAATTGCACATGGCTCATCACTCAATTTTAAAAGATAGACAAAACAGTTGAAAAGAAGGCTTTTTACTTGAATGGTTTTAGCAAAGTATGAAAAATAAAAAATGAAATTAGATTTAGTTATGATTTGAAATTTTTAAATTTGTTCTTACTAGTTATACATGCCAGTAGAATGCATTTTAGCACATCATACATAAATGGAGTATAACTTCTCATTCTTCTGGTTGTACATGATGTAGAGTTACACCTGTCATGTAATCATATATGCATGAAGGGCAATAATAGCCAATTCATTATACTATCATTCCTACCTCATACCCCTCCCCTTAGTTAAGCATTTCTGAAAGGAATATTGAATCATATAAAAAGGCAAAGGGGTTTGGGTTGTGGCTCAGTGGTAGAGTGCTCACCTAGCATGTGCAAGGCCCTGGGTTCAATCCTCAGCACCACATAAAAATAAATAAATAAAAATAAAGGTATTGTGTCTAACTACAACTAAAAAATAAATATTAAAAAAATAAAATGACAGAGACAATAAAAAATGTGAAGAGGGCTTTAAAAAATAAAAATAAAAGGCAAATATGTCAGTTTGAGCTTTTGTTTGATGATATTAACATTGATTGCTTGGTTTTAATGGTGTCTGCTATGTATTTGCACTATAAAGTAACTCTTTTCTCCCCTTGTGGGTAGGGAATACAGGGCTAATGTTAATTTGAGAGATATACTACAAAATAGCTGTCAATAACATAAAGGCTGAAAACTTTCATATTGCAGGAGGTTAAAGAGATATAATAACTGAGTTTGGCATGGTGGTGTATATCTGTAATCCCAGTGGCTCAGGAAGCTGAGGCAGGAGGATTTCAAGTTCTGAGCTAGCCTCAGCAACTTACTGAGATCCTGTCTCAAAATAAGAAGGAATGGTAATGTAGCTACTGGTAAAGCACTCCTGGGTTCAATACCTAGTAACCCCCCTCCAAAAAAATTATGCAAGACATAATCTGATTTTTTTCTATAAAAGATGCTATCGGTATAAGTGGAGTAAATATAAATAAGGTTTTAGATTATAAGTAGTATTTTATTAATAGTAAATTATTTTGCAAACTGTGTTTTTGCATTTAGGAAATATATAGTGAAATCTTTGGGGGCAAAGGAGCATGATGTCTGTAATCGATCCTTAAATGGATATAAAAAGAAATGAGGTAGAATGTTAATATTTAGATAATCTGTAAAAAAGTATATGATAACACACTTCAGTAACTTAAAAGGCAGGAGAAAATTTGCAGTCCTGATAGCTGATTCTTGCTTTGATTTCTTGACTAATCTTGGGGGAAATATTTAGATCCTGTTCTATCAACTCTCTCATCATTGATCACTTTGTTTCTGTTCCTGTTTGTAAAGACTTTATGCTGAGAATTTAAAATGTGGTTTATTATTATCCTTAGTGAACTCAGTTTTACTGGGTTTTTCCAAAAGGTTATCTTTCCCAGTCTCTGATGGTCATAGTTATTTGACCAGTGAACTGTAAATGTCAAGCTTCTGGAAGGCTGTTCAATGAGAATTGAACTCAATTGAGAAGGGTACATTTAGTATTTTCTGTTTTTCTTATCTATGTTGCAGTGCAGGCATGATGCAGCAGTCTTGGACTATTAAACTTTAAAGATGGAAGCCAAAGTTTAGATGGTAGAGCTGAAGGACTGAAAAAAACATAGGCCACTGATGAATGGAACCACTATATCAACAACTCTGGATTAATTTTTGAACTTAAAAAATATTTATTCATTACTGAAGTGGTGATGATTGAACCCTGAACCTTGACTAATGCTAGGCAAGCATTCTACCATTGAGCTGTATCTTCAGTCTTCAAAATCTTTTATATAAGAGAGAGAAAGAAAAAAAAACACCTTTTTTGTCATGTAAGTCACTGATATTTTGGATTTTCTTTTAAACCTATTCTGATTGAGCATATTATTCTGAGAGTTGCAAAAAGATAGTTTCTCCAGGCACTTACTATATTAAGGTATCAAATATATATTAATGCTGGGCATGCCTGTTATCCCAGCTACTTTAGAGACTGAGGCAGGAGTATCTCAAGTTTGAGATCAGACTCAGCAACTTAGTGAGACACTGTCTCAAAATTAAAACATAAAATAAAAAGGATTAGGGATGTAGCTCAGTGTTTGCCTAGCACATGAAAGTTCCTGTGTTTAATCCCCCAACTATCTATCTAACTTTCTATCTATCTATCTATCTATCTATCTATCCACACACACATACACATATATGCATATTTTATATAAATATATTTTCTTGGTCTTTCAAGTTTGATATGACTTATGAGAATACTATGTGACTCATTTTCAAGCTAGACCAAGCTAGATAGCCTGAGAGAGGAAGGTCTAAACAAAAGTTTTTCTTTCCTTTTTGGATGTTTTCAAATTGATACAGGTAGAGGATACAGAGTGGTGGTCATGGCAAGTTTTAGTAGGTACACATGGTTCTCCCCTTTTCCAAGACTTTAGGAGTTAACTAGGTATAGAAAAGGGAGGCTTCTTATCATCAGGAGAAGCTGACAATGCCAGGACATGCTTAGTCTAAAGAGTCATTTACAGTAGAAAATCAGCATCCTGCAGTTAGCAACTCTGCTTCATGGGGGAGACCTCACTGCTCTGTCACACTGCACCCTTGCATGAATTTCAGTGTTCTTCCATGTCCTTTACTTAGCTGATGGAAAATTTCCCCCATTTGTTATTTTATAATTCTCATAATTTTGTAACTGTTTCATGATTTCAATTCCCATCTCTAGACTTTTCTTACTCTGCATACTTTTAATATTACTTGGGAATCAGCTTATGTTCTACCTGTTCCTTAAATTATTTCCCAGTTAAGCAAGTGATTATTGATTTCTCTAGTTGTGGTTAGAGCCAACAGCACACAACTCAGCAATTTCTCCTCATTATGTTTCATAGAACAGCCATCTCCTTCAAAATCCTTGAGGCTTATACCAGTGGTATATACCACAGAGGCGTCTTATATATTTCTTTTCTGTACATAATTTTCTGAATCCATGGTATTTTTTTAAATTTCAAAAAACTGGAATTTGGTGGATAAAAGATATTTTAAAAATGGTTAGCTGGGTGCAGTAGTACATACCTGTAATCCCAACAACTCCAGAGTCTGAAGCAGGAGAATTTCAAGTTTGAGACCAGCCTCATAAACATGGTGAGACCTTTTCTCAAGGTAAAAAAAATAAAAAGGACTGAGGATGTAGCTCAATGGTGAAACAATCTCCAGTACCAAACCAAAACAAACCAAACCAAATCAAACATCATTAACATAGGAAAGACAGCTGTGAAGCTGTGACATAAGAAAATCAAAATAAATATTATGGAATAAGTTGGAAAATTTAAATTGGAACCCAAATATTCTTGTTTCCTTTATCTTAGGTAACCTAAGTTAGAATGTAAGCTCAATGAGGTAAGGGGCATTCAGTTTTTAAATTTGTTAATGTATCTGCATTGCCTATAGTGTGTATGACACCCAGTAAGTCTTAAATTAATGTTTATCGCAAAACTAAATGAGGGATCTGGAGCTGAGACATTAAATTTTGCTCTTCATTAAATCAGACAATGAACATAAAATCTGACTTTTCTCATCTCTTTAAGGAAGATTCAAGAGAATTTATTCTATTTGGCCATGGAAAATAAATACAGATATAAGGGATATTTACATCAGAGAAATATGTATAAATATGCATGAAGTACCAATTTTTTCATGCTTTTAATTATCAGATAAAAAGAACCTTAAATAAACATGTTAGTAAAATTGCTATTTTTTTGTGTTTGTGGAAGGAAACATTTTTTTAATATACCCAAAACATTCATTTTTAAAAAGGAAAGCAGATAGTTTAGAAATGAAGAATTTTCTGTGGTATAACTTTATTGCTATGTAAATTTTTATATTCACCTGATAGGTTTGTTTAAATTGTAGCAAACTGATAATCAGGGTATGAGGATCAGAATCTTTTACCTATCAATCTTCCATAAGCATTTTGCATATATTAATAATCCACTGTTTCTGATAGGTGGTGGAATTTCTACATTAAAATATTTAAAGGGATAGGAGTCCAGTGTATTTTTTTTTTAAATTAATGTATCACATGCAGTCAGAACACACTGATTAGTACCATGGAATCTGATCTGAAGTTAATGGGACACCCCCTTCAATTTTCCAATTTCAAGTCATAAAGCCTATTTTACCAGAGTGTCTATGAATGAATCTTATAATTTTGTGGCTCACGAGTAATGTATAGTAATGATGCCTTCCCAGTTGTTTCTTAAACAGGTTGAAGCAGAAGACATAAAAAAGAGCTGAAAATAACATTTTGGAGGAAACACATCAAATAATTGAGGCAACCAAGGGATGTAAATATTCTTTACCGGAGGAAACATTATGGAGTGGTTAATGAGATAGGAGGGGTTGAAGATATGCTGTAAGGAAAAACAACATACCTCTTTTAACACCTTTGAAACTGACACAAGGGCACTCATATTGCCCAAGAATGCCCTGTAAGTCAGGAATGAAATCTATGCTACATGTCTCCCTTGGTCTCTGATTCTTAAATTACTTCCAAATAGTTACCATAAGAAGAGTTGATTTTTACTCATTCTATGCCTTTGGCACATGAAAATTATTATAATAAATAAGTTTAATCAGGGTGGTCTGTGTCCAAACTAGGTAGATGAAGGAACCACCCCAGTGGTTAACATGTGGGTGTGTGAGGGAGAAAAACCTTCACCTTAATGACTCTCTGGTTGATGGTTTCAGTTAGGTAGAAGAAGAGGTAGCCATCTTTGTGCTTCATCTGATCAGCCTGGTCATGAATAGGTGAGAGGAGAGAAAAGCTGGGAACCCATGAGACATGTGAAGAGAAGGGTATTTTTCTGTCTTTTCCAGTGCTCCATAGGGACTTCATTTTCTCCCAGCTTGTCAGTCATACTCTCATGAGCCTTCCCGGTCCTCTCAGCCTCCCAATCTCCCATGCATCTGTCCTTCCTTTGGCTGAGATTTTCTGGCAGTACTTGAGCTATTTGAGGAAAATAAGTATGCTTTTCCTTGATATCTTCCATCCTTTGATTGATTTTCTTAAGAAACTGACCAGAGAGGAGTCCTTGAAACCCATGGACCCTACAGAGTCCTGAGATGGCCTTATTCTTTATGGTTGACTTACTCCACATGAGTTGTCCTTTCAAGGAGAGACTGCTTAGTGACATCTGTAGAGATTTTGAAGTTGTTAGAAAGATATTTTGACATGGAATATAAATATGCATTAATAAATGAAAAAATGCACTTAAATGAATAAACTTTAGCACAAATTTTTACATACCCATAAATTCTGAAATAAAATTCATAAACATTTTCTAGCTAAACAGACTCTTTACCAAGAAGGGAAAATGAAAAAGAGAAACAGAGGCCAAGACCAACACAGAGAAAAAGGGCTGGATGAGGGAGTGAGAGCAGAAATGAAAACCTAACAACCAGGACAAATGCAGTCCAGGGGATGGAGGCTCCAGAGGTGTACTTTGCCATCCTTTATCTTTGACCTTAGTTTTCTGATTTCAGGCAATAGCTTTAAGATACTTTAATTTTAAGATGCTTTAATGGGTAGTATGAATTTAGTACAAATTCTCAAGCTTTGCCTCTAGAAATACTGATTCAGTTAATCCAGTAAATCAGGAGAAGGGCCAAGGGAGTTTCCTTTTTACAAAGATTACAAAAAATTCAGATTCTGGTGGTCCAGTGAAGACGCTTAGTAGGGCATGGTGTGTGTGTGTGTGTGTGTGTGTGTGTGTTTGTGTATGTATGTTTGAAACTTCCTTTTAAATACATGTGACCATCCTGGAAATTCAAGGTTAATTATTTTGACAAGGAGAAAGAAAGAAAAACTGAGTGAAAGGAGAAATGGGAAAATTTTGTCAGTTGCTATGATGTCTAATAACTGAATGGGGAGATGCAGTAGTAATTTTTCTCCTGTCCTTTTTCAAAAAACATGTGATTCGATCAGATTTAGGCCATCTGAGCTTACAAAAAAAGCAGGCAGTCTGGAATTCCTCACAAAATTTTTAGCAGGCATGTCTAGCCAGACAGTAGTCACTATCAGGAAAACATAGTGGGATGGAACAGTTCTGGGATTCAGTTTTTCTGCTTTTTTGGGCCAACCTCTTAAATTCTTTGGGCATCATTAGTCTGCTAAGATAAAGGATCTGGAAAAGATTGTGTTTTGCTTCTCCTCTAAAGAGGAATTCTATAGAAAGCCTTTGTGGTAGCTTTATTGAATGGTTTATTGGTGTTAGAAACTGGATAAATGTCAGGTATTCCATAAGCCCCAAACTGCTAAGTGACAAAATACTAGTAACATCTTTTTTTTTTCAGCACCTACTAAGTCCCAGAATCTGAATTTCATGTTCCTGCAATTCACTAGCCAGATTTCCTTGGTATTATTTCATAGGTCAGGAAAATATGATTCCTGGAAGATGGTGACATACTATAGGGCTAATAAATAAGAATTCTAGGACCTTTAGCCTTAGCTTGAATCCTGACTCCACTATTTAATAACTCTGCGACTATGTATATGGAAGTTATTCTTTGTGCCAGTTTCTTCATTTATAAAATGATTGTAAATTCATTATAATAAATTATGAATTCCTTCTTGGAGCTGTTATGCAAGTGTTACTCTAGTGGTTATAAGACTTTTCCTTAAAGCTGAGATGTGAACCCAAGTTTTTTGTTGTTGTTGTTTTTTATTAGAGTATTACAGTAATACATAGTATCTGGGTTCATTTTTACAAAATCATACATGCTTGGAATTTGATTTATTCCATTTCCTGTTCCTCCCTCCCCCACCCTCCTCCTATTCTCCTTCCTTTAATCTACTGATCTTCCTTTACTTGTTTATTTATTTTTGATTGGCATTTTCTATGTATACAGAAAGATATGTTTATTTATGCACATGATGTAATTCTGTTAAACTCATTCCACACTTCCTCCTCTTTCCCATTTCTCCTCCCTTCCTCTAGATCTCCTCCTTCTATTCCAATGATCTTTCCTATATCTTTATGATATCAATACTCTCCCCCCTTTTCTCCTTACTATGCTCTACTATCCTCATATGAAAAAAAAAACCCAAACATTTGACCCTTGTTTTTTCTGTCTGGCTAGTTCAACTTAGCATTATGTTCTCCATTTTCATCTCAAGTTGGTTTGAATCTCAAACCATGCTAGTTTACAATTTAGTGACTGACATAATATTTCTGAGCCAGAGTTTGAGCCCAAGCATAGTCTAAGTGAGTCAAAATGCATAATTCAGACTTAAAAGTGAATGTCAACAGTGCAGAAGGAGCAAAGGAAGGCACAATGTGTTTTAAATAAGGACAGAATGTATCTGTAAGCCATTATATTTCACATAACATTCTGGAGAGCTTAAATTACATCTATGATTCAAATAAAGTTATGAGATTAAACATGGCACCCATATCACAAGTAACACACTATTTGTCATCCTCATTAATTTAAATAGTTGTAGCAAAATCTTCTACATTGAAGATGAGTGAACTAAAAATCAGAGCAATGATATTATTTACTGAATGTTGTATTAAGTACTGTTATGGACTTTACAATCCTGACCCACTCATAAGTAAACAGAGAAATAAATACAAATAAAGAATTATAATGTTGTAATAATAAGCTCTTCAGTTGCCATCCATTTGTTCTTTTTTATTTGATACAAATTTGCTGTGTTCTAACCTAGATCTCTTCTCCTTGATCAAATACTTTCACTTAGGATCATCCCTTTATACATTTCATATTTGTTCCCTGCTTATAATGTTTAAAGTGTTATCCTACTTCTATTTTTCAGGTTTGTGGAAGTTCAGGTCAGTCCTGTAAATAGTTCTAATATAGGTACAGAGTATAGATACCCAAGCTTCTTGCTCTGAATAATCTTTCTTCTCTCTCTCTCCCCTCTCTCTCTTTCTATCTATACTATATCTATCTTAGCTATATCTATATCTTATATCTATCTATACTATCTTATATAACTTTACCTACCTTCATATCGCCCATATTTGGTAGTACATTGGCTGGAAGCTGGTAAATGTCTAGTCTTTCAATTACAGAAAACATGGGCATTTCTTCCACTTGGGCACTCTGGTTCATGAATGATCACTCATGCTGTCTTCCAGCAGAGGGCAGTAGAATACGCTCTGTAGTTCAGCAAGGTTTTTTTGGAGCTAGTGTTGATATTTTGAAAGGAAATACAGTGTTTAGATATGTTTGAAGACAGACTAATGTGAGAGTTTCTGGTGAAAAAATGGTTATGGGAAAAGGAGAGCTACATTAATTCTAGTTGTAAATCATGATAAGGAGATAATTTCTCACTGAAAGTTTTTTCTTCTTCAGGGAATTGGTAATTCATGTGTGACTCAAAAGAACTTATCACCACATAATTCTATATGTTGTAATTATCTTTTACATTTAAATAATATCCATATTGTATTTCCTAGCAGGATGGATTACAGGGAATATAAATCTCTCCCTAAGGTTATTAGTTTATTTAGTAAGGCAAATTTGTGCCATAGAGTTGCTAAAATTTGTAGTATCAAGACGAATCTGGTATTGTAACTATGAGTTCATTTATTTATGATTCAATAGACACTTAAAAACTAACTTATAAACAGGTAGAAGAAACATTTTTAGCACAGAGATCTTTTTCCAAAGCTCCGCCTCATAGACAACTCTTTCCAAAACTTGTTTGTTCATGCTATATCTGTAAACATGTTAGGATGTGCATAAGTTGTTCTTAGTACTCGCCCTTGATGTCACTATCTGTTTGATCATATTTCATTCCCAGTCACTCACATGTACACATCTCGGTCATCCACAAATATCCATACCACTCTTGTTCCCACTGTGGTTATACTATCTGGGCCATATTCAATTTGTAAGAGAGAAAGTAGAGGAAGTAAGAAAATCCAAATATTTCTCCAGATCATAAATTCCTTGAGGCATTCCAGTGTTAGAAAACTGATAGACATATGCGTCTGTCTTTATGTTACTCCTAGCCCCAAGGAAGGTAAAACTGGAATTTGAGGTAGAAAAGAGCAATGGGCAGAAAGAGGAGAGGCAGAGAGTGTTTAAACCTCGTACACACCCATTTTAAATAGCTGTCCTTGCTATGATTTTTTTTGCAATTATTTCTTTATTTTTTATTTTAAAATAGTAATACATATGCAGGAATTTAGGGATAATAGTATGGAGGTCATTTAGCACCATCAATTTTGCATGCATTTCCTTGTTTATGTGTGTTGTTCTATGTAAATTTGATCACATATGTAACTTGCTCTAACTGAACACAATCAAGATAGAAATATTCCATCACCTCAAGGTTTCCTGTGTTGTCTTTTTTTAAAAATATTTACTTTTTAGTTTTCTTAGGTGGGCACAATATCTCTATTTTATTTTTATGTGGTGCTGAGGATGGAACCCAGTGCCTACGCATGCCAGGCAAGCACGCTACCACTTGAGCCACATCCCCAACCCCTGTGCTGTCTTTTGATATCAACACTCACCCAGTGGTATTTAATTTCATTTTTATTTGGTCTTATTAGTTATACATGACAGTAGAATGTGTTTTGACATATTATACATACATGAAGTATAACTTCTCATTCTTCAAGTTGTACATGATGTAGAATTGCCTTGGAAATGTAATCCTATATGCACGTAGGAAAGTATGTCTAATTCATTCTACTATTCTTTCTATTCTTATTCCCCATCTCTTTCCTTCATTCCCCTTTGTATAATCCAAAGTACTTCTATTCTTCCCTACCCCACCCCTTTTTGTGAGGTAGCATTCGCATATCAGAGAAAACATTTGGCCTTTGGTTTTTTGAAATTGACTTATTTCACTTAGCGTGACATTCTCCAGTTTCATTCACTTACTGGCAAATGCCATAATTTCAGTCTTCTTTATAGCTGGGTAGTTTCTATTGTGTATATCTACCACATTCTTTATTCATTCATCTATTGAAGGGCACTTAGGTTGATCCCATAGTGTAGTTATTATGAATTGAGCTGCTGTAAACATTGATGTGGCTGTGTCACTGTAATATACTGATTTTAAGTCCTTTGTGTATAAACCAAGGAGAGGGATAACTGCGTCAAATGGTGGTTCCATTTCAAGTTTTCTGAGGAATCTCCACACTGCTTTTCATAGTGGTTGCGCCAATTTGCAGCCCCACCAGCAATGTATGAATGTACTTTTCCTCCCAAACCTTGCCAACATTTATTGTTGCTTATATTCTTGATATTTGCCATTCTGACTGGATTAAGATGAAATCTTAGTATAGTGTGAATTTGCATTTCTCTAATTGCTAGAAATAGTAAACATTTTTTTCATATATTTGTTGACTGTTTGTATTTCTCTGCAGCTTGGTAAGATTTAAAGTCTATATTATTTCTAATATTGCAATTTTTATAGGACTAAGAGGCTAGATGTGTTATATCTATGGTTCATTCTAACTCCAAAATCTCTGAATAGCTCCTGTAACCTGAATATTTGACTAAGTGGTTTGATGCAAGAAATTTTATCCTTGTATAATACACTTTTGTGTTGTATAAAGAATTTTAAAAATAGGAAAGATGAGATTTTTGTTCTTATGGACTTTATAGTTCAGAAGGGCTTATAAATAGAGAAATGTAATAAAAATTATAATTTCCCTTTTTTATTCTTTATTTATGTGACTAATTGATTTGCTTTTACCCTAACTCCCATAGAAAAAAGGAATAAATCATTAAATAAATAAATAAACAAGATATATTCAGAGACTGATAAGTGATATATATTAAAATCAACAGTAATATACAGAATGATTGAAGGAATAATATAGTATGCTCTGGTTGAGCTTAACTTTGATTTAGGTGGTTGGTACTTAGTGATAAGGGATATCAGAGAATTCTTATAAAAGGTTGTGAGATATAAACTAACATCTGAAGGATCCACAGATGAGAGAGTTAAAGGAAAGGTGGTGAGTGAACATTCTAGTAAAAAACAATAGTATGTGCAAGATCTAGATCATATGACTTGTTAAAAATGTTTGGGTTCTACCCAGGAGCTTTGGGTAAAATAGATGGCAGGGCTAGAGAGGCTGGCAGGAGTAAAATAAAGAATACCTTAGCCTTGTTGAAATATTCAAACTTTATCTCAGAAACATAGGAAAACAATATTCATTTAATGAAATTGCTTAAAGTTCCAATAAATGGCTTATATATGCTTCCATATAAGGTGCCATTCACTAGTTAGTGAATTCTTTCTTTTGGGATGGCAGGAACTTTTGTTTTTCTTTGTAAAAACTCCGTATTAAGCAAGTGTTTTCCATAGAATTTTAATTTCAATAGTTATCATGTATAGGTGAACATGTCATCACAGACACATCCATTGAGTAATAGGAATATGTCGGTTAAAAAAGCATTTTAAATTCCGCACATTTGAAAGCATAAGTTAGCAGACAATTCTTTATAGAATAGTTTAATCAAGAATTATGAAGGGGGACTGTAGAAGTAGCTCAGTGGTGAGAGGGCTTGCCTAGTATACTCCAGTCCCTGGCTTTGATCCCTAGCCTACTACCTCTCCCTGCCCCCAAAATAAATAAAATAACTGTGAAGGATATGAGATTCTGCCTGTCTTGCCAATTAACAAGGTTGTCTGACACGTTTCACATAAGCTGGGAAAAGACACAAGACTCCTAGGTCAGAGACAAATAACTTTATTATTCATGATAGTAGAAGTTGCCAAAGTGTAAACATTTGTGCCAGTACAAGATTCCCACAGAACAGTGTGAAGAGGGCAAGTTGCTACCTATCTATACATGCAGTGGGCTGTGTGACAAGAGAGGAGATCCAAGATTATGGAACATAAATCATTTATAATCAGCAGTAAATAAAAGCATGACTATCCTCTACTCTGAAGGAAGATGTCCTCTCTACCTACTAACACAGTAAGCAACCCTGTCCTGTGTGCCAGAGGGAGATGCTCTCTCTCTATGAGTGTTCATAATACGAACATCCTTGAAAAGATAGTTCAGAACAAAAGTTGTCAGTACAGAGTAAGCACAGAAGTGCAAAAGATTTGTAGAGAATTTTCTTTCAATATGTTTTCCTTTGTTTTAGTCAACGTAAAGCATGAGCTACAAAATCATTATATGACCCAACTAACTGCTTCTTTTATTAGAGGATTTCTGGATGTAACTTATAATGAGTCTGCATAGGTGAGATTTTGTGAATACCTAGCCTTGGTGCATTAGATCTATGCAGTTTTGCCTTGTCTGAGAGTGGCTGAGACATGTTCTGAAAGTAGCTGAGAGGTTTGAGGGCTATATATGCCCACTTTTATGACTGCTTGAAGTTTTTTAGAACTTTTAACATCTTCAAGACTGACTTTTCTCTTTATGTTAAATTTATGTGTTTATGTATAAAGCTAAAAATTTGATAAGATAAAATATGCTCAGAAATAAAGTGTTCCTTAAACATTATTTTGTGAAATTATCAAGGCAGTGATGCTGAAGAAATTGTCATGAAAAATTTTCTGTTAAACTTTTAACAGATCTTGAAGAATGGATCCTTGAAAAGCGATATTTTTTCTATAAGGCACCCATCAGTTCAGTCTCTTTCAGCAATATAAATAATATTTTAATTGTTATTTTTAATTCCAGAAGTCTAATTTTAAATTTAGTGCTACAATATTTTCATAAAACTTGTTTATTTAATATGCAATAATAATTAAAATGAGAAATATGGTATTTGTAAAACTTTGGGGGGTTGTATGCATAAAAGTATTTTCAAAATACTATAGCAGCCAAGGCCATTGTCTTAGAATATTTCAGAAAAAAATCATATTTAAAATTTAATTAAAAATAGTATATAGTATATAAAAATAGCATACAAAATAGTATATTAAAATAGCATACAAAATAGTATATAAAAATAGCATTATTTAACTTCACATAATGATTTTACTCAATTTCCATATACTGTATTAGCTGAAATCTAAAAGCAGAGATTAAATCAGTCTCTCTCTCTCTCTCTCTCTCTCTCTCTCCCCTCACCCGCGCCTCTCCCTCTCCGTCTCCCTTTCCCTCTCCCTCCTACAAACACTTACATGGTAAATACAGATAACATTTATCTTAGGATCTTAAAATTTCAATGTGAGTAGCTTTTCTATTTTTTTTTTTTGTCTAAGGAATAAAACAGCAGGATGAAGCCTCTTATATTGCTGTCACCGATGTTTTATTTTTGTATTTCATGAAATAATTGTATGTTAAAAACTGACACAGCATGGTCTGGAGTCTCAGATTTTCTAGCTAATTTTGTGCAGTCAATTTTGATTAACACTCTTATTTATGTGACAATAGTGTACTTTACTGAGCCTTGCATTCTAGAAATGAGCAACAGTTAAGGAATCCTGTCACTCCTGTGTCCTTAGAAATGACTTACTGCAAAGAACAATCCTTCCTCATAGGACTTGGATAAGACTCCCAGTTAACTCCAGGTGACAATGTCATATGTTCATTTTCCAAATTCCCATCCCTTGTTTCATAAATGATTAGTCAATCCATTTTTATCCACTGACCCATGTGAATAAAAATCCTGAGTTGATAAAACTTTAGTTGAGATTATCTATTTCCCCTAGGACCCTGAAGTTTAACTCTCATGCTGAGCTAGCATACAATCCCTCCTGAATGACCCCTCTGAGAACCAGCTGACCAAAAGTAAGATGGTCTCTGATTAACTATCTTATAACTCCACCCAAAACTTTCTAGACTTGTTCAATATTCCCTGTGAAAGAAAGTCCTTTTCTACCTGAGCTTTGGGATGCTGAGATCTTAAAGTGGAGGGTTCTTCTCATTGCAATAGGTCCTCTTTCTTTCTTTCAGTGATGCTTTTGAATAATGTTTATGTTCAAGTAAGCCCAGATTAGTTTTTGTTTATACATGTTTAGTCTTCAACGCCATTCTTCTTTTTACCACTCTGTAAAAATATTGAGAATTTTGTCTATAAGGAAAATTATGTTTGGTTCAGAGAAATGTTCAAAATGCTTTACTGATGTTTCTACAAATACGTGAAATACATCTAAAATGTCAAGTTCACTTTCTAAGGAATTCACTGAAGATGAAACATGATATAGCAAATGTTGTCAAATCCACTATTAACAAACATACTTCCAGGGAATGTGAAACCTAGGAAACTGAAAACAGAGGCTCTGTGACTGTAATAATTTGTGGTTGGATACCTTTACTGAAGTTCCAGCAACTTTGGATTTTAAGTATGAGGGTCATTTTGCCCATGTACAGCCATCTGAGGGTCAAGGTATATTCTGGGAGCTGGGAAGTTGCTCTTGTCCACTTGGTCTCACCTGTATATAGCAATTTCAAAGGCTTTTTTTTTTTTTTTTTGGTGGTGCTGGGGCTTAGAACCCAGGGCCCTGTGCATGCCAGGCAAGCAATCTACCAGCTGAGCTATATTCCCGGCCCAAGACATTTATTTTCGAGCTCCCAGATCACTCACCTGTTTTTCAGCTAGAGAGATGCTCGAAGATAAAAGAAGGGATCAGAAAAGTGTTCCAAATGCAACATATTGAGAGACCTTAAGAAATAACAAGTAAATTGGATTTCATCACCTTCTGGATTAAAAGTCCTCACTGGCTCCCTGTTGTAGTTATCATTACATACAGGTTCTTCACTAGGGCTACATGACTGTGACACTTCTATACCCTCATCTCCACTTCCATTCCTGGCAGCCTCTCTGGCCTCACACAGCCCCTACAAAACAAACTCTCTTTAACCTATGGGCCTATCACCTGCTGTTAGGAATGTTCTTCCCTCCCTGTCAAGCTGGTTAACACTTGCTCATCTTATGTGATGGAGCAACATGGCTTATCACAATTTTCACTGTATTATCTATATGGCATTAAATAAGATTTAGAGAGGTTATGGAAGTTTCCTGGGGTGTAAGGCCAGGAAAGTGCTGAACCCAAATTCCAACTGAAGTGCTCTGACTCCAACATCATTCCTATACCTAACTCTTTGCAAAACTGTCCCCGAAATGGCTTTCTGTGTGCTAAGCCTTCTGATATATAATTTGCACACATCCATTCAGTTAAGTTTGGTAACAATCCCAGAAGGCAGTGTTATTAATATCATCACTCTCATTTTACACATAAGAAAATCAAGGCATTGAGAGTAATTATCCTGATTTGAAAGCACAATGTTTGTGCAACCAAGGGAACTTATAGCAAATTGGCCAAACCAAAATCAAAACGTAGGAACCTTGATTTCAGTCTTTGCTTTTAATTAGTTTTGCACATGGCTCCCAGTACAGCTGTTTCCCTGTGACTTCATGGATGTAGGGACCCTGTCTGCATTATTCAACAGCACATAGCCAGCACAATGCTAGGATCAGACATGCAAATTAATAATTTATATATATATATGCACATATATATATGTATATATGTATATATATGTATATATATATATACATATATATACATATGTATATATGTGCATATATATATATATATAATTTATATATATAATGAGTGGAAGACAATATGTTGGTCTTTGCAATCATGAATGAAAACTTTGCTTGCTCAAGCCAACTTGTATTTCATCATCAGAAATTAGTCTCTAAAATCTTTTGCTATCTACTCTTCTGACAGAGGATTATTACTAGAATATATAAAGAGCTCAAAAAACTTGACACTAAAAAAGTCAAATAACCCAATGAATAAAAGAGCAAATAAATAAACAGACACTTCTCAAAAGAAGAAATACAAAGGCCAACAGAAACATTAAAAACAATGTTCAATATCATTGGTTATTAGGGAAATGAAAATTAAAGCTACAGTGAGATTTCATCTCAAAGCAGTCAGAATGGCAGTCATCAAGAATACAAATAATAATAAATGCTATAAAGTATGTGGAGATAAAGGAACATTTTCGCATTATTGGTGGGACTATGAGTTAGTACAACCACTATGGAAATCAGTAATGAAGTTTCCTCAAAAGCCTAGGAATGGAACTACCATATGACCCATTTCTTGATATTTATCCTGAAGAACTGAAGTCATCTTACTACATTGATACATGCATACCCATGTTTATAGCAGCACAATTCATAATAGCCAAACTATGGAATCAGCCTAGGTGTCCATCAATGGATGAATGAATAAAGACAGTGTGGTATTTATATGCAATGGAATTTTATTCAGCCATAAAGAAAAATGGAATCTATCTTAAATATTATTTTTAAAAATTCTAAAGTTATAAATGAATAAATGCATTAAATAAAGTATTTTAAATCTGTGATGAAGGGCTTACTCAAAAATATATACATAAGGAAAATTGCTATTCATAGCCATAGCCATAGCCATTGGAAGTGCGCATGATACATGCATCAAATGCATGTATCATGCTTTGATCCTATCCACCCTCCCTACTCACTTCCAGCCATAGCCACTGGAAGTGAGCATGAGCTCTCAGCTTTAGGACTTGAAATAAATTTGAATTTTAAAGAAACAAGACCAGAGAACATGAAATTTTGAATACAATTTAAAGTTCTGGCTCTAAACTTATTCAGCACTTTCTGTTATCTGTCTAGTGTACTGACTGGTGTATACTAGTAATCAAAGAATATTTGTCAAGTGAGTAAATGAAAGGATCTGTTTCCATTTTTATGACAAGAGGATTTTCCCCAAAGTGTCTATGTTCAAGAAAGTTTTTGTTGATAAATATGATTTGATCCGATGGTTAGGATTTTAACATGACTAATTTATAAAAAAATTGAAATTTCCAAAGTCATAACTTTGTGTTCTAGGAGATATATGTCCCTGTAACTATTAGGTACATGCTTTCATACCGGGTACTAAACCAGACAACTGGGGAAAATGCAAATACCACATGCATTCAGCATAGTACTGTGCTTTCCCCATATTCTAAGGGAGTCACAGGCAATCTTCTCCAAAACCCTTTCAATAGAGCCATCACAACAGTCTTCTGTCTCAGAATCATTGTAATAGTTTTATAACCTCTAGGATAAAAGACGTGATTTCTGGTGAAATTTGGTCATTCATTAAGAAAACAGAAATCTATTCACTAAAAAAAAATGAAAGTTAGTTAAGCTAAGTGGGGAAAATATTTACAAAGCCTGAAAGGAAACAGCTTTCCATACCTCCTGCTACATCCAGTCCTCCCAAATATATCTTGACTCTGCTAGTAAATGGGGCTCAATCATATAATAGAAACAATAAGCATATTTACCTCCTTTTTGGTGTTGTTTAAGGATACAATGATTAATACAAAGGATGTTTTGCTGTAGATGATATGATAAGCTATTGGTTGTTTTTTTTATTACTACTTTATTTAAGTCTTGGTTTTAACAGTTTCTCTCAGAGATTACACATTAGAGACTGGTATGGATACTGAGTTTTTGTGTTAATGCATGAGATACTTTGCACTTATCACTTCTCGTTCTGGCATTGTAAACCTGAAAACATTTCTAGGGTTTCCAAAACATTGTGGTTGTCTTTATCTCCTCCAGAAATTTTGCTTATTTTACATCTTGGAATAGTACTTATTTGTGTATTTTTGGGGGATGGGTTAAAATTTATATTTTATTATAATTATTACTGCATATTAACTATGCAAATCAATGAGTTTCAAGTGTGTCATTTCTACATATGCATGTATCATGCTTTGATTATAACCACCCTCCCTAATACACTCTCTGGTCCTCCCCTCCCTTGCTCTCCCCTGGTCCCTTCTTCTTCCCTAATAGTCTCCTAATGTCAAAGGATCTTTTTAATTCTTCTTCTTCTTCTTCTTTTTTTTTTTTTTTTTTGTTGGCGGTGCTGGGGGTTTTTAAATTCTTTTTAGTTTCTACATATGAGAGAAACATGCAATGCTTGCCTTTTGGTGTTTTTTCCTTAACATAATGCACTATATTTCCTTTCATTTTTCTGCAAATGGCATGGTTCTTCATGGCTGAATAATACTCTATTGTATACTGTGTGTGTGTGGATGTATGTGTGCATGTGTGCATGTGTGTGTGTGTGTGTGTGTGTGTGTGTACAGGCAGCTATGCTGATGTCATAGTCTGGCTATATTACAAGTAGAATCCCAATAAACAGGTGTAAACTGATATCTCTTTTGTATGCTGATTTTATTTCTTTTGGATAAATACCCCGGAGCAGCATAACTTGATTACATTATAGTTCTATTTTTAGATTTTGAGGAGCCTCCATACTGTTTTTCACAGTGGTTATACAAACATACATTCCCACCAATGGTGTATAAGTGTTCCTTTTCCCCTGAATCCTTGCCAGCATTTGTTAATTTTGGGGTTTTGATAATAACCATTCAAACTGGGATAAGGTGGAATCTCGATGCAGTTTTGATTTTCAGTTCATTGACAGCAACAATGTTGAGCATGTTAAAAATATATTTATTGGCAATTTGTACCTCTTCCTTTGAGAAATGTTTGTTCAGATCATTTATTTATTGATTGATTCGATTACTTGTTCTTTTGATTTGATTTTTTTTGTTGTTTTGTACATTCTGTAGATCCTCTGTCAGATGAATAGCTAGCAAAGACTTTCTCCCATTCTGTAGGTTGTCTCTTTGCTGTCTTGATTGTTTTCTTTGCTGTATAGAAACTTTTTAATTTGATATGACCCCATTTGGCAATACTTGCTTTTATTTCCTGAGCCACTGGAGTCTTATTTGGAAATTGTCACCTCTGCCCATATCGTGAAGTGTTTCCCATTTCCCATATGTTTTCTTGTAGTAGTTCCGGGTCCTCCATTAAGTTCTTTGATCTATTTAGAGTTGATTTTTGTAAAGTGTGTAAAGGAACTAGTTACAATATTCTACATGTGGATATCTATTTTTTCCTAGAACCACTAGTTGAAAAGACTGTCTTTTCTCCAACATGTGTGTCTGACACCTTTGTTGAAAATCGCATAGCTATAGATGCATGGCTTCATTCCTGGGTCTTCTACTCTATTCCCTTGGTTTACATGTCTGTTTTTATTATTATCAGTGTTTTTGTTATTATTGGTTGTAGTATATTTTGAAATCAGGTATTGTAATGATTCCATCATTGCTCTTCTGCTTATGGGTGCTTTGGGTATTTGGAGTCTTTTGTGTCTTCATATGAATCTTAGGATTGATTTTTCTAGTATTCTGAAGAATGTCATTGAAATTTTGATGGGATTGCATTGAATCTGCAGATCACTGTGCATAGCATGTTCATTTAGCAATAATAATTCTTCCAGTCCATGAATATGGGTGGTCTTTCCACATTTTATGGTCTTCAATTATTTTCTTCAGAGTTTTATAATTTTCATTGTAGAAATATTTTACCTCCTTGGTTAGGCTTATTCCTAGGGGTTTTTGTTTTTTTAGTCAACTATGAATAGGATTATTTTCTTTATTTCTTTCCCAGCAAGTTCATTATTGGTGCATAGAAAAGCTACCAATTTTTGTATGTTGATTAAGTATTTTGCTCCTTTGTTGAGTTTATCTGTTCTAAGAGTTTTCTGGTGGAGCTTCTGGTGTCTAACTACAGAATCACATCATTAGCCAATAGTGATAATTTGTCTTCTTCCTCTCCCATTTGTATTCTTTCAATTTCTTTTTCTTGCTCTGGCTTAAACTTCAAGTACTATACTGAATAAGAGTGGTAAGAGTGGACACTCCTGTGTTGTTTCTGATTTTAGAGGAAATGCTTTCAGTTTTTCCCGTTCAGTATGTAACAGTCCTTGAATTATTCATTCATTTGCCCATCATTTGCAGAAAATAAACACCCACTGTGTGCAAGGTAGGTACTCAGTTTCTGAGAATGCAGTGACAGTCAAGATATAGGGATTTATTTTTCAAATCCTAATGTTATTTAATATTAACAGTTCCAATATTTGAAATAATATTAACAGCTAACATCAACTGATGTGTTAGGCGCTATTGTTTTATATGGAATATTTTATTTAATACTTACAATAACTCAATGATGTCAATGCTATAATTATCTTCAATTTGTAATTGTGGAAACTGAGAATCATCTGTCTCATAAGAGAGATAATTAAGCTAATGATTATAAAAATATCTCTGATAAATGGCATGACAAGAATAAATGGTGGCATGGGAGAACAAAAAGGGAAAAGCACCTGGTTTAAGGAATCATAGAAGGTATCTGTGGTAGGCATAATTCTAAAGATTAATTTCCAAGATTTCCCACCCTAACCCCTGGGGCTGTGACCATAATGTGAAATCACACTCATGGTTATCTTATTTTAGATGGTAAAATGAATTTTACAGATGTAATCAGTGCTTCTAATTAGTTGATTTGAGACAATCAAAGGGAGACCACCAGGGTGGGCACCATCTAATTATGTGAGCCCTGTATTTTTTTATTGGTTCTCTTTAGTTGTACATGACAGTAGAATCCATTTTGACATAATTATAAAAGAATGGAATATATCTTGTTCTAAGTGAGCTTTTTAAAAGAAAAGATTCTTCTCCCTCCCCTGCTATCTTGGAGCAGAATGGAAAGTCAGAGAGATATGTTTTTGGCTCCATGTACTGCTTCTGGTTTGAAGATAGAGAGGACCATGTGAAAAAGACCTAAAAGTAGAACATGAAAGCTGCTAAAAATGCCTGATTATAGTCAGCAAGGAAATGGGGACTTTAGTTGTACAACCACAAGGAAATATACTTTGTTACTCATCTGAATGAGTTTGGAAGATTTTCCCTGAGAGGTTCCAGAAGACAGTCTAGACTGGCAGGTACCTTGATTTGACCTTATGAGTGTATAAGTAGAGAACACAGTTGAATCTAGCTGGACTTGTGACCTACAGCAATGTGCACTAATAATTAATTTGTTATCTATTTATTGTGCTAATTTGTATCTATTTATTTTGAGAGTGGATCTCACTAAGTTTGTGGTGATACATTAGACAATTGGTAACTAATGCAGCTGTACTGAATTCATCACTTTTAACCTGATTGGGTGGTAAGTAGGAGCTAAAAGGCAACAAAGGTTACCATATTTAACCACATAATCATCACAGATTTTTATGCCAATTTTGTTTTTTGCAAAAAAAGTGGTGTATGATCATTAAGTGAAGCATTTTAATGTACCAGTATTACTTAAAATTATTTATTACTAACCTCTCTTTGATGCAAGATTAGAATGCATGGAACACTTGTGAATATGCATTAAAATTTAATATTCCAAATCCACGTTATTTCTTTGAGACAGTTTAGTGAACAATTTTCTGGTCTAAAAAAACAAAGGTTACACATTAGTTGTCATTGATTTTTGTCTTATTTGCTATATTACACTTGAGAAAATTTACTGCAGTGTTATGAAGTATGGATTTACAAAATTTAATTTTCTGTGTCCTAAGATTTTGTGCTACTATCATTGGTTTCATTATCTAACCCAATGTCTTCAGCACCACTCATATAATTCACCTGCCTTCCTGCTTCCTTTGTGTTTATGGCTCTTCATTGAGTTGAGTGACAATACCCTTAGCATTGCAGCACCCTAAACAAACCACACAAGGTGGCTTTTGGAAATACACTGACACCACATGTGAACTAAGAAGTCTAAACCTGAGGCTCTCAGTGTGTGGGAACACAAATGTGTGTCCATAAACCACTGTGAATACCTTGATGCTCTGTTTAGCTTTTAATTAGCATTATGAACAAAATTATGCCATTATAACTTTGCAATTATGCAATGAAAGGTTTTAAAATTTTTGGACAAAAACAACCAGAGGGGGAAAATTATGTACTGGCGATAATTATGCTGTGAAATACAGTATACCTACAGTGTTCCAAGCTTAGAGAACTATACTGACAGAATCTTAGATCATGGAGAGTTCCGTGTGTCATGGGGAGCAGACACAGAGGATGATATAGGAGAAGCAGGAATACAAGATAAAGCTAGAGGTGGCTGGAGAAAAGAGCAAAGGTTGAGTCCAAAGGACTGTACAAATCATGTAGAAGAGTTGGACTTTATTAAGATAAAGGGCAATAATTTGTGAAATGGAACAAAAAGGAGAAAGAAGGGAGGCTGGAAAACCAGATGGGAAGGGACACTGCAATTAGGAGTTGATGATGTCCTGAACCAGGAGTTTGGGTACCTTATACAGTTAATCCCTGGGTCCTAAAAATTAACTTATAGTACTATGATATTAATTTTTTAGAACCTAGTGACTAACTGTAGAAGAGGGTAGAGATAGGGAAACATTTGAGATGATTAACAGGTTTCTGTTTGGGACAACTGTATAGAAGCATCTTTAGCAGTGTTGAAAATTTAGAAGGAAAAATTGTTTGAAGGAGGGAATTGATTAAGAATTCATATTTAATATATATTGGTTTGAAGATGTTGTTTTTCACAAGGCACTAACCATTAGAACTTGACTATGGGGAGGTAGAGTGCAGGAGAATAGTATGATTGAGAATTCATTACCCATTGTATTGCACTAGGCTAAGCTACAGTGGCAAATAGATCCTCTGTCCTTCTAACAATTTCAGTGTTGTAGCATAACAGAAGTTTAGCTCAGAATAAGTGTGCTTCCCTTAAGAGATCCAGTTTTGAGTCTGTATCTCTGCTGTTTCTATGACCTTAGTTCTTACCCTTGAGTTCTTTAACACTATCTGAAGACAATTTTTGTTGTTACAATTGGGAGAGATGCTAATGCTATCTACTGCATGGAAACCAAGGGTCTGCTAAACATCCTACAGCAGACAAGACTGTTCCACATAATAAAGAATTATCTGGCTCAAAATGTGAATAATGCCAGCATTGAGAAACCTTGCCCTAGGGCTTTATCATATACCTCCCATTGAAAAGGATAAGGAGAAAAGGACATGGAGAAAGTGCATGGCTGGTTTTGACTGGGAAAATCTGGACGTGGCAAATATCACATTCACTTACCTGATGGAGAGAACCTAATTGCATGATCACAAAAATAAATTTAATCTTGCTCAGGAGTTGGCAAGCTAGGCACTCAGAACCAGTCTAGCCCACTATCTATTTCTAATGAACATTTACTGGAACACAGGGATGACCATTTATTTACAGATTGTCTATTGCTACTTTGATGGTACAGTGGGAGAATCAAAGACCACATGATCTACAAAGACTAAAATATTCATTACCATTATCCGGTTCTTTATAGAAAACATCAAACCCACAATAAAGGGATACACCCAGGACAAAGATAGAGTGGATTGTGTTAGATGACTTTTCTTTACCTCAAGAGAAGACATGACAATTGAAATTATGGTAGAAGATATTGTTGCACAGGGAGAATGGGTATGGTGAAAACATAAAGGATTCTAATATTGAAGCCCACAGTTAGCTTTTATTGGTAGAAGGAACAATGAACTTGGAAGGAGGACTAAACATAGACTTGTGCATATGTCATACCTTAGCATCTTTTTTCCAAATAGATTTTTTTTGTGTGTGTAGTGCTGGAGATCAAATGCAGGGCCTTAATGCATGGTATGTAAGTATTCTGCCACTGAGCTAGGACCCAGCCTTCAGAATTTTTATATGATATGAAATATACAACTAAGGAAATGCAATGTTAAATAGACTTGAAAACTCAAGATTGTGGCAATAACCCATGTGTCCACATTTATTTTAAAAATTGTTTTCTGCCTTTTAGGAGGTAGTAATTGAGTTATTTCAAATTTCCATGTCTTGGTCTTTTTGAAAGACATTATAAAGATGGGGAGAAGCTGACTGTAATTGAACCCAGGGGCAGTTAACTACTGGGCTAATCCCATTTTTTTCTATTTTTTATTTTGAGAGAGGATCTCACAAAGTTGCTTAGGGCCTCACTAAGTTGCTGAGGCTGGCTTTGAACTTGCAATCCTCCCGCCTCACCCTCTGGTGTGGACACCCAGCTTCATTTTTATTTTTGAACCTTCATTTTGATGCATGGCATAAATTAGACCTCAACACACTCTGGGTCTCTCTGGTTGCATCACTGTCCCAGTGTTGTGTGGGGAGGACATGTGTAGCACCAAGTGAGGGGGACATCTGGTCGGGGTTTACTTTTGTTGATGCTGGAAACTACAGAGAGACCCATCCTTCTTTGGGTCTGAAAGCCTTCAAACTATATTCCTTGTAACCTTTGCCAGCTGGCTTCTAATTAGGTTTTGTTAATGGGAGACCATGATTGGAATTAGAAGGAACAAGAGAGGGAAATGATGCTCTTATATTTCCTGTTCCTGCTAGTAGCCCTTCAGCAGAAGAGAAAGGTTAAGGCTCCAGCCTCGAGCTTCTTTTGTGCTCCCAGCATTAGGGCACTGTGCTCCTTCAAAAGTGCTACAGCACCAATCTCAAGGTGGCTTTCTCACAGGTCCATGCAAGGACCATGGGCAGGAGAGATCTCAAGTTTCCAGATTGAGGTAACTTTGACTCTTACCTTGCGTTTGCCCAGTTCTAGTGATGGTGGCTGCTTTTTCATTGACTAATATTAAGATGATAGTGTTTCACTTGTGCTCTTTCAGGCTTCTAACACTCACTTGTTTTTTCTTCTCTTTGAAATCCTAGAGGGGTCTCTGAATTCCTATCTGGTCTTTGATTGCATGTGTCCCCAGGTTTCTCCTAAGTGTTCATGCATCAAACCTGGCAGGACTCTGTATGCTAGCCAGCTATCGGGGATGCTCCCTGTGAGCTTGATACAGCAATGGCAGCTTTTTCTTTTCTTTCTTTCTTTCTTTCTTTCTTTCTTTCTTTCTTTCTTTCTTTCTTTCTTTCTTTCTTTCTTTCTTTCCTTTTTGAGAGAGAGAGAGAGAGAGAGAGAATGAGAATTTTAATATTTATTTTTTAGTTATCGGCGGACACAACATCTTTGTACGTGGTGCTGAGGATGGAACCCGGGCCGCACGCATGCCAGGAGAGTGCGCTACCACTTGAGCCACATCCCCAGCCCCTGCAGCTTTTTCATTCCTGCTTTCATCCACAATATCCTGGGCTGTCTGTGCCATGTAGAGAGATTTTGGTAGAAATTCTGTGAGGCTAAAAGAACACCTATCAAGACACAAGCCACACAGGCATTTCTTTTGCTTCCGCTTAATTGCTGGCTTTTCTTCCTCACTAATGGTTTTCTCCAGGATGAGGATATTGTTCTGTGTCAGGAGATTCATAACCCAATCTCACCTCCAGACGTAATCCAATCTCTGAGATGCAGAAATAGCCAAACTGTTTGAAATGCTCCTTTCCCCCTTTTTCTTTCCCTAACCCATGGGCTATTTTTTTTTTTTTTTTTTGGTGTGTGTGTGTGTGTGTGTAAAAAGAAATTCCTGACTGATAAACTATTTTTAATTAATTTTTTAATATGTGCTAATTAGTTATACATGACAGAAGAGTGCACTTTGGAACATCATACATAAATGGAGCATAACTTCTTATTATTCTGATTGTACATGATGTAGAATTACTCCAGATTGTGTAGTAAAATATGCACATAGGGTAATAATGTCCAATTCATTCTACTATCCTTCCTACCCCACATACCCCCTCCCTTTCCTTCACTCTGCTCTGCCTAATCTAATGTAACTATTCTTCCCTAACTGCCCCATCCCCCAATATACCCCGCCCCGCCCACTTATTGTGAATTAGCATCTGCATATCAGAGAAAACATTCAGCACTTTTTGGGGGGCGATTGGCTTATTTCACTTAGCATGATATTCTCCAGCTCCATCCATTTACCAGCAAATGCCATAATTTCATTCTTCTTTAAGGCTGAGTAATATTCCACTGTGTATATAGACCACATTTTCTGTATCTATTCATCTGTTGAAGGACACCTAGATTGGTCTCATAGTTTATCTATTGTGAGTTGAAATGCTATAAACATTCATGTAGCTGCATCACCATAATATGCTGATTTTAAGTACTTTGGGTATAAACCTAGGTGTGGGATAGCTGGATCAAATGGTGGTTCCATTCCAAATTTTCTGAGGAATCCCCACATTGCTTTCCATAATGGCTGCACCAATTTCAGTTCCGCCGCAATATATGAGTGTAACTTTTCCCCCACATCCTTGCTAACATTTATTTTTGCTTGTATTCCTGATAATTGCCATTCTGACTAGAGTGAGATGAAATCTTAGATTAATTTTGATTTGCATTTCTCTAATTGTTAGAGATATTGAACATTTTTTTATATATTTGTTGATTAATTATATTTCTCCTTCTGTAAAGTGTCTGTTCAGTTCCTTAGCCCATTTATTGATGTTTTTGGTGTTTCTTTTTGTGTTCTTTATATATCCTGGAGATTAATGCTCTATCTGAGGTGCATAGATGCATGTGGTAAATATTTTATCCCATTCTGTAGGCTCTGTTCACCTCATTAATTGTTTCTTTTGCTGAGAAGCTTTTTAGTTTTAATCCATCTTATTTATCAATTATTGATTTTTCTTCTTGTACTTGAGATGTAACAAAAGAGGTGAAATCTCTCTACAATAAAAACTACAGAACACTAAAGAAAGAAATTGAAGAAGAACTTGGAAGATGGAAAGAACTCCCATGCTCCTGTATAGGCAGAATTAACATTGTCAATATGGCGGTACCACCAAAAGCATTATACAGATTTAATATAATTCCTATTAAAATCCCAATGACTTACTTCATAGAACTAGAAAAAGCAATCACGAAATTCATTTAGAAAAATAAGAGACCCAAAGCAATTGCCAAAGCAATCTTTAGCCAAAAGAGTAAAGCAGGAGGCATCACAATACCAGAACTTAAACTATACTATACAGCTATAGTAACAAAACAGCATGATATTGGCATCAAAACAGACACATGGACCAATGGTACAGAATAGAAGACACAGAGACAAATCCACATAAATATAATTATCTCATACTAGACAAAGGCACCAAAAATTGGAGAAAAGATACCCTGTTTAACAAATGGTGCTGGGAAAATTGGAAATCCATATGTAACAAAATGAAATTAAACCCCTATCTCTCACCGTGCACAAAACTCAATTCAAAGTGGATCAAAGACTTAGGCACCAGAACAGAGACCCTGTGCCTAGTAGAAGTAGGCCTAAATCTTCACCATGTCCACATAGGATCTGACTTCCTGATTGATAAGCTTTTAAACCTCAAGTCTCCCTTAGGCCTTAAGATTTTGAAACTGATAATTTGTACAAAAGTTTGACTCTTTTGTTGCCTGCATACTTTGGGGTCATATTCCTTTCCTGAGGCCACTTGGACAAAGTGTTAGTTGCTCCAAAGTGGGGGAGGAAGGTAGGAATACAAGGCCTACCGGCTAGTTTTCAAACTAGCATCCTGCCACAAATGTTTTTAATTCTCTCAGAATTGAATTCCCTTTTTTCCGCAGATCTACACCCTTCCCTTTCCATGCTTCTTTGATTTTCAGCTCCCTCCTGCCACTCCTGTTTCCCAGAACTGAGCCATGTTTGTGCTGGGACACCCGTGTAAGTTTTCATAAGAGCTGGCACTTACCATGTTCTAAAATCCAAGAGAAACCCAGAAGCCTGACAGTAGGAAAATGTTCCACTGCCCTTTGTACCTTCAGTCTCTAGGACACAGCCTGGCATAGAAAAGGGTTTGATATACTGAGGAGAAATTGATCTTCAGGTACAAAATTATTTGTTGAAATTCCAATATTAAAGAAAATAAGTAGCCAGGTATGGTGATGCGTGCCTGTAATCCCAACTAATAGGGACGCTGAGTCAGGAGGATCACATGTTTGAGAGCAACCTGGGAAACTTAGTGAAACCTTATCTCAAAATAAAATTTTAAAAGGGCTTGGCAAATACTTCCATGGTAGAGTGCTTGCCTAGCATGTGTGAGTCTCTGGGTTCAATTCTAGTAGTGTCCCCACACAAAAAGACAATGGCTAAAACATAACACCAATAGTCTCCTTTTGTGCCCTAAGCAGTTCAGAAACACTGATTCCAATTATGACAGTAATTCTCTAAATAGATAAGTACCATTATTCTCATCTTACAGATGGAAAAATTGTGGAAACACAGAGAGGTTCAGCAACTTGCTTAAGGTCACATTGTAGAAAGTGAAATAACCATAATTTGAATACTGGCAGTTTGGCTTTAGAGTCCATAGCTCAGCCACTAGGCCTTACCACTTTCTCACATGTTGACTTGATTTTTGAAAGAAGATGACACACTGTGTAAAGGATCCTGATACATATTTTAAAAATCCCATTGTTCTAAAATGCTTCCCAAGAGGCATAAAAGAAAATGGATTTTATTGTTTTACTTCTCACTCCTAAGGATAATTTATTGACATATTTATTTTAAAAGAATGAGATGACAAGAGGTAAAGTTTCTATCACTCTCAGCTCAGCTCAGCTGTTCATAGAGCTACATGGTCATGTTCTGTCCTATCATTGGAGAGAATATACCCGCAAGGCAGAGAAAAGCAAAAGGAACACAGAGCCAGGAAGCATCACCCTTACTGTTAAGGTGGGTGAAAAGAAGGCAGGAGGAGAAGAGCTTAGGAATCATTCCAGTGCTCTGATTTTTTCCAGAGAAAATAATATACAGTAATTCAGAGATTTCATTCATTTTTCTAGAACCACCAAACTTAAGTCAAATAGTAACTCTAATGAAATAAACAGCATGATAATGAGACTTAAATTGATTATTGAAACAGTCTGAAGACAAACATTTCTCTGTATATAAATTTGATTTACTCCTTCATTAAACTTAAATTTTATGCCGTCATTATTTATTTTGTGTGAATATAAGAGGTCTGTACAATTTTTTTCTGTGCAAGTATTGGTTAATCTGAAAAAGCTTCTTCATTCTTTAATTACTTATTATAACACTGGAAATCAGACAGACTTTTGTTAGCTACTTTTTGAACTGTACACTATGATAACGATTTTACCTTTATTCTTACTGAAATTCTTATACCTGACTAGCTTTCTTTATTGTTTTATATTAATTATATCTACTTGCAACTAATATGCTATCATGGAAATATTTACTTATTCAAATAAATATAAGTAGCCATAAGTTACCATGAAGGAAGCAAGTTAGATTGAGTACTGAAAGACAACAGCAAAACTAGAAGGTCCTTTGGCCCACTTTGGACAAAGAACAAACACACGTTTATTTATTCATTTATTTAAAAAGTGTTGAGTACCTATTATATACAAGGCAAAAGTTGATGTTAACAATGTCTATTAGAATATGATAATAAATGATGATTCTAAACAGGACCAGTCCATCAATTCACTTAGGTTCTAATGGCTGGTTAAGTTAAATGATGGGTGCTGTCCATTTAAGGCTCTTAGAACACCCAAAAATCCTGGTAAGTAATATGCACTGTAGTTATAGTTATGCTTTTGTTTCCAAGGCTAATAAATAACAACACCCCATTAAGGTGTTTAGAACCCAAACTAGTCACAACTAAGGGTGAAGAAATAAGCTCGTAATATAAGCCAGATCTAATTTTTGATTATTGGTGAACATTGGACATGGTATATAAACTACATTAAACACCGAGGAGATATGCATATCAAAATGCCATATTAAATACATATGTATTGTTAATCATAAATGGAATAAATAAAGTTAACGTGGAAATTTCATTAAGAAAACGGTTACCCACATTATTTGTATATGACTTCCCTATTAAATTGAAATACTTACCATTTTTGTTTTATGTGTATATTTTACAACATGGGAAATTTTATGTAAGGTGGAATCAGTTATTTTGTGATGAAATTTGGAACTGCAGCAGAATCTCAGCTTTATTATATTTCAAAAAAATTTTGAAGCCACGAATAATGGTAAAATTAAAAAATGGAACAACATATGAAATCACAATTAATTATTTTTACAATTTTTTATTTAAGGTCTCCCACTGTGAAACTATAAAGTCCTTTTTTATGGAATTCCTTAGTAGTGTTTTCTCTATAATTGGATTTAATCTGGAACATTTAAAGTTTCATTGGTCATAATTACTTTTTTCTTTACCCCATTTCTTTCTTTATTTATACATTTATTTTATTGTTTTTTGAGATAGGGTCTCACTAAGTTGCTGAGGATGGCCTTACACTCGTGATCCTGCTGCCTCAGCCTCTCTATTAGCTGGGATTACAGAAATACACTATCATGCCTAGCTTATAGTTCTTCTTTTCTGTACAGATTCAAAGCTCAAAAGATTTTAAGAATTATTAGTCAGTAAAAATAATTTATGTGATTTCTATATGAAATAAATGAGCTTTTCCTCTCAATTAAATATAATACAAATATTCCCCATGGAGTTAAAATATGGTAGATTTTTAAAAGTAATTGAAATATGTTAATGAGAGGATAATATTTTCATGCTAAACTAAGTTTGGGAATTCACACATTATTAAAATGATTTTTTAATATAGAGGATGACCTATGTATTCACTTGCCTACATAGAATTTTGAAAATTGTTAACAATATAAGGTATAGTACCATGTGGTGCCAAATCAGGTTTCTCAACATATCCAGGATTATGTGGACCAAACTTTCATTCGATTAGTCCCTGGCCTCTGTTGCAATTGGGAACCTCTTGTTTTCAGTGTCTTAAGAAAAGTATAACAGAGCTGTAAGAACAAGCTATGAAAAAAAATAAATAAATAAATAAAATGAATCATCCTAACAGCAAAATCTTCTCTGATCAATCTGTTTCGTTTTCTTTATTGAACACAGACCCTAATGTTTTGTGCCTCTAAAGGTTTAGAACACAACTATTGGCAGGTAGAGGAAGCACAAAAGAAGTGGTTCTCATCTTAACCCTAAAATCAATGGCCACTGGTGTTTTAAAAGGGCCTCCACTAGTTCCCTGGTCTCTTCTATGATCTCTGAGGGGAAGGACATCCCAGAAAGATCACTGTTCCTGTTCCCATACATTTTCAGACAAAACACCACTGCTTTCCATGAAGAAGAGCCCAAGAGTGGTGAAGCTGCCCTCTCCTGTGTCCATCTACCTTCCCCTAAAGGCAGTCTGTTTTGCTTTAACTGTTAAGTGGGTAACATGAGGAGAATGGAGAGAAAATTCATTTCTTATCCTTACAGTGGTATAACTTCTGAATGTCTTCTTAGCTATCGGGGGATAAATGGATCTGGGAGGCCATCATAGAAGGAACAGAGTTTTCTGGAATTTTTAAATACCACCAAGGCATTGGTAGTTGGGTAGGCTAGGTGTGACCAAATTTTTAGAATTGCAGTCAGTTCACAGGACAAAAATTCATGACTGCCCTTTTTAGTTCCCCAAACATTTATTAATGAATTAATTTCCAGATTGGTCTATTTAGTGGAAAGAGGCATTGTTCTGTTAACAGGGAGTTGAGGAAAGACTGGAGCTGTAAGCACTGGTGGTGGATTCCAGTTTGGTCATGCTTTCTGATCCCTAACTACAAAGCTGGATAAGAAAGTGCATTGGTTAAATGTGAAAAAGCATGTGCTGCCTCTCCAAAGTCCAGAAGTGCTTCAAAACTGTGATGTATATAATTCAGAACAATAAACTACGTGCACAAAAGGAGTTTATCATAACATAAAATTAAAAAGTGACAATTTCATCACACGGTTACACTGCTGTTTTCCTTTTTTTTTTTTTTTCATTTTTTGGATTTGTCCTTTTTTTTTTGTTTTGTTTCATTTTTCATTTCCACTTTTGTTTTATATGGAGGGTTGGGGGGAGGGCAGAGATTTTGTCCACTGAAGATTAGTCACCCTCAATGATATATATATTAGAAAAAATATCAGCAGCAAGACTCTCTGGAAATAGATTCTGTTTGATGTAGCTAGTCTGTCTTTTCTGTTTTGCCCTCTTTCACAGCAGCCTCTGAAGTTTTCCGCAGGGGGGCTTTCTCGGAGTTGGCATGTCCTTGGCCAGAATCCGCTGCTCCACCGTTTTTGTGAGAAGTGTGTTTTTCCAAGTAGTTCAGCATTTCACTGAGGACTGTCTGGAAAGTGCTTAGAGCTGCACATATTGCTGGAGTCCCAAAGCCATGAGTGATCAAACTGGAAATGAGAAGTGGTAAGAAAAGGTAGGTAGATAACTTGTGGTATGATTTGGACCAGAACACCCACCCCCACTTCATCCAGAACATTCAACTGAACATTCATTTATTATTCTCCCAAGTGTTGTTGAACATTGTGGAGGATATAAGACAATTCAAGTACTGCCGTTGACCAAGTTTAGGACCTATTTGAAAAGACTTATCATTTACAAACTTGTTATACACTAATTATTAGCAAGTCTGAATATTAAACACATGATTTGATTTTCTATTTCATTAGGAAGTAGATAAAAAGTGTAACTTCCTACCTGTGGAAATTACCTTGCTTTCACAAACATATAGTTGTATGGCATAAATCACCCATCAAGAAATCATAATTGGTTGAGTGTCCCTGATAACAATCCATTCTTATTACTCCATTCTTTTTTTTTTTCCCTCTATATTAATGAATATTATTTTTCTGGGAATGTGGCCACCTAGCTACAGATGACATTGCTGAGTTTCTCTTTTGGCATTTGGACATGGAACTAATCTATCCATAATAGAATATAAAGGAAGTGATATGCAGTTCTCACTTGATTAAAAAGACAATCAAGTGCCTTCTATTTCTTCAGAAAGATTCTATGCATTATACAGATGAAGAAATCATGTTGGTAACAGAGACAGAACAAAGCGGAAGGAACCTATCCACCTCCAGACTCCTAAATGAGAGAATAATTAAAATTCCATCTCATGTAAGCTCCTCTCTGTTTGGGTCTTGTAAGCAAACTAATTAACTAATAATCATAACTAGTATGCAAGTGTGGAGAGAGTTGTGGTAACCTCAGCATAGATAGCCATTCCAGCTATAACGATGTTTCTTGTTGAATAAATACTTGCTGTAGATTCTCTTTTCTGTGACTAGAAACTATACACATTTTTTTTTCATTTGTGTCAGTTGTTCTGAAGTAACACTCTTGGTTTGCTTCCCATAACTTTTAATAATACACAAAACCATACTTGTCTCATCTTATATTGTACTACATGTAACATTGTGTGTATATATACAGATAAAATATACTTAATAAATGAAACTATTAACTGTTTATACATCTTAGGTTGTTATTTTGACAAATGACTATGACACTAGCAGTTTTAAAATTAAATGCTATTGATTCTTCATAATATGCTAAAATATTTGTTACTTCTCTTAAGATACATAATTTTTAACAGCATATAATGAGATTTTATTTATTTATTTATTTATTTATTTATTTATTTATTTATTCTGTGGTGCTGGGGATCAAACCCAGATCCTTACACATGCTTGGCAAGCACAATACTGAGATTTTTAAATGATACTTAAAGCAACGTAAACGAGAGTTTTGGAATCTAAGGCAGCCTACAAAATACCTCACAGGAAGCAATAGTAGGATCTACCATATGAGAGTGTTGTGTATATTAATTCACACAGAGAGCTCAGGTGATGCTATACCTACACTAAATGCTTAATTAAATACAGATATTCTTCATTGTGACATTTACAGGGTTAAGGGTAAAATTTTCTGCATGTCCTTCATGGTCCCATCATCTTTTCTTTGGATATTTTACAAAGTTTGTCTTATGCCTCAATCATAATTAACATACATTAAAAAGCACAAAACAATTCAGTCTTCCACCATGTAGAAAACAAGACTATTCATGGTTCGGGCAATTATTTGCACCAATGTTGTAGTATGAGACACCATGGTTTGAATATATGCATATCTTTGCTGCATTGTCTTACATTGTTGAAAGGGAAAACTGATTTCAGCCCCATTTCTATAATGAGACAACTAGAGGGGAATTGATATGATTTGGGATCTCTCAGGGATCCTGGAAAACAAATGAACTCTTTGGAGTAGCAGAAGAAGTGGTTATGGTGGCACCTACTGAATGTGCTGAGTAACACCTTCCCTTAATGTGTAGCTTCTTGGCCATGGACACAAACTGTTCTTTTCTCAAGTTTTATTCATATTTAGGGTTCCTTGGAGCATTACATGAATTTTATTTTCCATCATAATGGCATATTCTCTTGGTTGTGACTGACCTCTTTATCAGCATTTGAGTCTACAGTATTTAGTTTCACTCGGATAATTACTAAAGTTTGTAGCCACTATTTGAATTATGAACAAAAATACTCCAGGCTTAAATTATTTATCTGTATCACCTCATATAAAACTAACTACAACACCAAGTAATAGGTATTATTGGGCTGGAGATGTGGCTCAGTGGTAGAGTACTTGTTTAGTATGCACAAGACTCTGAGTTCAACTTTCAGTACTAAAAAATAAAACAAAACAACAAAATGAAGTAGGTATTATTATTACATTTTACAGATGAAGAAATGAGGCCCAGAGGATGAAACTAAATAATGTGTCTTAGGAATTGACTTTGCATTTAGTTTCCTCTCAGGCTGAATTTACATTTATTCTTTTTCTTTGATAAATGGCATTTCTATTAGCAATTTAAGCTTAAGTTCTCTGACAATTTTGTTCTGTGGGCTGACTTATAAGACCAGAATATGGTGATTCTCCTTACTTTCTTGTATAAGAGCAGGATTTTAGAGCCTCAAGTACAAACTGCTTTAATTGTCATTCTGTGAAAAGAGTTGTTGTTATAATGAAGGATATCAATTCTCAGCTGACATACTTTCTTGATTCCAAAATCTGTAATTGATCATTATCAGATTGCACTGTGGTCTTTTATCTGGATTGAGAACTGGTTTTACAAAATTCTCACACACTTATGCTGACCTGAGGTACTTCATCATTTCAGGGACATTATTTAACCTTGTAAGATGACAGTGGCATGACTAGAGCAAATACAAGGTCCTTTCTAACTCTAAGCTTCAATTTAACTGTGTTACTACTTACAGTTCTTACTTCAAAACCAAGACATGGACAGAAGGTGAAGGAAATTGAAAAAACACTTAATTTCACAGAGAAGTTTAAAATTGTGCAATACTCAACACAGGAAAGTATTTTTAAACATGAAAAGTGTTATGTAAGTATCCTTTACTACCTTAATTTAACATTACTTGTACATCAAAAAGCATGTATGGCATGATACTAACTATAAGACACAGTCTCTTTTCTAGCAGGTTTCAGTGAAATTTATGGATCCAATTAATTAAGTGATCTACTATTGTTTCAGAATATCTAACAAAAAAGTCTGCTATCACAAGATAATTAAAAAGGATTACTGATAACTTCACTATTGTTAGTTCCAATCATTTCAGGAAAAATATGTACATCTCATTCACAGTGACATGCTAAATAAGAGAAGAGATTAATATAGAATATACAAAAAAAAAAAAAGCAAAGTAGATATGGAAGGGTTGATTTTTAGTACTAGACAGAGAACAAACTAAGGTTATCTGTGATGATTTTTTTGCATATGACACGGGGAACAAAAGCAAAAATAAGCAAGTGGAACTACATCAAACTAAAAAGCTAGACATAGCAAAGGAAAGAACAGGATGAGAAGGCAACTCACAAAAAGAGAAAACATATGAGCAAACCGAATATTTTTAATGTGGGATTAGTATCAAAAATATATAAGGAAATCATACACACTTCAATAGCAAAAAGCAAATAATCTGATTATAAAATGGGCAAAGGATACGAATAGATGTTTTCTCAAAGATGACATTAAAATGACAAATAGGTACATGAAAATATTTTCAATACCACTAATCATCAGGGATATGCAAACTCAAGTCATAATGAGATATCACCTCACACACATTAGGGTGGCTATTTTAAAAAAGACAAGAGATAAAAAGTGCTAGTGAGGCTGTAGAGAAATGGTACCACAGTACCCTGTTGGCGAGAACATACATTGGTACAGCCATTAAGAAAACAACATGGAAGTTCATCACTTACATGTTTAATCTAAAAAGTTGAACCACAGAAGATTAGAGTGGTCGACAGGGCTAGGTGGGGGAAATGAAGAGATATTGGTCATATATAAGTGAGATCATATGATATTTGTCACTGTGTGCTTGGCTTATTTCAAATTTTCCACCCTCAGTTCCTGGCACTCAATGCTCTAGTTTTTGTCCCTATAGTTTTACTCTCCTGTTGAATGTCATATAAACTGAATCATAAAGTTTGTAGAGCTTTGGGACTGATTTCTCTCATTTAGCAAATTATTTTGAGATTCATCCATGCTGTATTTATCAAAAGATTATTTCTTGTATTGCTGGTAAATATTCCACTGGTGGATCTCTCACAATTTGTTTATGCAATGGGTAATTAAAAACATGAAGCATTAGCATTTAAAAAATAGAAGTGATCACTGAAATGTTTCATGGATTCAGTAGGAAGTGCAATAAAAGTAACTGTACTTCCATTCATAAAATGGTTATTAGAGCAATAAAATTTAGATTTAGACACTAAATCCATTTTAGTGTCAGATTTTAGCAATGCATCTGATAAATCTCCCAAAATACCATATGACAAATTGGTTAGAAAAGTAAGCTAGATAAGAGCATAATAAGGCAAACTCACAGCTGATTGTACAATGGTACCCAAAGTATGGATATGAGGGCAGTTGCCAGTCTTGAAGGATATCTCTAGTGGAGTGCTGTGAGGCTCTCATTAATCCCACTCTGCTTGACAAGTTAATTAACAATGAGATTGAAGGCATCATGGATTTTTAACTTAATGGTTGGCATTAAAATAGAGAAGAAAATTCCTGCATTGGATAATAGAACCAAAGTTCTAAAATACCTTAATGTGGTAGACAGCTTAATTGGTGGGCAAAATCAATTATATGAAATTTAGGGGAGATTAAGGAAAACATGTCCACTTGGGTAAAAAGCAAATTAGTGTTGCAGTATACCAAGGGAGAGATCTGATTCAAGAGCAGTTTACAGGGGGGAAAGGCTTTTAAACCAGTAATTTTAAACTAAAATATAAAGGGTCAAAATTAGTGGGTTGGATCACAGCTAGGCAGGCTTCAAAAATTTGTATACCAAGGACTATAGTCCCAATCATGTTTTTTTCTATTTCTCTCTTTAACTAGATTCCAGCTCATTGGTTTCATTTTCCTATTGCTAATAATTTCACACTGAGGAGCAGAAAGCCTCTGAGAACTGGCTGTGAGCAATACAATCACCTGCTGAGAAAATCCTAACCACTCAGGTTTATGGCACCTGACGAGGGAAAATATAACTTGCATTTAACACTCATCTGCTAATTTTATTCACGATTTACAAAACTCCTATTTTGCTAGACCTCCCAATTAACATTCTCTAGACTATCTTTCTGCAACATTAACCATCTCTTCAAATTGGCTCAGTTCAGGAAGGTGGTGACTGTGCTAGATTCAGAAGTGAAGTTCCATGTTTTTACATCCCCTTAAGTGTTAAGTTTCCCCCCAAAGTGTTAATATTTCAGCCTCTGGAAGGACTCTACCAGGTGGAGCTATATTTTCCAGAGTGTTTGTATGTTTATGTATCTGTGGACCTGCACTATTTTTGCTTTTTCCAAAGTGGCATTCAGGACTAGGGATGGAGTTCAGTAGCAGACCATTCACATAGCACACACAAGCCCCTGGGTTCAATCCCCAGCACAACACAAACAAACAAACAAATAAATACATAAATAAAATGGCATCCTCTTCTTGACTAATGGGTTTGACCTGAATAAGTTCTAATATAACTTTTTACTCTTCAAAGGGAAATACATTGCAACAGTTGAAACTGTAATTGCTAGGCAGTGATTATTAACAGAAAAGAAATGGAGACTCAGAAACAGAAGGAAAGGTAGAATAGAGGATAGAAGAGATTGCTATTTGAGAGAATACATTATCGTTTTGCTACTAAAATGTAAAGTGGTGGTTACAATCTAACTTAGTGTCTCTAAAGTACTTGACATTAATGATGAGGCCCTTTCTGGAAACTTCCATAGGTTAAAAACTTTACACACTTTTAAAATATCTTCTGATCCTTGTAGTCAAGGCCTTACATTGTTTATATTTTAACTCTCCCAAACTTTAGTGCTTAAGCTGAATGTTAAAATAAAAAAAAAAAAAATCAAGGATTCTGAATGGACATCTATCACAGGGACAAGAACTAATTTACATTTCATCATCTTTGTTGTATACTAGAGAATGTTTCCAAGCTGTTTCCATATTGCTTTAATTGTCCTTCAGAAATACTGTACCTTAAATTGATTTGTCTAAACTAACTTAAATGAAACCACTGAAACATTTTTTTTTTCTAAAACATAGCCTAAAACAAGATTCTATAGAAACTTCTATGAATTCTTCCTGTCTTGGCAAGAGTTGGGCCTGGTATCCAGCACCTTTCTACCTATCAAACATGGATTTACTATGTATTTAAAAGAAAATGAAGTTTCTTTAGTTATTTTCTATGAAGATTGGGCTGCTCTGTCAATTGTGGGTGGATTTTTCTAGCTTTATAGGGCCACAAAATCCTGGAAGTAATTGAAACTAATCTTATACAAACCAAAGTCAAAAAAGTCAAGAGAAAATAACCTACCATCATCATTTAGGTAAATAGAATAAAAGCTAATTTTATTTTATAAAATTTCAACTGTTTTCAGTGCATTCCAAGCAAGTGCTCTACCATTGATTTAAACTCCCAAGCCCAAATTTCAATTTTCTACCTAGAAAATGTTTGACAAATCCACTTCTTTTTCCTTCATTTCTTCTATGTAAAGTCTGAAATACAGTGTGGGCTATTATTCCTGTCATTTTGTTATAATGTATTACATCATCCAAATGGGTAGTCATAAACCTTCTAATTTCTAGAATTACATACAGATACTACTTACAGTGTCCTCAGTTCTGCTTTTTTTTTTTCTTTTTTTGCTTTTAGGAAGCATGCAACCAGCAAGATTTAGAGAGAGGACAAGCCTCCCTTTTCCCAGTCTCCTGGATTACTCAACTACTAAAGGCTTAGCTCCAGATATAGATTGAGGCTCATGTGTACTCACATTATTAAGCTAGGTAGCTGCCAGAGAAATGTCTTCTTCTAGTCAAAACAACAGTCAGGAGGGAGGGCCCAGGAGGAACAGACCTGGAGGACACCAGCAAAGGTTTGGGGGGCTTCTCTGCCAAATTTTACTTTTCTTAAGAACATTAAGGATACAGTACTTCATCTCTTTGAAGCAGCACAACCCATAAATATCAATAATGGAGAGAGACCTGGAGAAAGTACTGGGGCTCAGAACTTGATGGTATTCATTCTTTGTCAATTAACTCACTCAGAAAACAGAAGAAAAGGGAAAATAGCTGACAATTCTTATTTTCTAGGTGTATTATCTTATGTCCATTATCTCATCTTACGGCCCCAACTTCTTTTTAAATGGAATTTAATTAAAGTGCATAATTAAGTTATCTAGTTCCCTGGTAGATGGTGGTGGGGAATCACTGGAATCTACTCATTAGTAAAGCCTGTTCCATGACTTCTTCAGCTGGTGGTTCTTCATGCTAGACAGATTTAAGAAATCACCCAGTGAGCTTGTTTCAATGTGCAGGTCACATCCTAGAAATCCTGATTTAATGGTTTTGGAAGGGGATCAGTATTTTTTAAACTGTTCCTATTCAGTTTAAATGCAGCCAGGGAGTTAGACATGTTACCCTAACATCAAAAAAATAAAGCCTAGGACTGGGGCTGTGTGGCTCAGTGGTAGAGTGCTCACCTAGTATGCACCAGGCACTGGGTTCAATCCTCAGCACCACATAAATTTAAGATATAGTGTCTGCCTAGAACTTAAAAAAAATAAATAAATAAAGCCTAACTATTATGTCTGTGTGGACTTCAGCATTTCCACAGGACATAAAAAGGGTTTCTGTGATCAAATTTTGGAAACATGGAATTCCATTCCATCCATCCCTTCCATTGAAAAAGGTTTTTGTAGGCTAGTGTATAATACTTCAAAACGGGTATAATAGTCAGGTTTTCGTGAACGAAAGCATTGACTATGAAATCCTTTCAAGAGACACCTCACTGGACTAATATTCTACAAAGCTCACTTTGTGTTTATGACTCCCTTGGATCCTGGATTGGGAGATATATGTTCATTCTCCATTCTTCCTGCTCATCTCAGTCACTTACTCTGAGGTCCCATAGGAAATGGGTCCTTATGATTCCATTTTACTTCATTCCAAGTCAGCAAAATAGACAAAGGATGGAATAATTGTATACATGAGAGGTCAAAGCCAATCACATCTAAGTCAAATTTTGAAGGTGATGATATTTCTTGACATGAGTATATACATTTTACACATGGGAATGGAGTTTTTGGGCTAAATCAACCATCTCCTTGTACTTTTCCTTAACAAACATGTCATATTTTCTTTTTAGAATAGGGGAGTGGAAATGGTAAACACAAGACTCTTGTTTTTTAAAATTAATGCTATTGAACTGTTGGCATTTAATAATGAACATATTAATAAAATATAAAGAGAAGAAATGAGGTTTCACAGAAACAGTAACAGGAGTGGTTTAAAATGGAACAACAGGTAGAGAATGGTTTCAAATGTCATCATTTTAGAAGAGACTTAGAGATCATCAGTTGAACTGCATCAAATCATGGAAGAACATGCAGAGGCCACACAGGGGAAGTGCTTGTTCTAAATCCACAGAGCTAGCTGGTAATGAAGAGGAGACTAATTAGACCACTGATCGTCCATCCTGAATGCTTTCCTCTATTTTGTGCCATCTCAATAAAGATAAAAAATATTTAAACATATCAAATTCTTCCCTATATACATACCTCAGTCAATTATTTACATGTTATAAATATGATAATGTTTGCAGGGTTTTTTTTTTTGTTGTTGTTGTTAGAAACAGTTGCCTCTAAATTCTGTTGTTTGAATTACTAGTCTTCTATGTACTGACCTGAAAAATCCATAAAAACCTTATCAAATGACCCATAATGGATGCTTTAATGTATGTACCTCCTGACAAAGATTCTATTCTTCACCCTGTATTAGGCAGACTCCTGAATCTTCTCCTAGTTCCAGTTATGTTACTTCTTTGTAAGATAAAGTTTTAGCAATAATTCTGCTAAATCAATTTAGTAAGAGCCCTCCACCCTTGATATCTGGCCACCCTTGATATCTGATCTGGTTTCTCATTTTCCACCATCTCCCATTGATGTCTAATCACCCTGGCCTGTCTTCATCAACAATCCTGTTAGATAGTCTTAGCCAGTTTGCCCTCCCCCTGAGGTTTCCTCCTAGTAATTTTCTATCCACTGACCCCCACACTGCTCCTTGGCTATAAACTCCTAGTTGCCCATGTCATCTCTTAAGCTGAGCCAAATATCTCCCTCAGACTTCAAAACCCATCGCAGTGTCCTCTACCTACTGTAAAGTTCCTGAACAAAGTTGGCCTTTATGTGCTTTAACAATTAAGTATTCTTCAGTACTTTTCCATAGACATTCCCACAGCATTTGTTTTGGTGCCATGCAACTTATGAAGAACAATAATCTAGGCAACTAATTTAATCATTTAATTTACTGCTAAATATTAAGGGAATGTGAGTAATTTAATGTAAATTACTTAAAGATCATCATGGTCTGAAAAGGAAAAAAAAACCTGTTGTTCAATTTTTAATCTAAATTTTTGCTATGAAAGTTTTACTAAAAGGGATGCTGTTTTTTTTCAAATTATTAACACAAATACAGACTATTTTTTATGTTGTTTAAATTGTGAATAAAACCTGGCTACTTATAGACATGCTTTTCTTCTGGAACTTAAGTTAAAGGTTTAAAGTTTAATTCCAATTCCACAGAGGAGCTTGTTTGGGAAACACAGGAACTTCTTATTGTTGCAATTCAGGCCCACTATTTCTCATATTTTCACGTTAAATGATATTTGAGTCCCCCAGAACAAGCAAAAGACCCTGAAGAAGGCTTATTAATTTTATTTCCTTTATGATAAACCAAGTTGTATACTTTATTTTATGTTTCTATCTTTTCAGATTAGAGATTTATTTAAAATTTCTTAATTCTTCTTCTGACACTAAAGAATGCTTTCATTATATTAATAAAATCTGCTGCTGATATGTAAATCAATGGATGTGTAACTGATGTGATTCTGCAATCTGTATACGGGGTAAAAATGGGAGTTCATAACCCACTTGAATCAAAGTGTGAAATATGATTTATCAAGAACTATGTAATGTTTTGAACAACCAACAATAAAAAATTAAAAAAAAAAATTTGCTGCTGGATTATCTTCCCAGACCCTGGCCTTTCCCAAGAAAGTAAAATAATTAATAAAAATATCAGCAACAGTAAACTGTACACACTTTAAGTCCCTGGGAGAAGACTTAGTGATGCTCACATGTTGGTGGAGACAAACACCCTCTTCAGTATATTACCAAGGACATGGCTTCCAAAAATACTCGTTGAGTCAACTACAATGCCTGTCATACGTGGAATGCTAAAGGAAACTAGGCTAAAGAACCTAGGCGGGAAAACTCTGGGATGTTACAGCTACCTTTAGAAATTAGGAAGGAAACAGGATTAAGCTGACCCCTGAGGAGTGGTCTATCAGTCAGTATTGCTTCAATGGGAAGAGTACTTTCTACTGGAGTTGTTGAGGGCAGAAGGCCCGTCTATCATTGAAAATTTTCAAGTCTGGAATAGGTGACAACTTGACAGGGATGTGGAGGGAAGATCTAAATGTGGAAGGGGAGTAGGAAACATAAGGGGCCTTTCAACACTAAGAATCAAGGAAGCAAATGTAATCACCAGCAAACACTTAGCTGTATGGGCCTTCCTACATACTTCTTATTTCTGAAAAGTTACAGGAGTAATGAGAGATCCTATTTCTAAGAAGGTAAGATGTCAGTATCATTTTTGTCTCAAACATGAGAAGCACATTAATAATTTCACTTCCCAATCTGTGGCCCAATGAAAATACCATGATCCTGAGAATGAACCAGTTGAGAATATAACCAAGACCCAATTGTGATATTATAATAAACATTTATGAACATATATTGGTGGAACACATACTAGGTACTATGTACTATGCATAGAATGATGCAAATGTTTCCTATTTGTCCCAGGTAATTACTGGCACTCTGCTTAATCCTCTTCTCTTATGTATTATGTCTTTATATATTATTATTTTCCACTTTGGAAATTCCTAAAGAATGGAATAATCCTTCTGTCATCTTTTCACTATCTTCCATTAGCACAATAAAATACAAACATGAATAAATAAATTACAGTTTGAGTCTCCAAAGGTGAGTGCTAAGAAATCTTCCTTAGTTTTCTGATACTCTCTTCTCTCTGAATGAAGAATTAAAGGTAGTCTGACTTCTCCTTATTTACATTGTCAAATATGCTTTTGCTTGATTTCAGATTCAAGGAGATTGTGAGAACATAAGAGATAAAGAAGGGAAAAGTTCTTAGGATTTTTTTTTTCAATCTTAAAGAGAATTTCTAACATTGCAGAAGTGAGGACTGTGGATTTCTATCCAGGAAGATTCTGTTCTGTCAGCGAAGCCTGGAGCCACCTTGGTCTATTTGCCAGTGCAAGGCCTGGGAACTGTGAGTCTATAGGGTATTCTGCAGGTTTCTTTCAAGCCTTGTCCCCCCTTCTGGTAGGTGTTGTGATATCTGCTGTGTTCTCTATAACAAATCATACTGTTGATCATGCTCAGAAAATTCCAAATAATTAACAAACCTGCCTCCTGTCAGTTTGATGGAAATAAGCAGATTTCTAGGCTATGAATCATAAGAACAGTCACTGCCATGCTCAGGGGTTTCCAGAGTACACTGCTATGTCATCTGCCACAAAAACTGGAAATAGTTATCTGTGCTTCACAAGGCCAGATCATTCCCTATCTTTATCTGGACATATTCAACCTTCCAGATATAAGCCACATTTCTCAAGGTACCAAATTGACAATTCTATGAGGTATAATTTCAAGTGCTCTACAGTGGGAAGAAGAGTTTGATGAAACAAAACAGCAACACAAGTTGGTATTACTAATTAGAGAATACCCCATGCCTATCTATTCACATTTCCCCTTCACTTCTTTTCCAGCCAACATTCAGCAAAAACAATAGAAAATCAGACTCTGCCAATAGCCTGCTTTCAAAGTCACATGAACTATGCTTCCTTTCTAATTAATCTTTTTTTGTGAGCTTATGGTTCTATCAAATTACATCTACCACTGTCAACAGAAGACTCTAAAAGAGTCACACTCAGTGTAAAAACACTTTTAACCAGATTATTAGCAGAATCATAGATATAGAATCTTTTTAATACTTTAATGTATAAGATAGAGCTTTACAAAATCTTCATTGTCTCCTTAAAAATGAATTATAATTACATTTCTTAAAAAGAAAAAAATGCAAATAGTTTAGGAATACCTTAAGACCTTAGTTCGTAAGTCTGCTTAACTATAAGAAACAATTCAATGTTGAAAATAACATTAGATGTTCAAGTTCAATCTTAGTCCTATTGTATCAGATCTTTAAATATATACTCTGGTCCTTCAGAATTTTAAAGAGTTCCAAGAAGTATTTTGCTGTGAGGACCAATTTTTAAAAACTACACTTTTGAAGTACAGAGTCTGTTTCAAGACCAGGCAATAAACTCACTTACTAACCTCTTGTTATTTATTGTTGTCCCTTTAAATGAATGCACAGAAAAAAAAATTGTATTACTTAAATTCAATTAAAACTGGGTCAGTTTTCATTTCAGATTTTAATTGGAAATGTCGACTATAAATCTTTTGTTTAAAAGGATATTATTTAAGACATGTAAAAGAATAAACTTGGATTCTTACTTTATCATATATAAAAATTTGTTCAAAATAGATCAAAAACCTAACTGTAAGACTTAAAAACTATAAAACTCTTAGAAGAAAACATAGGGGAAATCTTTAAGACATTGCATTGGTTAAGAATTTCCTGGCTAAGGGCTGGGGTTGTGGCTCAGTGGCAGACCGCTTGCCTAGCAAGTGTGAGGCACTGGGTTTGATGATTCTCAGCACTAAATACAAATAAATACAATAAAGGTCCATCAACAACTATATATATTTCCTGGCTGTGACACCTAAAACACAGGCAATAAAAGAAAAAATATACAAATTAGATTGTAACAAAATTTGAAACTGCATCCAAAGACACAATTAGTATATTGAAAAGGCAATCTATGCAAGGGAAAAATGTTTTCAGATTATTTGTCTGATAAATGAAAAATATCCAGAATATGTAGAGAATGCCTACATTTCAACAACATAAAACCAAATACCCTATTTAAAAATAGGGAGAGAATTTGAATAGTTATTTCCCAAGGATGATGTAAAAATTACTAGTAGGTTTATGAAAGGTATTCATAATTACTAATATTAGGGAAATGCAAATTGAAACCATAATGAAATAGTAGCTATTAAGATAGCTACTCTTTTTAAAAAGTACATGCAAGTGTTGGTGAAGACGTGGAGAAATGGGAACCCTTGCACACTGTTGGGAATGTAAAATGATGCAGCTGTTTCGAAAAAACAACATGGCAGTTCCTCAAAAAAGGAAAAAGAGAATTACCTGTGGTTTCTATCAATGAATGAAAGAATAAAGTAGATGTTGTGTGTGTGTGTGTGTGTGTGTGTGTAACAGAATATTAGGTAGCCTTACAAGGAATGAAATTTGGACACATGCTACAACATGGAGGAACCTTTAAAAAATTATGCTTCATTAAAGAAACTAGTGACAAAAAGACAAATATCATATGATTCTACTTGTATGAGATACTTTGAGTAATCAATTCCATAGAAATGGAAAGAATGGTAGTTCCCAGGGGTTGAGGAGAGAGGGAAATGGAAAGTGATTGTTCAATGAGTATAAAGTTTCAGTTTTGCAAGTGAAGATCTACTGGAGATTGTACAACAATGCAAATATGCTGAATTGTACACTTAGAAATGATTAAGATGGCAAATTTTATGTTAAGTGTATTTTTAAATTATAATTTAGGAGAAGATGTAGTTTAGGAAATTTGCTATGAGGTAAAAATTGGATAAGTGATTTCTAGAATCCTCCTACTTTCCATCATGATTTCAGATTTCATCTAAATAAATAATCTAGAGTGTAAAGAAAAAGAATCTAAAAATTCTGGTAAACATTTAAAAAGCATAATAAATGGGAAATTGTAACTTTCTGATATTCAAAGTGTTCACCATGTAAATATCAAAATTTATAACTACTACTGGAAAATTACAATTAATTATTCTTTGTATTAATTACTATATAATTTGTTGTAAGTGAATATACAATGTAGTATTAGAACATTTAAAATACAGTTTTATATTTCAAAGTGTGATTGGGAATCTCTAGCCATATATAATATTGAGAATTTTATATATCAAATATAGTTTCCCTCCCATTTTGACTATATATTTAGTTCTTTTCTGCAGAATACCAACTTGTTACCATATTTTGTTTGAGAAAGTAAAGAGCTTATAATGCCCTTGTAGGAAATGTGGGCTTCATATTTAGAAGTGAAAATTTTCTTTAAAGAGTTCTGTGGCATTAAGTTGGCAATTAACTTGTATCAACAAATTAGCAGGTTGTACCTGTGCTGAGCAAGCGAATTGTTTGCCTGTTTCACACAGTAGCTAAAGTCCAATTTACATGTTGAAGCTCTATTTTGTTTTGAGCCAGAAAAGGACAGCTCACTTCACAATGAAATCTTCAGCATCTATGAGTCCCAATCCTCTGCATTTCAACAGTAAATTCCTCTTCAAAGTAAACTGGGTAACTTAAAAGACTTTAAATTTTAAAGCCACTTCAGTCAAAATTACAAGTACTTTTAGTGTGGACACAAAAATATGGTAAATATTTTTGTAGCTATGCCAGTGGAGTTGATACCTTTTGAACTTGAAACAGTGGGGAAGGAAAATGATACATCATTTATTAAATGCTTACCTTACATTCTTTATCTCATTTTAGATCACTACCAGTATGTGATGAAGGGGTTATTACACCATTTTCAAGCTAGGGAAATAAAGGCTTCAGAGACTGCTAAGACACTCCAAACATTATAGTGCACAGGCCAAAAGGCCTGGATTTGAAAATGGTTCTCTTGACTTCAAAACCTTTTGTTTCCAATATTATTACATTTTTACATTTGCCTTTACTATCTCAAGTGAGCCACAGAAAAAGTTCTATGAAATATATCCTACCTTTGGTGCATTTTTTGAAGATGTATACCAAGTTGAGGCTGCAGGGATGTGTTTATTACATCTCTTGAGGAGACATGTGACACATTGGAAAATAAATATTCTATTTAAACATCTCTGATTTTGCAAACTAAATTCCAACTTATTTAAACATCCATTACTTCATATAATGGAATGCCTTGCTCAATAGCTATAAAATTTTGTCAGACAGTGAAAGCATTTTTAAATTTTAATGTATGCCAGTCTTTTCTTAGCATTGTTTTTTTCCTATAAAATGATAACTAAATAACAAAATATTTGATACTAAAGACATGTAGGCATTAGTATGCTAGTTTAAAAATTGTAGGGTGCCCGGCAAGGTGCTACACACTGGAATCCCAGCAACTTGGGAGGCTGAGGCAGAAGGATTATAAGTTCAAAGCCACCCTAGGCAACTTACTAAGACATTGTCTCAAAATAACAACAACAAACATTTTAAAAGGACTCAAAGGCCTCAGTGTTATGCAGCTGAGTTCAATCCCCAGTACTAAAAAAAAAAAAAAAAATTCTGGAAGACATGTGAATAACTGCTATCTTCTTTCTGATACTGAAGTTAGGGTGTAAATTTACCAGAAAAAAAATTATTCTATGGATTTCTAAAATGTTTTGGAAAATGAGACTTAAAATGTGCTTTTAATAATGCATTTCAGGGGCTGGGGCTCAGTGGTAGAGCGCTTGCCATGCACGCAGGAGGCACTGGGTTCGAGCCTCAGCACCACATGGAAAGAAAGAAAGAAAGAGAGAGAGAGAGAGAGAGAGAGAGAGAAAGGAGGGAGGGAGGGAGGGAGGGAGGGAGGGAGGGAAGGAAGGAAGGAATAAATTGTGTCCATCTACAACTAGAAAATATATAAAAAATAATACATTTCAGGTTTCTGTGTGGTCTAATGAAGGTAGAATTTATTAACATACTCCTGGGAAATCAGGCAAGGATATCCCATTTACTTCGGTCAGATCTTCTTTTCATTCAAGAATTTGCTTCACCAAGATAAGGAACTATTTAAAAGATTTCAGAATCCTGATCCCAAACTACTCAGTATTACTTAAAAGAATAGTGTTCACTCATAAAAATCACGATTTCTTGATACGAACATAAATATACTAAATTTTCTGATCTAAAATGCTTCATGCACTAGTTGTTTTTCAATTTTATCTTAACATACTGGGATTTTTAAAAATTCAGTTCCTGCTATGGTCTGAATGTTTGTGCCCTTTCCCCAGATTTGTATGTTGAAACTTGATCCCCAGTGCAATAGTCATGAGAGGTGGGGTCTTTAGGATGTGCTTAGGTCATGAGGGATGGGATTAGTACCTTTTTAAAAATAGCCCCAAGGGACCTAATATGTCCCTTTCATCACATGATGTTGAAGGTGCCACCTCTGAACAGAGGGTGAGCTCTCACCAGATACTGAATCTGGGGGCACCCGACCTTGGACTTCCTAGCCTCCCAGAACTGTGAGCAGTAAATGTCTCACTTGTAAATTATCCAGGCCAAGATATTTTGTCACAGCAGCAAGAAGAGACTAGAGTAGAGTCACCATTTTAATGTGTAAGTGATATCTCTAAATAGAAGTGTTAAAGGAATGCAAAGATCTGGGTTAGTAAAGATGATTTAACAACTTCAAAGGCAATTGAGCAAATGGGAAAACCCATCTTACCTGAAATGTGTTAAGTGTCTCTGGATGTCAAGGTCTAAAATTGGAGTAGGTCGAGAGGATCCCAGTGGTGATCGATCTTGGCTCAGGAGATCTTGAAATTCTTTACAAATTTGTCTAAAACAAAAGATAGAAAATTGAACTGAACTCTTAAAATGGGGCTTTAATTTCGTTCATATTTTACCAAGTGTTGTTCCATTTTTAAAAAAGGACAAGAAAAATTTCATATAGCAGTCTCTGTTGTTCCATCCACAGCATACAGCTGAGGTTATTAATAGTCACTTTGTAATGATCACAAAATATTTCTTTTTGCCTTCTTTTCTTTTCTTTTTAGACTGGGGATTTAATCCAGGGATTCTTCACCACTGAACTACATCCCTTTTCATTTTCTTTTTTCTGAGACAATCTTGCTAAGTTGTTTAGGGGCCTCCCTAAGTTGTTGAGGTTGGCTTCAATCTTGTCATCTTCCTGCCTCAGCTTCTCAAAACACTGTCTTAAAAGATTTCAACCAAATAATAGTCCCTAGGTACTGACAAACCAATGTTAATTTTTAAAGTGAATATTGATAGATTAATATCAGGATGAAAGACAATTCATAAGAAAGGATCACATCTAATAATTGCCCGTTAAAATATTAAAATGTGGTATTTTTTAGGACATCATATGTGTAAAAAAATTTAATTAAGGTTATGGCCTTCATTCAGAGCCATAATTCAAGTAGACTTTGGAAAATCCTTTTTCCCAGTATTGCATTATAATTCAGACTCTTCTGGATTAATTTTGTATTTTAATATTTGAAATAGATAATCCGTTAGCCAGAGTTTAGTCCACTACCTTCAAAAATATGGTAATACTATACTCTGTGTAAGCTGATTTTTTTTTCCAAAATGTACCCTGTAGGACATTTTCCAGCTGCTTTTCTTGCTTTTAATAATTATGATTCCTGGTCACTAGTTTTACTTTAGCTAATAGTATTGCTGAGTATGTTGGATAATAGTAAAGTCCTTGTGACATATAATCCAAATGGCATAATTATAAAGAAGCAGAATATATAGAAGAAACAAGATTTTTTAAAACAATAAAACACCAAATTAATGCAGCAGCTAGAGAGTGAATTTAAGGACTGTCAGGAATTACTCAAAAACATCTATTATCTATGGTAACTCCACTCCATATTTGAGATGTTTCATAGTGATTTTTTTTTCCTTTTTTGGTCAGTTTTTGCAGTGGTTCATTATAAAATATAATAATGTGGCCTTGACTTTAATTATCAAAAAGTACAGAAGGGTCAAATTGTCCCAGGTGAATATAGGCACAGCCACAATCCTGCTAATAAGCCTTTTTGTGCCACTAACAAAATAACTACTAAAAATGACCAACTACCTTGAAGTACAAACAATTTATGATGGAGTTTAATCAATGGAGACTTATTTATTATAGATATCTAAAAGTTATTGAATTCTGCCAAAGATCATTTGTGATCTTTTTCTGTGAACAATGTGCCTCTGGTTTACTGACACTGCTCAGATATTGTGTCATTTCACAGAACTTACCCTATTCATTTTTACAAAACACAGATGGGAAGGGAGGGGGGATAGTAGGGGATAGGAAAGGCAGCAGAATACAACAGTCACAAATATGGCATTATGTAAACATGTGAATGTGTAACTGATGTGATTCTGCAATTTGTATTTGGGGTAAAAATGGGAGTTCATAACTCACTTGAATCAAATGTATGAAAGATGATATGTCATGAGCTTTGTAATGTTTTGAACAACCAATAAAAAAAAAAAAACACAGATGGAAGTAAAAGACAGTTGGAAGTAAAAGAAGTAAAAGACAATAGGAAAAAATATAGTCCCTATCATCTTGAATAAAATACAACCCTCCATATCCTCCAGTAATGTTTTGGATTAGTCTCTGAGATTCAGTTCCTAAATGCATGCTTTTAACTTGTGTCTACTTTCATTGAGAATATTAGCTCTGAATTCCTCTGTCTTCTGTTCCAGGTGAAACTCAGCTGGCTAATTTTCAGGTGTGTTTTAATACGTTTTAATAACTGAATGAAGAAGGGTTCTTCTGCTGAAGTACCTAAGTATTTGACACTATTTTGTGGGGGCATTGTCATCTGCATTTTGTGTTATTTAAGAATTAGATACACTGTAATCTTTCTTTCAAGGAAATTTCTAAGTATAATTTTAATATAGCCTCATGCTATCATTTTTATGACTAGCAATATGAATTCTTGTATAATAGCCCATCATTATGATTTGTTCTCAGAAAGAAAGATTGGAGCTAAGACCAGTCTTTTAATTTTTCCTCAGATTGAAATAAATTTTTAAAACATTAAAGATCAAAACATTGCTTTAGCTTTTGTGGTATGGTACTTGAATAAATTAATTTATAGACTGTCAAATCAACTTTGGCAAGCTACACAGCAAACTATAATAACACTGATGAAGCAATAAGGAAAAGGAAAAGTGTGGAATTATTTAACGCATGCTGAATAATTCAATTGCACCACACATGAAGCTCTAACAGGCACAGTACTAGAATTCACAGCTTTTTGTGTGTGCTGAATGGGGGCAGATTCAATCCAGGGCCTTGTGCATGTGAGGCAAGCACTCTATCAACTGAGCTATATCTGTATATATATATATATATATATATATATATATATATATATATATATATATATATATATATGACATATATATCTGCAGCCCTAAGATTCACAACTTTTGATATTTAATTTTATTGCTTAAAGGATGGACTTAGGATGACTTCTAGACTTAAGTGCAGAAACAATCATACAAATTCCCCATAGTAAAAAAAAAAAAAAAAAAAATTCCCCAAGTCAATTATCACCATCATCTCATTATGACTGTTATAGAATTATTAATTTTATGACTAGCTTCATTCTCATTTACATTTTTTATTTATGCAGCTACAATAGGAAATATTCTTATGCCTCAGAACAAAATGTCATATTATGAATCATGTAACACAAGGTGACTTTTGGTGAATCATACATTCTAAATTTGTCACTTACGTCATTGTCCTGAAGGAAGTAATGTTTTTGGCTGATTTCTGGATTTAAAATTCCATACTTCTCCTATTAAAAATTACTGTTATGGTAACAATTTATAATTATTAACTTCTGCTTTGCTTAATATAGGTCAAATTTTAAACATATTTATTCCCTAAATTCAATGAAAAGGTTTACATGTGTTTTCTATTAACCAAATAAACAAATATTTCCCCTGGTACATTTCTATCTTTCTACCTATGTAATTGTTTAAATTGTACAAAAATATTTGGTTAATCAATAAAACTCTAGAATTAAAAAAAATTAAAAAACTAATGGTACTTAATAGGCCCTTTATATTATTATATACTTTATATGATTGTATACTTAATTAAATAAAATAATTCTTTTATATTTTTCTTATTAAAACTGAATATTTTATTTTTATTCACTGAGGTAAGAAATAAACATGTAAGCCAATCTGACAATGAAGATCAGTGATTAGATTTCTCATCCAGTGCATTTTGGATTTTATATATATTTTTGATGAAGTCTTTTTTGGGGGGGAGATTACACCCAGGGCTTCACACAAGTTAAACAGTGCTGTACACCAATCACTAGGTTTGTGGAAGTCTTATGAACAAAGGTGGGCTGACTAGAATTACATGAATATCTATGTAGGACACTTAATGCCAATTTTTACACTTAATTCATAAAAATACCCAATGCTTTGCCATTGATAGAAAATTAGAACTGCTGGAAACACATGTTGGGTCTGTTCATATGTTGCAAAAAAGGTCATTTTAGTCCCATAATACTTTATCTACTTATGTTGATAACTGGTTGTATTGTATTAGCAATGACTACATAGTTTTTGACTTTAATTTTTATTTGATTTTGACCAATAAGATGGGATACACATTAATAACAAAATGACAAAAATTATGAAGATTGTATCTTAATTTCTAGAAGATTAGGACCTATTTGTTCATCTGTAAATTAACTTAATTGGAATCATGATCTCAATTCTTGCTTGACATTTAATGATCTGCAAATGTCTAACTACGTAAAGAGGAACCAAAAGAATATAAATGCAAATGTCTAACTATGTACAGAGGAATAAAAGAAAATTACATTTTCTCCAAATGGTTTTTTTTAAATCAAAGTTAAAAATAATAACCTAAATAATATATACTGCTTACATTCCAGGCTAAAGGAAAAATTCTTCTGCCTCGTGGAATCCATTACACTAAAACAGATGTCTCAGTATTATTTTGACAAATCTGAAAGTATTTATGTTTTCTGTGAAAACAAAATCTCATCAATTTGGATGTACCCAGAGATTCCAAAACACTTCAGCAGACTAAAGGGAACACCTGTGAAAATAGGAACTTGTGTTTTAGAATGTTGAGGTGGTAGACATGAGTATTCACAGAACTGGGGGAAATTGTTCCTGGGGGAAGGAGGACATGAAGAAGAGTTTCTTTGGATTGGTGAGTCTTAGAATATGGTTGGTGAAACCACAACCAGGAAACTTCAAGATAGAAAACATCCAACACATTTTTTCCTTGGATAATTTGTTTTGGGGGATAACAGTATCACTCAATGTTATAGGTGTTTGTATAAAGGAACTCTGCTTGATGCTGCCAGCTAGAATGACATTATGCTTTGGTAACACCTGGAGTTACTACCTAACATTTAATACTATATAATTCTCTGGATCTGTAACAAATATTCACCTTTTTTTCCCGAAATTCATTAATTATTCAAACTAAGCGACTACATGTATTTTCAATTCCTTCTGGAAAAAACGAAACATGACAGATGGAGATCTAGTGAAGCAAGAAACTATTTGAAAGAAGAAAAGAGTTCAAGAAAAGTAGAAGCAAAGAGCTCCAAGAAAATTAAACTATGCAAAAATACTAGATTTAGGTCTTCCCCCTAGCAGGATTTCATATGTTTGCATAGCACAATATTTATCCACAAATTTTAAGTCCAAATTTTATACCTTCCTTATACATGTTTTTCTCTATTTCTTGGTCTTCATGCTCTCTTTCTGCTATTCCTTTCTGCTTCATCTCACTTTGACTTTTCTCCTTTTGCGACTGTCTTTTATTTCCTTCTCTTTGAGACAAGATGCAACAATTATCTAGAACTCTTAGAAGAGCAATGCATAATATAAGCCTAAACACAAACAGTAGAAGTCACAAGCAGTGCACAATGTAAGGGACTCAAGCGTCTCTGGCAAGTCTATACGATAGATGTCCCATATAACCTCTTAAATTCACAAAAAGACCTGTGTTACATTAGAAGCTGGTGAAAGAGGGAATATTTTGTTTTGGCTTCATACATTTTAGCTAGTGTAAAATTTAGTTAGCATGTTTTAAAGTTGTTTGATAATTATTTTGACATCAGATTCTAAGAAATAATGTTTTTAATCCTATCTACCTTATATTTTCTCTTAAAGAACTTGCCACACATAATGTATAAATGATGACAGAACCATGTGGAACTATCACTTGTACAATCTAAAGATAGATTAGGAAATACTCTATTAATGTCTTAAGTGTAGTTTATTAATGTCTTAAGTGTAGCAATAACTTATTTTAGTACAGAGAAGATAGCAAGAAATGCCTACAATCTTTGATTATGACTTCCATTGGTACTTATAGTTTTGTTGGTTTTTCACAAGTAAATAGCAGTTTTTCCCACAAATTATCAAAGAACTTTCAAGTTTGAGGGAATTTAGAAGTCATAGGAGCTTCCTTTTCCTATTGTATTGATACATTTGCCAGTATTATTTCCTTCATTGTTGTAATTTGCATTTTAGTTGGACTTTTCATAATTTTCAGAATTTTTCACATACATTATGACCACTGTTTAAATAATATCACCATGGGAAGCAAGACATTTCAGGGATAATATCCTTCATTTTTCATTAGAGAAAATGGGGTACTGATGTTGATCCTTGGTCTAAGAGATCTCCCCTTAACCCCTTATTGCATCTGTGTCATCTTTCATCATATTCCCCAAACATTTATCATGTTTTAAGATTTCTATCTTCAGTTATAAAGGCACAAGTACTTTAGACCCAATTATATAACAACCAAAAGCATTTTGCCTGGAATCTACGTTTTCTACACATATTTTCCTCAGAATTTCTGTGCATTCTAAAGAGGTTTTCTACAAACTTCCATCAGTTTCATTGATAACCCCATCTCTAACCAAGGGCAGTAGGTGACCTTGCCTTGGTCACAGACTAGTATGTGTTCTTGTTTAATATATTTAGCTGCTGGAGTGTGAGATCCTCTTGTTTTAGAGAGCTTTCTAGACTGTTTCCCTCATTTCAAAGAAAATGGAAAAACTGAGGATGAAGGTCCATAGAGGCTTCCTCAGGGTGCTTACTTGGTCGCTAGGATCATCTTTTTTCTTGCTGTCTGTTCCTTCTGTTCCATATGTTGTCTGGCAAGGTGTTCTCCCACTGCCTTGGCTGGAAACTCTGTTTCACATGTGTAGCCAAAATCCCGAGCCAAGTGCAAAGCCTCCCCTGTTGGCAGACGACATAAGTCAGTTTCTTACCAATATCCAACTTCCTAACAGTAATACTTTACATGTACCTCAAGTTCTACTCCTGGTGGAGGTCAGATGGATCATTTTTCCTATTCATTCTAAACAATCCAAGAGAAAAGACTTACTGGGGTCAGGGAAGAAGAATGAGGAGAAACTGAGGAACAGAGACAGAACTTACTAAACAGGGCTATGTGGAGAATTGAGAGGAAGAAACAAAACACAATCCAAGAGTTTGTATTCCTCTCATACTGTGGATTATCAGACCAGATTGGTATCCAAAATTCTCCACATTAATTCCCAGAAGAAAAAAAACTCCTTGTGCATATAATGCTATTTTTCACACATATTGAGCAAAGATTCCAAATAACGTTTCAAAGTGTTGAAACACGTTGGAGAACAAAGGATATGAACTATATCGATTTTATAATATTACATTGCTAAAGATAGTATATTATGTGATTATAGAACTAGCATTACCAGGCCTCAATATACTATAGCACTATGTACAGTTCTTAGGTATAATAAAATCATAAATAACTTTTTTTTGAACAAAATATGAAGCCCAAGTAAATTTTTAAGAGATAGGATAAAAATATTTTACCAGAAAAGTAAGATTGAGTCAATCTGGAGAACAATTAGTGTTTTTAAAGTTCACTCAACTCTAATCTTATCTAACAAAACTTATTTTAAAAAATAAAGCTTGAGCTGGGTTTGTAGCTCAGTTTTAGAACAGAAAAGGCTCTGGATTCACTCCTCATCCCACAAAAAATAGTAATAATAATTATCGAGCTTTCATTATATATACCCTAAGCACCAACTTTGGTCAAGGCACAACCCTAAGCAGGAATAATGGGAGGACAAAGTCACAGCAATAATAGTAGCAATAACAACAAAAACCCAGTCTGAATGGCATGTGATAATTTTTATTATACCTATAAAACATTATCTGTACTTTATGCATATTTATTAATATTATAGTGATATTATATATAAGATATGACATATAAATACCAAATATATTTTAAAGTAATTTATGAGACATCAAATGAGAAACAGGTGGTGTTCATGGGGAGGTGGTTCAACAACCACATAGTTAATCAAATTTTTCCACAAGGAAATAAAAACTAATCAGTCTTGACAAAAATCATGAGGCTTGTTTCGATGATTGGCTAAAGTAACACTCTAAAAAGTGATGAATTCAAATAGATATTATTCTTTACAACAAAAATTAACAATTGTAAAAAATTGGGATATATGGTAGGATGGTACAGTGCAGAGAAAATATAATGCTGAGAGTAAATTTCCCTTAAAATTATTCAAGTTTTCTTGAATTATTCTTAGCTTTTTTACAAACTAAAAATCTTTTTTTTTTTTTTTGGTACCAGAGATTGAACCCAGGCATACTTAACCACTGAACCACATCCCCAGTCTTTTTTATTTTTTATTTGGAGACAGGGTCTCAATAAGTTGCTAAGACTGGCTGAATTCACCATCTGCCTTCGCTTCCAGAGCTGCTGAGATTAAAGGTCACAAATAAAACTCATAAGAAAAAAATGTAATAACTTTTACCAAACATTTTATTATGAAAAATCAAATATATAGCAAAGTTAAAAATTGTACAATGAATACTGATATGCTTATCCTGAACATTACACAAAATTTGCTTTATCACATATCTAGTCATGTTTCTATATCTCCATATATCATTAATCTATATAAAAATTTGTACATTTCAGAGAAAATTATTAATCTCAATATGCAACTTCCTAAAAACTTTGCATGAGTATCATTAAGTGGGGTTCGATATTTGCTTTTAGTCTTTTCTATAAAAATGTTTATCTCAAAAGAGTTTCCTGACATCTACTAAGAAAATGGAAGAAAGAGACAAAGAACTCTTTAGTAGTAGTTGGTTGGTATGATTTGTATGTGTGCATGGCGGGGGGCATGCATGTGTATGTGTGGTGCTGGGGATCACACCCAGGGCCTTGCACATGCTAGGCAAGTACTCTAACACTCAGGGACACCCCCAGCTCTGTTTTACGATTTATGCCTAATGACCAACTAAGAACTGGCAGGGTCATGGTCTTTGTATATTTGTCAGAAAAGAACATTGAGACAATTAGCCTGCTGTGACTAATAAGCAGATATTAGTTAGCATCCTGATTTGAATTTTCAATGTGCACAAATATTAACCAAACATCAAAATTATCTGCTGCACTTGTGCAAGTAAGTCTAATTTTTATTTGTTATCATCAGATACTAATGTTGCTATTGACTTTTCTCACTAACTCATTCATGCTGTAACCATTTCTTTCATTCCTACAATGTGAAAGGCCCTATTCTAGGCCTTGGAAAAAGATTGTAATTTGATATAAAAGTGTCACAACAAAGTAAACATATTAGTGCAGATAATGTTTTATGAACTAGTTGAAAAAGTCCCCCCCCCACAACATTTCAAATGAGCAATGGCAGGTCTTCAGTTGAGATATTTATATTCATGTGGTAGAAAACATTGGTTTTCCCCCTCCATTTTAAATAGAAAGATGACATAACTAAATAGAAAGGATTTCTATGTTAATTAGCATAAGTGTTGCTAATTTAATGGAGGATGACAGTTTTGGGTAAAGCTGTATAAGCAATATAAGCAATATATTTAAAGTGTTTATTACCAGCACAGTTTATCACTCTAACTAATTAGGAAAGAAAATGAATGTGTATTTGGCGAAAGCAATGGCACAAGGATTTTTTTTAAGGACATTGCAATGCTACATAGCTTGTTCACTTTTGCTAGAGAAATGACAAAGGGAAGTTATTTGATAGCTTTCAAATTAGTAGGTAAAAATGTCAAAGTTTAACTCATCAGCCAATGCTAGTACAGCACTTGGCCAGAGGATAACTGCACATGGACTTTAGGACTCAAAAGTATCTTGCAACACAATAACATCATTGGTCATGTCATCTTTATACTAAAATCATGTATGCTGGTATAGCTGCACAATGCATTATTCACACAGAAATAGATATTTAAATAATATTTTAACATAGACTATTACATATATAAACAGTGAAAACAGGAGGATGGCAGCATGCCTCTTGAATTTTGTGCTAAAACCTGATTCCTGAGAATCTGTCCCATTTTATGCAAAGCTCTCACCGTGTGGTAGTTTTAAAAAACCAGTTTGAGAGGAACAGCTGCTATTTACATTTACACTGACAGCCAGATCCCTTCTTTCCTTAGTTCTGTTTACTGCTTTCTATTGCTTGCGATGTAACATTGTTACAGGATGTATAGCAATGCTACATCAAAAGAAGTGGCAAGTGAAGACACTCTGATATGTAGTTAAAATGGGTATATCATGCCAAGAAAGCTTTTGTGCATGAGGACCCAGGAATGAATGAATAAATGCATCTATGAATTAAAACACAGATACCCAGAAACAATGAACAATCTGAACTTAAATCTTTTATAGCAGATACCTTAGAGTCGAGGTTTTAAGAAAAATTAAAATCTTGGCATCAAAGAAGTATAGGAATAAGAATTATTCCTATAATTTGACTGATTTGTGAAAAATAAAGACCTATTAACTTTTCTGTCATTGTGATGGGACTAAATAACTCTGTGAACAATGAGCTGACTCAGTAACGTGTGGTAGAAAGGGCATTCCAGGAAGGACCAAGAACATTGTCCTTTCTATTCCCACGAATAACTGCTATCACTTCATTTCTGTAAGAGATGAAGGAGGATGCAATAGTTATTTTATTTTTAATATAGGTTAAAGCTCCTCCTTTATTTCAATGTATTGCATAACTTGGCCATCTCCTCCCCGACCTCCTTCTCTCTCTTTGTAGTTCTGGGAATCAAACAGACTTATCATTAAGCTTTACCTTCAGCCCCATCCTCTTATTTATTTATTTTTTTCTTTTTGGCAGCAGGGATTTAACTCAGGGGTGCTTTACCACTGAGTTATTTTCCTAGCCCTTTGGATATTTTTTTTTATTTTGAGACAGGATTTTACTAAGTTGCTTAGGGCCTTACTAAATCCTCCTGCCTCAGACACCTGAGTTGCTGCGATTATAGGTGTGCACCACCACACCCTACCCATCCTCTTATTTTTAAACACAACTGAAATAACACAATAACTTTGATAAATTCATCAATTTTATTTCATGCCAATTCAGGAATTATATAATTTAGAAATAACATCCATAGGTATTTAGGAAGATGAGGTTAGTGGTTAGAAAGGAATATATTAAGTTCAAGGCTTCAGGCTCCATGTGCCATGTAACAATTCCCTCTCCCTTCCAAATATGTGGCAATCACTAAAGGATATTCAGTATTTCCATAGTAACAGCAGTAGATGATGACTTATGTTACTCTCCTTAAAAGCAGTCATAAGTAAATTCCAGAATATGGGAAGAACATAAAAAGATAATTTGCTCTTGGATTTAGGGAATCTAGCAGAAATTAAAAGGAAAAATAAGTGACAATCATTGGTGCTGCCTTGAAATGGGAAGTTGATGGAAAAATAGCTTCTGAGGAAAAGTTGATTACACATTTTACTGAGATTATAGTTCTTTGGTGGCAAGTAGAAATTGTGCTTTTAGGTAGAAATAATAAATCTGATTTTTTTTCCTTTTTGGTACCGGGATTGAATTCAGAGATACTCAAGCACTGAGCCACATTTTCAGCCCTATTTTGTATTTTATAGAGAGATAGGGTCTCACTGAGTTGCTTAGCACCTCACTGTTGCTGAGGCTCGCTTTGAACTTGTGATCCTCCTGTCTCAGCCTCCCAAGCCTCTGGGATTACAGGCATGTGCCATGGCACCCGGCACATCTGATTTTTAATCTCTTATGAAGTTATTAAGAATTTATCTTCTTTAAAATTATTGCTTTTAAGAAAAATGTACTTTATACAAATAAAGTTCAATATTCAAAACTAATCTGTATTAAGCACCAATTCCATATTGTAATTCATTAGATAATTCCTACCAATTGCCACTGTAACAATATTATTACCTCACAACAACTCAGGTTTAACTTAATATTGCAATAGGCAATGTCATTAATGAAAGCAATAATTCATATGTTTTAAATTGCAGTCATGTATCTATAATTTCAATCTTATTTTCATGTTTAGTGAAAGAGCATATTTGAACCTATGAGATTATTTCAAGAAGTCCTATTAGAAAGCAAATTTGAGGATAGTTTCAAACCTGAATAAGACATTATGTTAAGTAAATTTTATTTATTTATTTGTACTGGGGACTGAACATACTTGCGAGCTCCATCTCCAGCCCATTTTATTTTGAGAGAGGGTCTTTCAAAATTTCTAAGGTTGACCTAGAACTCACAATCCTCTTAACTAACTGGAATTACAGACATGCAGTTCCATACCCAGCTAAAAATGCTGTCCTATAATATCAAACTGTAGTAAACCTAGAAAGCTGAGGGATGAAGTTCCTACATTTATTACAAGTTTTAAAAACTATTCTGAAAGGAATGCAGTCTATAATACTCACTACATCTCATAGATAGTTGTCTTAAAATCTGGTAGTTTCCCTAGTTTAATGATAATTTTCTTCAAACACCAACACTTCGTTTTTCAAAGCAATAGTTTGTTCCCCATTCAATTCCTACAATAAGCACAACACCCAATTTGTAATAGGTACTTAATAATATTTTTCATTTCTTACATGAAAAAGGTTTAAAATATTTTATTGGTTAATTATGACAATAGTCTCAGAAGATATCCCCTCCAAATAACATAGTGCAAAACTAAAGCAAAAGAGACTTGCTAGAAAATTTAAATATGTATTAAAAGCTTATTAAAAAATAGTATGTAAGAGATGGGGATATGTTGGAATAACTTTCAGTTTACAGCTAGCAGCTAGCATCTACGAGCAGCTCGGAGTGCTTGAAGAATCTGCACTCGTTCAGGCCTGATAGGAACGCCTGCAGGATGCTCTGCTCTGGAGAGCCGTTAGTGAAACCACATCCTTAGCACTTGTGGTTAGCATTGCCAAGCTGCCAGGCAAGGAAACTGATAGCCAGGAGCTTCAGGCATGGAACTTCTAACTTAGAAACCCCCTCCCCTAGGGACAAAGACCCTTCTTGATGATAGCAATATTTAGAGCATCCTCATAGTGTGGTTATATTAGGCATAAGATGATTGGCTTATGGATACTATCTTGCTTATGTATGATTGATGGGCATGCCCCACTCGAACCCTATAACAATGTATGCATTCCAAAAATAAACTGAGTACTGGACGAAGACCTGAGGTGGGTCTCTAGCCAGTTCTCTCACCAGCTCCCGGAGTCTGTGTGTTGATTCTGCATCCCTATCCCCCGCAACAAGATAGCTGAGCAACTAATTGACCACATCAGTGGTCAGATCTACAGCAGGGATATAGCTCAGTTGATAGAATGTTTGTCTCACGTGCACAAGGCCCTGAGTTGAATCCCTAGTACCAAAAAAAAAAAAAAAAAAAAAAAAAAATAGTATGTGACTCTATAAAAGGAGTCATTTAATTAAAGACTATGTTGAAGACAAGGCTTTTCACCATATTTCCACAACCTGGGGATTTACTTTAAAAATGGGAGTTAGGCTGGGGACTAGATCATGAGTGGAATACTTTGTCTGCCATGCACAAGTTCCTGGGTTTGATCTCCAGTACGATACACATGACCGTGCCTAGGTTTCAGCCATATCAGTTAATGTCTGGTGCTAGGGTCTGAACATTTTTTTTTTGAAAGCTCCTAAAGTAATTCTCTCAAACCATAGTTGAAAATCACTATCCTAAGGAGAAGAGAAAGCATTATGTACAGGTAGACTACACACTCTCCCCAAATGTGAGGATTCTGAGACTTACACAAAGGGAAGGCAGTCACTGAGGAGTTAATATTGAAGTGTAAGAGCCTTTCTAGCTAGGTTCTTGAATGATGAGTTCTGCCTTATTTGGCTGATACAGTGTAAACTCCAAAAACAAAAGAGGATATGCGGTAGTTGGAGCAGAAAGAGCATTATTAAGGAAATAGTGACAAAAAGTACTGAAAAAGCCAATTTGTACAGGAGGATTTGGAAAATGATAGTTTATTTTTCAAGTTAGTAGGGACATGATAGATTATCATTAAAAGTGTTGAGACAACTGGGTGGCCATCTGGAAAAAAAGTTACATCTATACCATATATCCAACAACAAAACAAATTCCAGATGGATCAAAGATTTAAACATAAAAATAAAACTGCAAAGTAATTAAAGGATAACATGGAATAATTCATTTATAATCTTAAATTTAAAAGGCCTTTTAAAGTAGTTTGTTATAATTGAAAACTAAAAGTAGGGAAACAAAATATATGACAAATATGATTTCATCAACATATATTTGCATCTACAGTTTAGCATGACAAAGACTCAAACAAACAAATGAATACCTTTTAAGAACTAAAGAACAAATGAAAGCCAGGGGAGAGGGGGTTTGCAACTCATATTACAAGCAAACATACACACACACACACACACACACACACACATACACACACGTGTCGATATATATCAATATACATAGAAAAAAATGTGCACTTACAAATCAATGAGAAAATTATCAAAAATTAACTTAGAAACACAAAGTAAATGCAGAGACAGAAAGGTAATAGAAGTCTAAAAATATGTTCAACTTCCTTCTTAAAAGAACTTTTATTTCAACCCATCAAATTAGCAAAGATAAAACAAAATTGGTAGCCCCTTCTTGAGGCTAGAAAATAAGGAAGTATTATATTAATTTTTATTACCCCTATTGCCAATAAGATTATAAGCTTACTGACAGTTTTGAGAAGAATCTGTCAAAAATCTATCAAAATTACAGGTGTAAATATCTTTTGATGTTTCAACACCATTCCTAAGAATTTCTTGAATAGATGTACTTATATGTCTGCATAAATATATAAGTGTGAGGTTACTCACTACAGCATTATTTATAATAGCCAAAGACTAAAAACACCTCAATGGTATTTAGTAGAGGACTCATTCAATAAATTATGATACACTTACTCAATGTAACACAAGAGTGTTAAAAATAATGAACAACATGTAAGCACTAGAAAAGGAATGAACATGAAGATGGGTTGTAAAAAATAAAGTGCAAAGTCATGTTATAGAATGTTATAATTTATCTTTAAAATGAAAAAAATTCTCTCTCTCTCTCTCTCTCTCTCTCTCTCTTACACACACACACACACACACACACTCACACACACACACACACACACACACACATCCTTGGCAGGAAACAGATAAACCAATATCATTTGTTTTTTTTCTGGGAAAGGAACTGAATGATTTGGGGGATGGAGAGAAAAGGAACTATTTCACTCTATACTCTTCTGTAACTTTTGAATTTTGTATCATTTTTATACATTATCTAAAGTTATATTAATTATATTAATTAAAGACTAAAGTTATTCTTTACCCTGTCCTTAGATTTAATGCTGAATGTGTATTTTTTGTAACTTTTACATGAACAGTTCCAAAGCTTTGTTGCTCCATAGGGGTTAGGCCACTGTAAAAATAATTACAGTCTACAATTTGATTAGAATATCTATGAATTTTATTAATAACAAGAATCAACAAATGGGACTTACTTAAACTGAAATTTTTTTTCTCAGCAAGATAAACAATAAGAGAGGTAAATAGGGAGCCTACATCATGGGAACAAATGTTTACTCCTCACACTTCAGATAGAGCCTTAATATCCAGAGTATACAAAGAACTCAAAAAATTAGACAATAAGATACAAACAACCCAGTCAACAAATGGGCCAAGGACCTGAACAGACACTTCTCAGAGGAGGACATACAATCAATCAACAAGTACATGAAAAAATGCTCACCATCTCTAGCAGTCAGAGAAATGCAAATCAAAACCACCCTAAGATACCATCTCACTCCAGTAAGATTGGCAGCCATTATGAAGTCAAACAACAACAAGTGCTGGCGAGGATGTGGGGAAAAGGGTACTCTTGTACATTACTGGTGGGACTGCAAACTGGTGCGGCCAATTTGGAAAGCAGTATGGAGATTTCTGGGAAAGCTGGGAATGGAACCACCATTTGACCCAGCTATTGCCCTTCTCGGACTATTCCCTGAAGACCTTAAAAGAGCGTACTACAGGGATACTGCCACATCGATGTTCATAGCAGCACAATTCACAATTGCTAGACTGTGGAACCAACCCAGATGCCCTTCAATAGATGAATGGATAAAAAAAATGTGGCATTTATACACCATGGAGCATTACGCAGCACTAAAAAGTGACAAAATCATGGAATTTGCAGGGAAATGGATGGCACTAGAGCAGATTATGCTTAGTGAAGCTAGCCAATCCCTAAAAAACAAATACCAAATGTCTTCTTTGATATAATGAGAGCAACTAAGAACAGAGCAGGGAGGAAGAGCAGGAAGAAAAGATTAACATTAAACAGAGACATGGTGGGAGGGAAAGGGAGAGAAAAGGGAAATTGCATGGTAATGGAGGGAGACCCTCATTGTTATACAAAATTACATATAAGAGGTTGTGAGGGGAATGGGAAAAAAACAAGGAGAGAAATGAATCACAGTAGATGGGGTAGAGAGAGAAGATGGGAGGAGAGGGGAGGGGGGAATAGTTGAGGATAGGAAAGGTAGCAGAATACAACAGTTACTAATAGGGCATTATGTAAAAATGTGGATGTGTAACCGATGTGATTCTGCAATCCGTATTTGGGGTAAAATTGGGAGTTCATAACCAACTTGAATCTAATGCATGAAATATGATATGTCAAGAGCTTTGTAATGTTTTGAACAACCAATAAAAAAAAAAGAATATCTATGAATTTTAACCAGAATAGCAGGAGCTTGCTAGCATAGTGGCAAAGGTTGCAACGGTGGCTGTTTTCCAAATATTCTAGTCCTCAAGTATCTGGTTCCAAAAGGGGAAAAAGGAAAACCAAAGAGGAAAATAAATGTAAACAATGGGGGAAAATATAGACTGAGTATTTGAAAAACACATTGGTTGCATCATAAACTTTGAAAGGGAGACCCACAGAAGAAAGCAAGCAAGTCACCATGTAGTCACATGCAGACACATGTGCTTTTTAGTTATGCCACTATTTGCAGAGTAAATAATTAGGTGGATTGGGTGGATGAGAACAAAGCAGGCATGGTAGGCTTGCATACATTTGCTTTCTGTGCCACGGACACTGTGAACATGAACAGGAGTTTAAGGACACTTCATACACACACAGTCAAACCTAAAGGCAATTGTGTATTGTCCTATTTCTCCTGCCTCTATATCCAGGGGAGTGATATTAGAAAGTAAGCAAATAACTTAAGATATTCACTCTCCGATATGGTATTTATCTGTCCATAATATTGTATAATACAATTTTAGATTCATTAAGGCCAATTACTGAATCTTCATAAATTCTTAGGTATTAGTTAACAATATCTAATTGTTAGCTAATTAGTATTGCCAAAACAGATTCCTCTTTATATAAACTATTCTAAGCATTGAAGAAGAAATTTATTGATTAGGCAATACTTAGTAATCTGACAAAAATAAAACTCATTTTCCAAAATATTTCTTAAAATGAGTAACTAAACTGCTAGAAGTAAATATAATATTGAGCCCAATTCTACTGACAGCTCTATGCCTCAAAAGATATTGCCAATGCATAGCATCTGCATGCAAAAGGCAACACCAACACCAACGTCTCCTAGAACTTGATCTCCCAGGTGGTTGAAAAACATGCACAAAAATTGGAACCATTACAACAAGGGTGGAATACACTACACTTTTCATACCATATACATTTTTAGTAGAAAGCTGAAAACCTTTCTCCCTAAGGTGAAACTAATGTAGGTACATAATGTCTGGAGAAGGACAGAGAAGAAACCATTTTGGGGAGGATGATTCTTTTAGATATATAAGGATTCCATGAGTTCCTCAAGAGTAACCATTTACCTCTGCTAGTCTAAAAAAGGGCATTGCGAGAATATCAGCTTTGTCCTAAAATCCATAAGAAAAGTGACTAAAGCTAAGCATGCCCTGGACAGATGTTATCACCAACACATGGCAAAATGGTTCTAGTGCTTTATTCCTAAATCTCAAGCAGTGGGCTGTACTTCTTCCTAAAGTCAAAAGTATGGATTGGTAGTATCAAGAGTACTTGTTGAAATACCACATCTATTCATTCATGACCAAGCTGGTTATTTTGTCCTTGTTCACTAGAAATGTGGTTCTGTAAATTCAGGATTAGAGACAGGGGGGACATAAGACCAAGTGGTAGAATTTTTTTTTTCTACTGTGTTCTGGTGGCTTGGTGAGTAGAAAGAAGAATTTTTCAGGGTCATCTTTAGCTAAACTGGCATCTTTTTAAAGTACAAGTAACAGTGATACTTAGTACAGGAAAGAAGAAGTTAACATTTATTGTTACTCTAACTTTGGGCAATTAAATGGCAGAAGGTAATCAGAATTCCAAAATAACTGTATCAAAAGATGCAAAAAAAGGTGCAGAAATTTTCCTAGGGGCAGAGAAGACCAAATTCAAGGTGAAAAATAGACACAAGGATGGATACATTTTTTTCTATTCTTTAGTTTATTTCTATTTCAATTCAGAAATAAATAGAGCATCACCCCACAATGCAATAGTTTATGATCCATGACACAAAAGCAAATCCAAATGGAAAATAACTGTGGGGCTACAAAATCAAAGACATGAATTCACATTCCATGGCACCCAATTATGTAATCTTATACAGAAGAGTTCGTGTCTCTGAGCTTTAGTTTTCTCATTTGAAAATAATGATAAATTTCTTAAGCACTGACTTTATTCTGGGGACTATGCTAAATGTTTTGCAAACATTTTGACTTAATCCTTAGAACAACAATATGAAGACGGCACTATTAAAAACACTTCTTTATATATAAGGACCCTGATAGTTAGAGAGGCCCTGTGCCTTTCTCTATGGAAAGTTGTAGAAGTAAATCAAACAAGCTTATTTTACTATAGAAGCCACATTTTTAACTACTGTGTTCAAATGCCAATATGGTGCCAACTGTTTAATTAATGGCTTGTAGTTAATCCTACAAAAGACACAGTTGTGGGAGATACTGAGGATAGACTATCACAATTTTATCTTATCTTTATAAACCATAGAGTTGTTGCCAAAAGACTCTGTCCAGCTAGGGATTACATTTTCTAGCATACCCTAAACCCATCTATGTAATTAATGATGAGTTCTCATAGAATATGAATAGTAGCAATAGGTTCAGTCCTGGCTAGAATGGGTAAGATGGTGTGTGCACTTTGCATGATGCCTTTCTTCTCTGTGAGATGATTAAGTGGGACTCTTAGGACCTAGAGAAAGGCATCATTGTAGATGAAGAAAACTCTGGATCCTTAGTCTCTGAGTGAGACTGTAGCAGAAAGGAAGACCTTCAGTGAGGATTGTGATGAGGGAGAAATAAGCTTTTGTTGTGTTAAGGAACTGAAAATTTGAGGAGTGTTATAACAATTAGCATTAACCTAATTACTATAGATTGTATGGTCTTTGTAAAAAAGGGAAAATGAAGTTCAGTCATGTTAAGTACAGATCAAAGTCTGACACTATTTTAGAAGTGATATTATTCCAGGTTGGGAAGGGAGCACTAGGCCAAGTGTTCATAGATTTTGCAAGTAGCATAACTAGTTCACCTGAGGTAAGGACTTTAGGGCCTGGAAATTTATGAAATTTTTTTTTGAAGCTGAAGAAGAGCAACGGTAAGAAAGTGTTAAAACTTTTTATTTTAACCACAGTATTTGGAACTGGTGCCATTTCTTTTGCTGATGTGTATTTATACTCTCCATTGACTCACAGAACTTAAAAAGTACATAACACACACATACACACACCACAGATTTTTACCTCCTGTCACAACAAATGGACACTCAAGGTATTTATTACTAAAGAGAATAAATAAACTATGCTTTCTGGACCATGAATAGTGCCTGAGAATGGTACATGGACTTTTCTAAAAGCAGCAAAATGGTTCTAAGAAAGCATCTCACGCACATGAACAGAACTTCCTCCAAGCAACACTCTACAATGTTAGACACCATGGAAAACCACAGGGGAGGAGTGATGGACAGCATTGACTGGATCACTGACCACCAGCTCTGCAAAAGTTGTTCCAGAGTGAAATGCAGGGGGAAGCTACAGAACATGCCAGTTCAGAACTAGTAAAAATATAGCAAGACTGTTAGGACTAGAACAATATTATTGGCCAAATTCTTTGAATGTTTTCTAGAGATAGAGTGTTTCCATTGCAGAAAAGTCTGGAAATTTCCTGATGTCTCCTCAGGAAGATAAGTGCATTAGGTTAAGCAATGCTAAGCCACCACAGATTCCAGAGAATGATGTCTCTCTGGTGTTATAGACACTAGAACGGAATTAGGAAAAATTAGAGTAGTGTGACTAACAAGGAGAAATGTAGAGAACAGACTTATAAGAAAATAGGGTAAGAGAACTTGGGCATAAATGATAGTTATATACTGAAACTTTAGGTGAAGACATATGGTTGAAAAGGGAGTAAGATCAGGTATTACATTCATGGGACTCTAGATTGAAATATTTTTATGTTGTTTCCATTAAATGTTCCATGTTTTGTGACCATCCCATCCCCCTCCACAAAAAAAAAAAAAAAAACAAAAAACACTCAAAATGCCTGCCTTAGGAAAATAATCACTTCTCAAGAAGTTTGATAAATTAAAAAGAGTCTGACATATTGTTCTAATCAGTTATCCCATTGCTTACAAGCTATGATGATATTTGCAGCAGAGATGTGTTGAATTATTAAAATATATTACAGAATTACATTAAACAGCCCTGTTTTATAAATTCCCCAAATAACCTCTTAAAATAATGACTCCAAAATGTGGAATCAAGAACAATGCTATGGGATGGAAGTATCAGTAGAATAAGTCTACTTAATAGAAACATAGAAAAATTGTTTTTAAAATAATTTAAAACAAAATGATTAAAAATCCAAGGTGAGCATGGAAACCCAAGAATATCCTGCAAAGTCAGTAATGGCTGTTTTTGAAAAACAAGTGTTAATTTGCTAATTTGAATACCCATCATGAAACACCTTACTCTTTACTGATGGGATCTTTATAAAGATTATATCATCTCTGCATTGAGAGCTTGTTATGGCTATAAAGTCATGGAAATTTGAACTTCATTGGATTTATTTTTACATCTGATCTATCAGAAATAATGTCAATTGAGCATTTTTCTCTCTTGTTTCATGTACTGTACCAAAATGTGGGGAGATGATTGAACACTAGTAATGTATTGGGTCACCAAGCTGTTTGAGAAACTAATATTCTCAGCTTGGCTAGGCTACTCTATATGAATTTTAAGAAACACTTTTAAAAGAATCAAAATTACTTGCTATTGGTGATTAAAATGCATATATGTGTTAGTGTAGGAAATTCAGGTGGTAAAGCAGGGATATCAATAAAAAACTGAAGAAAAAAAAAAGAGTAGTGCTCTTTTCCACAAACTTTATGTTTTTAAGAAAGCTGACGGAACATTTAAAAAAATGTTGTTTTAGATGGAAAGAATACTCTTATTTTATTTATTTACTTTCATGTAGTGCTGCTGAGAATCAAACCCAGTGTTTCACATGTTCTAGGCAAGTGCTCTACCACCTAGTTATAGCCCCAGCCCCTGATGGACCATTTTTGATGACTAGGAATCTAGTTTCAAAATTTCCAAAAAATATCTAAAATGTTGCTGGCTCTTACAAAAATATTTGACTAAGGAGAAAAAAATATATCAACCATAGGCATGTTCAATTCAAGGGATCATTTATCAAATGGTAAATATGATAAACTATACAAACAGAACAAACTTCAGATCCTTTCTGGATCTAAAAGGATCAAAGTCTCAGAATTGTTAAAGAAAAGCATCAACTATTTAAGTGTCTCAGGAGACTGATAAATCAGTGTTGGGTTTCCGTTTCTCTGTGTACATCCAACCCTGCCTGCAGAAGTTCAAAGGCCAGGAGCCTAGTGCAGAACATGGCATTGCTGTCTGGAAAAGAGTTTTCAGCCATTGCCACCAAACCAACTGAAATATGGGGAAGAATAGGTACAGGAGAATCCTCAACATTGAGGCTGTTCTTCCTGTCAGCCCAGGGTTATAATGAAGCCAGTTCAGTTTACATGAAATATCCATATTCTTCTAATATTAGGTTCTCCTCGTGCCTTAATGTAACTGGTAGTTTTTGATACTATTGGTCATGAATCCTGACCTTAATAGTGATTTATGAAAATTAGGGAATTTACAATTAGCATTTGAAAAGAACACAAAATAAAAAGATATCAAGAATATTGTTCAAACTTGTGGAACTTTAAAAATTGTACATGAAAATAAGTTTGAGGGTCATAATACAAGGGCCCCTGAAGGATGCAAAATGTCCCTTTGTCCCTAAACCTCTGTTCCAAAGTTCCACCAAAGTGCCTGGAATTCATCACTAACAGATTTGATTGTCTACATTATGAAGTTTTGAGGGATTTCAATAAGCACTCAATTAAAATCTTAAGTTTCTTTATCCCAGGTTTGTTGTTAAGAGTGAGCCAGAGCCATATGACTAGAACACAAGCAAGGCACTTTTGTGATAGGGAAGGTATGATCAAAGACCCCAGGGATTATTCTAGGATTTCATATTTGATTCGTACCCATTTGGTTAGTATGGACAGATGATTCCTATACAGGATACCCCAGTGCTCATGACTAACTTGAAATCAATAAGGATAATTGTGAACATACTCTCTATGGATCTTCTATGTGTACTGGCCATTACTTTCAAGACTCTCAGGAGAGAGGTCTTTTTTTGAGATCTTTACTTTTCATGAAAGTTGCAAATTTTATGAGAATTCATAGTCAATCTATCCTGGGAAGTGAAAAGAATCCCAAGAAGCATCAGTTTTACTTAAATATTATCATTCATCAGAATCACCTGGAGAGTCTGGTCATACCCCACACTGAATTTCAATTAATTCGGTGATGGGGCCAAAGCACTTTTAAACACACCTTCTCATTTGATTTTTCCACATTGTTTGGTTTGAGAATAATGACCATCTACATGTGTTATTGGTTTGTTTTTTGTTTTTGCAGTATCAGGCTTCAGAGATGCTAGGCAAGTGCTCTACTGTGAGCCACATCACAGACATTTTTAATTTTATTTTGAGACAGGGTCTCACTAAGTTGCCTAGGCTAGTAGAGAATTTGTGATACTTCTGCCTTATCCTCCTGTGTTGCTGAGATTATAGGCATGCACAATCACACCTGGCTCCACATAAATTCTTAAATCTCCTTTATTCTATCCTCAACAAGTGTTTTGTTCTTTTTAAAAATAGCTATAATTTTAATATTTTTATTTAAATTGAGCAGGAATCCATCTCTCTTTAGAATCAAATGATGATGATGATGATGATGATGATGATGATGATGATGATTTTACTTTGCTCTTCCTCAGTTCTCCCAGCCAACATGTGTGGATAAGTCAAGTCACCCTACCATGGGTCAGCCCTCAGTATCAACAAGCACAGGTAACACAGCACAAGATCTAAACATCATAAGTTGTGTATCATTTAACCATAATGCTTAGGACAAAAATTTTGGAATATTTGCAAATATCTTACCAGTTGACATCTCTAATATGAAAATCCAAAATCCAAAATTCTTCAAAATCCTTGGAGCATCATGTTGGAATTTTAAAAAGTTTTGAATTTTGGAAAATTTCAGATTTTGAATTTTTGAGTAAGGGGTGCTCAACCTATAAGAGTAATTCTTACTAAATATTTGTCATAAATAATATTGTGATTGTTGTCATTATTGCTATTAGCACATAAGACAATTGTTAGTAGCACAATCCCTAAAGCAATTTTCTCAAGATAAATGTAAATATCTCACTAAATTTTAACATTGAACAGTAAATATTGTGTATTAATAATATAGAAAAAAGTCAAGATGTTTGTTTTTGTGTTTCGGTCACTTACCACTCTCTATAGTACCATATTGGCGAATAACCAATGGTAGAAAAGTGTCAAAGGTGCATTCAGGTGAGGCTTAGCACAAAAGGCCCCTGTCACTCACATTTTAAACCATAGCCTTCTGGGTTATGAAAGAACTTTTCTTTGACATTAAAAAACTATCCCCACAAAGTTTTTTGCTAAGTACCTAATAATTCTCCTTAAAAGAAGATTGTATGAGAAAGTGTAAAGTTTAGTCCTTATAGAATAAAAAAAACAAAGGAGAATATGTAAATTGGGAAAAAATAACTTCTGGGAATTTTTTTCCACCTCTCTCTCTCTCCCACTAGCTAACCTTCACCTTTCTGACCCAACGTATCCCACCATAAAGCCATGGAACTTCACTGTGCTTCAAGAGATATCTACTAGGATTAACACAATGTACTTTTGCCCTTAGTATCATGCCTAGACTTCTGTGAATTCTTCATAAAGAATTATTTATACTGCAGATCATGTTGTGCTGAATTATAATAAATTAAATCAGATTTGTCTATACTCTAAAATAATAAAAATGAAATAGATAGCCAGTTTTTTGTTGCTATTATTTAGCAAATATTTGGAGAATATTCCATTGTCTTCCATTGTCTTCTTCCCTAATACTGCTAAAATTAGTAAGTTAATTAACATCCTATGAATAATTTAAGTCTTATATTAAGCCAAATTTAATCATCATTGCCAAGATTAATTAGGAAACTCACCTGTAACTATGCTTAATAGCATAAAAAAGTAAAATAACATAATCTAAAAAACCTGACTATCAAAGAATTTTCGACCTTCCATCATTGCTTGACAGTACTGAAAAAATCATACCTTCAACTAAGGAAGTAAGGAGAGTAACATTGGCTGCTTTCCGTCTTCCTGCTGGCAAATTTAAGCCAAGTCTATCCAGTTTCTCTCTCAGGCAGCGGCCTCCATTCTTGGATTTTGCTCTGTCCAACAACAAATAAAAATAGGTTTTGAAAGTTCACATTCTGGAGAAAATTGTGAGAAGACTTGACGACATGGAGAATACATTGGGTGGAAGACATAAGGACTGAGGGTTGAAGGTGTGGCATCAGTAGTTAGCAGACAGACAGACAGTGCTGAAACTAGTGCTAACTTACCTTCTCAAAATGCCTCCCAGGAGTGAAGCATTGAGGCACTCGGGTGGTGAGAGCCGCCTCTTTACCTCAGCAATGGTCACCTTGTATTTGGAAGTAGAACTGAGAAGGGACAAACGACCAGGAACAGAGCAAAACAAGTCTGTGGGGTTGACCACACAGGTGCCACCTTGGGAGGAAAAAGTATATAACATGTTAGTGAAGGCAGGAGAAGAAAAGTATATGAGAGGCAGTTAATATCAAGGGACCACTTGATATTAAGTAGTACGTGACAGCAATTGTACTTATAAATCACCCACATTATCTCAGAGAGCTCCTTTGAAGATGTCCTTCCAAATAATAACCAGAGTTTCGTCTTTTCAATATCACACAGAAAATGGTTGTGAGTATACAATGGTAATTTTAGAGAAAATTGGCATCTTTTGGAATACAGCCTGGCTCACCAGTCACACCAAGAAACACTTCAATTAATTAAACACCACTATTAATTGAAAACCCCAATTCTAGTAGTCAACCACATGAAAGGTAAGTGTTATTTATCCATGGTTGTATCTGTATGTGTACACACACATACATGGATAGAAACTTTTTATGCGTGATTTATTTTCTTTTCCAAAATGTTTGAGAATTCCATCTCTTTTCCCTCATCCACCTAATAATTAAAGGCACCACAGTCATTCAATCTTGACATATTACTAAAAATAATCTGCTTATAGCCAGAAACTTCTAACCCATACAGGCAATGACAGGTCAAATTCTTTTATTATGTGTAAACTGGCACACACAGGAAAATATACCACAAGATCTGAACATGGTAACAATGTCAGTTATAAATAATATTATTGCTATGGTTGTTTTTATTATTACCATTAGAGTGAAAAGCAAAGGGAACTATTAATAGCAAAATCATCAAAGGAATTTTGACATGCTGGAGTTTTGGACCCTGTTCCCAGGGTCCAAAAAATCCCTTCAGCTTTACCTTGCTTCAGGTACAGCACAGGATATTCTGTAATCTCACCCACTGAAGTAGACTTGAGGACCTAAGGGGATTTATCAGTGAGGAAAGTTCTTGCTGGCAAATTTCTCACTCACTGTAAAAGTTCTAGGCCAATGTCCCCCTTGCTAGGATGGTGGCTTTATGTTCTAGAACTGCAAGCCTACCTCATCTTGCTTTGAGCCTTATGAGGAAAGTTTTTAAGGTTTAGTGGTGAATTCAAATTCAAGTTGGCTTTTCTGAGCATGCTATGGCTTTTTTTTTAAGTTATGGGCAATCTTGAGACTCGTTTCCAATAAAGGATTGAGTTCTATGAGTGGAAAAAAGGAAGAAAAATGGCAAAAAAGTGTGGTCCAAGATCTTTTTTACTAAAAATGTGGTCCTCAAAAGATAGCATCGGAACCAGGCATAATGGCACATGCCTGTGGTTGCAGCAGGTTGGGAGGCTCAAGTTTGAGGCCAGTCTGGATAATTTGTAAGACCCTGTCCCCCCACCAATATATATATATAATATGATATAAATGGGCTGGAGATGTAACTCATTGATGGAGCACTCCCAGAATGAATGAATGAACGAATGCATACATACATAAATAGAGGCAGAATTGACAGGAAGAGATCTTTTAGAAATGTAGAATCTCAGAATTTCTGTCAAAATTTGCACTTTATAAGACCCCCTGTTAGTACATATATTCATTGAAGTTTGAGAAGCACCAGACTAGGACTCTCCACTTGCTTCCCAGGTAACTCCTACCATGTATTACTAAGCAGCACAGTGACTTATATGAGGGGAGTCTCTGGCAGTCAGATTTAGGCATGTTCCTTTCATGGAAGCCTAAAGAACCTGGACAACATTTAGAAAGACAGAAGGACCCCTGACAGGGGAGGAGAGGGCTAGCTAACCTTGCCCCACTTTTAAACTATTTACACCTCTGCAATTTGGGGAATTTTTCCTGGCTGTTTAACTGTCATCCAAATTTTCTTGGAAAGTGCTAAAGACCAAGGTCTTTCTCCTTAAGTATTCTAAGGCTGTCAGTATCCCTGAATGACCCCTAAAACAAAAGGTAAGACATTCAGAGTGTCAGCAAAGGCTCTCCAGGCTGCAACATATTTATATTTATATTTAGCCAAAATTTTCATGCCAGTTCCTGGCACCTATTTTCAGTTTCACATCTGAGAAGTCATAACCTCAACTGCCAAACTCAGGTCCATTGCGTGGAGTCAAACTTGTAGCCCACACTACAGAAGACTATAACTCCCCTTCTTCAGGAGATGAAAACATAAATCCACCTGTGCTTTTGCACTTCACTTCCCAGAGAGGATTTTAAGCCAGTAAATAACATAGTAAAAATCATAGTAAAAACAAATTCCCAGATTCCTGGGTCTGAGGTTAACAGTCACTTTCATTAATGCTTTACCTTGGTACCTATAGATCCAAAATGCACTTAAAAAAAATAAACAAAGGTCACTTTTCAAAAGTTGAACAGGAGAGCAAAATGAGTATAAATAAATTTGCTGTTTAGAGTCATACTGTGAGAATCATGGCTCTGATTACTTTAGGATTTAGGTTAGTGTGAAGAAAAATATTAAACCTCAAGAATAAAAATCGATGTCTATATTCAAAATTCACATAGCCCTCTCTAGAAAAGGTACTTACCCACAGTCATATGAATAATAAGTAAATTTATATTCTTCCATTAACATTCCTCTCTCAAACACTAGCCAGTATATATTTGAGGGAAAAAGGAATCTCACCCAATCAGTCCCAAGTTTATTATGAGTGGGAGAAGAAAGCATTTGAGCAAATGTACATATGATTTTGCTAGCTGCTAAGGAAGGAGAAGGACACAATTTAGAGTGTTCCTCTCTTTTTAGAACTTTTTTCTCTTTAATGTTCAGTGTGTTAGACACCAGATTTAAAGAAATGCCAATGATCATCATTTTTGTAAAAGAAGTTAAATAAAATTCTTTTCCATTAGAAAACTACCACCTTTTTGACAAAGTGAATGCCATGTGCTGAAAGCCAGCTGCTCCCAGCGATACCACTGAGTCTGCTACCTGGTAATGTGCTAACTCCCTGAGCCCTGAGACTTTTCTACATCCAGTTTGGGTTTCTGGCTTATGCTCAAATAGGCATGTATTAGGTAAATTACACAGGCTGCATATTAACAGTATGCTTTATGCACACACAAATTGCCTGAAGGATTTATTTTGTATTCAGGATTAGCCATCAACTCTAGAGTCTTTTATTTTTTATGTCACAGCATCTTTAAAGGGAATTTCTGTTGCTTTGATACTTGGCATTGCTGCAGCCTTGGGGAACTCTCTTGTTCTGGCTAAAGATTTGGCAACTTGTAGAGTTTACAGCAACTTGGGGAACCTGATATCTTTCTTTTCAATCTTTCACTTTTTATGGAGGTAGGAAAAAGTCAACATAACCAAAGTTTTGCATTTGCAATGACAATAGTGAGGGGTTAGTTCTTCTCTATGGGGACCCAGTCTACAGATGGCATGATGAGACCTCAGAGAAGGAAAGTCATAAAAGAGTGGACCTCATCAAGCTATAAACAAGGGTTACTGGCTGAAGTTCATCATGGTACCTTTGTTTCATGTCAGCTTTCATTGAGTTATGTGGTCTCATTTTTTATTCAGCACCCTAGTTAGGGATGTCTTTGCAGCCAGAACCAGAGTGTTCATGCAAGATTCCAGAGTTCATCTCTTTTCCATTAATAGTGCACAGAAGCAATAAAGACATGAAGGTCACTATTTTCAAAGTTGGAAACAAGACTCCCTAGTTCCAGTGATATTGCAAACTCTAATGAGCAGCTATAGCAACAATGTAGAAATCAAGAATTATATATTCAAGGTCACTTGTCTAGTTTATGACTTTAGAAAAAAGGAATAACTTTGCCAAAGCAAAAGGAATAAGCTAGCTAAAGATTGTGGGGGTGACAAAACCAGGCACAGAATACATCAATGCAGATCCTTCAGCTGTCATACCTTGTTAGATCCTGCACAGTCTGAAGAAGGTTGGGATTACACTCTTCTTGGCAAATCTGGGGACATCTGTCCTTGTGTCTGCAGGCACACTGTGGAATGTTGTAAAAAGTACTGGGCTACAAGTACAAACTTGGTCAACTAGCGACCCAAGCATCTTGGAGAGTAGTTATCTGGGTCTCAATCGATCTGAACTATGAGGTTGTTCACAACTGCTCTACTTATCTCTCTAGCTGATGAGGAGGGAAAATGGGAATTGAACGTGCGCACGCGCGTGCTCAGTTACCTGAGCAAAGGCTGCCCAACACAGCTATTGTGTTGAGCAATTTACCACTTCGCAGGGTGAGATCTGAGGCGCTACATTAAAACCACCCACCCTCTGCATTGCAATTGAACAGGAAAGCCAAGCTCTAGCGACTGGGACCGCTTTTCCTCTTCTCATCCCCAGCAGTTAGGGCAGAGGAAAGAGCGGCGGCTGCCTCCAAGGAGCTGTGGTTCCCTGGGAGCGCCGAAAGCGGCTCTGAGCCACAAACTGGTCTCACCGCCCTCAAGCCCCTCTCTAAGAACACACCCAGCTGCGTTAAGAGGTCCCCAGCGCTCTCCAGGTGCGATCAATACTTCCTGTCGAGCTTCCGGGCGCTGGGCCCAAGCGCGCAGCCTCTCCAAAGTCGCTGCACCGCCCCACTCATCGCCGCGTTGGTGTTGACATAATTAGACCAAATCTTGGGAGCAAAATAAATGTTCTGTTCGCCTTACAGCCAAACAGATGTTTACAATTCAAATGAAAGAAATACAAACGGCAGGGATTTTTTTTCTTCCCCTTCTTCATCTCCAGTGATCGCTCTTTTTTTTTTTTCCCTGACACATTAAAAATGTGTAAGCGATTACAAGAGTTTCCTGTCCTTATTAGTTCTGCAGCTGCATTTCTGCGAGGTGTGCTGCGCGTGTGAGCTGGGTGGGGTAGTATCGTTCTCTGGGCTGCTTCTCCTCTAGCCTTTCTCCCTTCTCAATCCTCCTCCCACATGTGACCTCCTCTCCCCAAGGCAGCAGATATTAATTGTAATCAAACCGCAATGGGGTGGGTACTTAATTGCCAGCTAGTTGGCCTTTGATGATGCGTCATAACGGATTGTACTGTTCGGAGGAGGGATACTCCGATTACAGGTATAACGGGATTACCATGGCTGAATAAATTCCTTCCTGTGCAGATTCCCGGCAGAACAAAAGAAAGGGAGGTTTGCACCCAGACAATGGCTGGTTTAATGGTGGTGGTGTGCGTTATGGTGTGTGTGGAGGATTAATCTCCATTCCCCAATGCACAGAGTGCTTTGGATTTTGGTGAGTTTTCAAGCAGTAAAGAAACCGGGAGAGAAGATAGCAGACTATGGGAAAGTACCCCACCACCACCACCACCAAAGTCCAACAAATCAGGCCTCTGGGTACTTTTATACACAAGTTTTAGAATTCATATAATAGAGATTGAACTTCAAATCTGTTTTAGGGGAATAAGGCAGAAGATGAGGCTCAAAGTGTATTCTGGATCGTTCTCACCTACAAAGGTTGAATCACAGAAAGGAATTCTGGCGACTTCCAGGAAAGAGAGATTCAGGGTACCTGCTTTTTACTGGGGGCAGGGGTGGAGTGGGGGTGCTAACAAAGAAGAGGAACAAGTCTTCCCTCCCTTGATTTTTACCCCTTCCAGGAGCTGCTGAAATGGTCACTGATTCTTTCCAACCGGGGACTCCAAGGTTCAGGCCCTCTAGAAACCCAAAGCAGCCAGAGAAGGAGCATCCTCCTGCTCAAGGAGTACGTGAGCCGCCACAAGGGCGGCAAAATAGGGGAAGGCATTCAGTTCCATCCATCCTATTATTGGCAGTCAGGGCGATTGAAGCTAAAGCAGCGTTTCAAGGCAATATTATTTAAAAAATTAAATCAGATCTGACAATGTTTGTCCTCAGCGTAAATGCCTCCGCCTCGGAGTGCCAGTCACCTCTAAGCGATCTGACAAACTCCAGCTCGCTTAAAACGTGCGGAGTTCAAATCATATTAATTCCCCAAAAATGTTTTGATTCAAAGTAGTTTGTATTTTGTGTAGCCACGGGCAATAGGGAAAGCGTTCCTGCCTGCCAGTGGCCGGGTCCGCTCCCTCTCCGCGTGGCCCAGAGGCTACAGCGGTATTTAAGCTTCTGAAATTAGCCTGGGGCTGCAAGGCAGAATGATCACAAAGCGAAACAAGGGCGCTTCCCCTCTTCACTTTTTTCATCCCCCCCCCCCCCGCTTTTTTTTTTTTTTTTTTTTTTTTTTTGCCATCCCGATTTCACAAAAGAGACCAGGGCCAAAATGTCACTTTCCACCCACATATGGAAAGGCTGAGTTTTCTCATCTCACCTCTATCCTCATCTGAAGGCCACAGTCCCCTATCCAATTGAAACCCTACCCTGTTTGATTCCAATCTGGATCCATTATTAGCTTCCTCCTCGTCGTCGTCGTCATCATCAACATTGTTCACTTATTATTAACGTCTGAGCGAGAAATGAAAGGGACCAGCGGCTGACAAAGGGAGGGGTTTGGGGTGGGGCGGTAAGGAAGATTCACCGGGAAAAGAAGAGTGAGTTTTCCTTGCTTCCTTCTTTCCTTCCTTCCTTCCTTCTTCTTCTTTTTTAATGATTAAAAACATAGACGACTCCTGTAAATAGAAGCCTCATTTCTTCAAGAGATGCCTTTTGAAACCCAGTGTCTGAATATTCAACGAAGGCAAAGCTCCACTCTGTACGTACAACATTAATATGATCTCTGCAGAATTTGCTACTCAGAAATATTAACATATCAAAGCCAACGCCCGAGGCGAAAGAAGCTATCGATACTCGAGCACAGGGTAAAGTAAAGATTATTGGTTCTGATGGTTGGAGTGGAGGAGCTGCGGGCAAAATCGCGCACACCATTAACCGAGAGTGAGCGCGCAGGGAGCTGCGCCTTCGAGGCGGTGGCAAATATTTTATCTAGGTGGTAATTACCTTGCTGATAACTCCTCTTCACGCATTTTTTTTTTTTTTTTTTTTTTGGATATCAGGCTCTCATTATAGGCCCCAAACAATGTTTTCTACTTAACAAAGTGAATCAGAAAATGGCATGTTGCTCTTTACAAGTAGCCAAATTTAAGATAACTAACGGCCCCTAACTCCTTCTCCCCCTTGCAAATCAGGATAGTTTCATCATGATGAATTCATGTAAACTACACAGGCATGTATCTTTCTTCAAGAAAAACACTCGAAGGGGTCTTTGAAAGTGAGATTTATTTTTCTTGCAATGTAAATTCTGGATACCACTAGAAATGCAAATTTATCCAAGAATTTGGCCAAAACCAGAAAACAGTAGAAAAGTTGTGTTTTTCAAGAAATCCTGTTTTATACAAGGAAGTATCTGTAAAGTATGGATTGAAAAATAAACACATTCTCATCTAAACTGTAAGACAACACTGGGTTACTTGAGGGACTGCAGAAAAGCAGAGTTCTGGAATTAATGTCCTCCTGATTTTTGATGGACAAAACTGATCTAAGCTATTGATATTTGGAGTCTTATTCATAACTGTGACCATAGAGAGAAGGAGCTTCCTAAGAATTTCTTTAAAAATAAAGAATCCTTAGATAAGGGGCAGGGCAGGGTCTGACAAAACATATATCCCTTCCTTGATATCCACTTTTAAACTGTCATGAATATTGATAGTTTCAGGGTAAACCAATACATATAGACATACATCTTTCAGGGTTCAAACAGGTTAATTGGCCTTTCTCTAAAACATGTGAAAATGAAATAAATTCGGCAGCTAAAATTTGAATTCTTCGAAGTGGAGGATTAAGGTTTAGTCTAACAATACAGACATAAACACCAAGTGACATTTCCTTTATCTTTGGAGTTATGCTGTTTTCCTACAAAATCAACCTTTTGTTTCAAAAAGCAGGTTAAGAAATGCTTTTTTAACTTAAAAAATAGGTATTGAGTACTACAAGAAAAATAAAACATCACCTATGGAACACAATTTCTGTGGCTCTGGAAAGACCTCAGCTTGCACCTTGTAGATTAAATCTTTTGCATTTCTTTTCTCTTAAATCTCTTAAATCTTTTGCATTTCTTGGAAGGATGCTAACGTGTGAGGGGATATCACCTAAACCTTTCTATGCCAATTCAACTGATTCCACACCCGAGGCCTCCCATCCTCATCCTTGAATAATCTCCACCCTCTGTCACCTAGTGTGCAATAGGATGTAATTTTCAAGCATCAAGGAAGGCAATCTTAGTACGGAACTGCATGGAAAAACTGTAGTAGCGCGAGCTACTCCTCTCTGAGGAGCGGGCTGCGGTCCCTAATTAGTGGCGCTGTCCTTCAGCACCACCGACATCTCTGTGCGCCCAGAGCGCTGGGCCTCACCTTTAGTTTTGCCTGCCTCAAATGATCCCAATCAGCACGTGAGTCTCACGGGTCCCCCTTTTTACTGTGTAATTTTTACCTGCCCAATAGTATATATGTTTAATTTTCATATTCACTAGTCTTGGGCCTATTTCATATCATTACAATATGCCTGAGTACTGGCAAGCTTAATATTGCTCATAACAAACAAACAAAGCAAAACAAAACACCCAAAATTGTGCAGAGCAATATCAGACATTTTTTTAAAAATAGTTTTTAAATATCTGAAAGGTGAAACAAGTGGTGAATAGCTCTTTTAAATTTAACATAAACTCCAAACATACACGGCAGCAGTAGCCAAGTTCGAAAAGTAAAACACCCTTTGTTTTCTTTCCTCTTGAATTTAAGTGTTCATATTGCATATTGCTTCAGGAGATCTACAGTTTAAACACAAAAGAATCTTCTGTTTCTCACAGCACATGTCTCTCTTCAGAAAAATCAAATCATTCAAGAAGTTTTCAAAGAAATAGGGAGTGACTGGAGCACATTAATTTGGTACCATCAGAAGTAACTCAGTTTTAGTGGTTTGGTTACTAACGACAATTGTGGCCCTGGAGCAGGAATTAGTCCTGGTGAATAGGCCACATCTTATTAATTCGTATGAAGTTGGGATAACAGCTGGTCCCTCTTGCCTTGTGTGCTCCTTGGGTTACTCAGCATGCTAGAAAAATAAACTTCAGAGGCTCTGGGTACAGTTAAGCATGGAAGCCAGCAAAATCTGCAGTGCCTTGAGGCCCTGTGAATGTCATAGTTCAAAACCTTTTGTCAAAACGGAACATCTGAGATGCAGCCCCCTTCAGTGCTTGAGCTGAAAGCAACAGCACTCTCCTCTTCTCTCGCCTTCCCCCCACCTTCCAATTCCATGGGTAACTCTGGATTCAGATGTTTTCCTCAACAGATGGGAACAAGAAAGCTTTATCCGGTACAGTTAACACTACCGCCTCCTCCCACCCTCCCTTAAAGAAAGAAATGTTCTGGACATTTGGAAAATAAGGCAGCTACAATATTGGTGTTTCATTAGCCTCCTCTAAAGCCTCAATGATCTAGCCTTTCACAGAATCCCTCAAAGCCTCAAGCTAACACCATCACCTCAAAAACTCAGGCTGTGGCTGGCACATTAGAGCTAAAAGAGACCAGAAATTCTGCTCGGGGATGTGATATTGATGATTGGGGAAGGGGGTGTGAAAAGTTGGGTTTTTTTTTCAGTGTTTCCCCCCTCTTCTAACTTTGATTCTGTCACTTCTGTGAGGAGCAGCAGATATTGCCTAGCACAAGTCTCTTGGGCTTAACCTGTGTTCAAGCCTCAATGGAAGAAAGAAAAATGTTAAATGTGAATATGCCTGTATGGAACTTGAATAACTGACTAAGAGTAATTGTTTTCTTAATGAGCAGACAAGAAATTCAATGCTTAAAACCACACCAGATCTTCAAAGCAAAGTAACAGATAAGAGGAGAATGTTTAGAATAAAATGTTCTTACTTACCTCTTCTTATCACTCCACCTTGGCCATTAAGAACGAGCCCACACTGGGCTTCCACAGAGCCCTTAATAAAAGAAAAATAAAATAAAATCACTGAGATATGATAGGTATGGTCATGTGGGTAGTTTTTCAGACTGGTCCATCCCTCAACCCCTTCTCAGTAGACCTGTGAAAGCAATCATTGAGCTAGGACAAGGTAGCCAGAAAACATTTTTAAGAAAAAAAATGCAAGAAAAACCACAATCTAAAAGTTGTATAAATTTTAAGGTATGCATTTTATATCACCATACAATATTGTACTTCAAAGTGCCTGGGAGCCTTTCATGTTGGCATCAGAGAATGAAAAGCCCTTTGAGTCTTCATCAAGGCACATAGAATATATACAGAGAGTGTACTCAGCACTTTACGGGGGGAGAAAATTTACCTGGAGATCAAGTCTGGGGTTGTGGGTTTCTTGGGAACACACAGGAGCTATTTCACATGCAGGAATCAAGATGTGTATGTCAGGGTCCTGTTTTACCCAAAGATAAAAACGTCCTATATGCTACCCAAAATGGGCCTTATGGAGGAAATACCTTCAGGTCCACTCATTGTAGATCTTCAGGCTCCTAATGCATTGAGGAATCACTTGAGCTGGAAAGGTGGAAAGGATTTGCTGATTTTTGATTACAAAAAAAAAATTTTTTTCTGCATCTGTCTTTTTTTCCCCCTAACTCAAAATGTGTTAAAGGCTCATTTTCCTTTACAAACAAACGAGGTATTGGACATGAAAGAGGCCTTGAAGGGTGTTAACCTACCCAACAGCCCGTGAAGAGTTAAGTAAATGCGGAGAGAGTCGGTGCATAATAAAAACCCACTTTACAAAACAACCTTTACAGCCCTGGCTCCCTTTTGCCTCCCCATTTTCACCATATTGAGGCAGGCCTGTAAGACCCCCCTTTTCAACCTACTCACCAGCTCTTTCTTATTTTAAATGTTCTGCCTTAAAGTGATTATCAAATCAATATGAAAAAAAAAAAACTTGGAGACTGAGCATAAATTAAAGCGGTGATGGGAAAAGGTGTGACAGTTTTCTTTGTTGGCCATAGCAAATCTTTTTAGGGGACTCAAAGATGGAACTGAAGCCACAAGACTGTTTGCATCTGTTAGGCAGACTTAGACCGCCCTCCAAACCATTGGACTTTCACTTAAAATTCTGTGCAGGGAAAAGTATATTTACATTTGTTGCATTTGAAATGAGGCATATGCTGATGAATGTTCTAAAAAGGAAGAAATAAAAGGAGAGAGACGGGCTTCTCCCACACACTCCCTCCTCATTTCTCATTTTAAATGTAGTTATGACTCTTTCTTTTTCATTCTGCTAACTTGTTTGGGAAGAGTGGAAGAAAATAGCTTGTCAGATTTACAAATGTCCTTCATAGAATTCACATACATGTGTGTGTATACACACAGACATGTATTATAGATATATGTAGCTATGTAAATATATATACTTTTTATCATACATTATACCCTGTTTCATCTTTTGCCCTGGAGTCGTTCCTTCCTTAGTATGTGCAATGTCACTTTAGAATGAGTTATAAAAAAGAAAAGAGAGAATAAGTATATTAAAAAGAGGCTGAAGAAAATGTTTCAAAATATCTGAAATGTAGAAGTAAAGGGCCTTGAAGTTCTCCAAGGGAAAGAACCACTTTCCCTCCCACTCTGTTAAGATGTTTATTTTCTTGGAAGAAATGAATCTTGGTCCCTTCACTTAACAAACTTTTCCCCCTCATAAGTAAAACATGTTGTTTGGTCAGATGACATTGCATAAATGACCAGTTGAATGGCACTAAGTCGAAAATTGGATAAACTACGGTGTCCTTTTGCACAGGATTCTCTCTTTGTCTGGTGCTTGCAAATGTTCTAATCCCCTCTTTTGAAAAATGCCCTGCTTTGTGCCTAGCACAGAAAAAAAATTTGTACAGATACAAAAAAATCAGCAGCAGACGTGGCTATTAAAAGAAGTAAATAGGTTTTAGTTGAGCTAAGCATTGAATGGCAGATTTTTTTCCCTCTTGAGACATAAGGGGATCCTTGTGTAAAATGTAAAAATGCCCTGAGCGTATAAAATTATTTTGTGAATATAAGTGTAGAAAGTCAAAATTTACGGAGCCAGATCTTTTTTCTTCCATATAGATCTTACAGCTATGACCCTTTGTTGGAACTGTAAGGACTTTCACTTTAATTTAAAAATAATCCCTTGCTCATAGGTATACAAGGGGGGGAGATTTTCTGTGCGCAACAAGGGATCTCTTACGTCTCCAACGTATGCTCCTGGAATATCTCCCCAGTCGTCCTGCGGAGTGGGGAGAAGTTGGCCAGCTTTGGGCAAACTGAAAAAATGGGGACTCACAGATAGAACTGCACTTTCCACTAAAAGAAGATACAAATTTTGGTTTCTCAGATTCTTATTGTGGGTTTAGTTGTTTTAAATGTGCCTAAGATAATATGATTGCATAATTATAAATTCTATTGTTGGCAAAGAATGTACAAAAAAATGTTTTAAGGAAGAAAATAGGAGAGAGATCATCTGATTGAGTTAGGTTTTCACAGGGTCTGAATTCGTTTTAGCAATTTTCTTTTTTCCTCTCTACCTTCCTAATTGCCATCTCCCTTTCCTTCCCTCTCTCCCTCCCTTCCTCTTTCTTTTGCTTCCTTGGCTCTTTCTCTATTTCCTCACGTGTGTCTTTTTAAGGAGTTCATCTTAAGCAAAACATAATGAGATGAAAAGGAAAAAATAATGATGTGAGTCATCCAACAGGGCTGTGAATGTGGGTAAACACCAGGCGCAGAGAATTAGACTCAATGCTACACTCTGACAAAGTGCGTTGTGCAGATTCTTTCTTTGGGGTTGATTTTCGAGGTTTTCATTTACAGATTTCTTACTTTACATAGCAATCTCATGTGTCTGGTGAAACTTTTACTCAAGCTCAGTGTTCCAACAATTTCCCAAGAATAAACGAGTTGCCTTCCCCCTTACATAGCAAGATCACCACAGGCTCAGTGGAAGACGAGCTCCTGGAACAGGAGTGCAGACCCGACCCTGCAAAGTATGTAAACTGAGGGTGCGATTGGTCATCAACTCATCGGGTCTTATTCTGAGTCGAGTTCACTCAAACCCAGCCTCCCTGATCTCCCCCACCCCTCCGCTCGGGGTCAGAAATGTGGATTCACAAAAGACTTCTGTGAGTACTGGCCAAAGGTAGGGGCCGCAGCTAGCCGGACTAATTCGCTTCTAGGTGAAAAGCCTGGATCCAATAAGAGGGACAGAATGGGCACACTCCTCCTCTAATTGTTTTGATAACGTTTCGTGTGTGTGTGTGTGGAGAGAGAGAGAGAGAGAGAGAGAGAGAGAGAGAGAGAGAGAGAGAGAGAGAGAGAGAGAGAGAGAGAGAGAGAGAGAGAGAGAGAGAGAGAGACCACTTACTGTCAGAGTATTAATGGAGTGGGAGGGGGAGGGCGAAGAGGGGAGGGCGCAGACAAATTCCCTGCATGCTTATTTACCTGCAAGTCGTCTGCTCCCGCGGCGGCCAGCCCCAGGCTGGGCCCTGGCAGGAGTCTTTGATCTGGGTGCATTCCATACTGAGAGCCATGGCTCATGAGGGACAGGTCGTGGCGGCGGTAGGCATCGAGGCAGCCCAGCTCCCGCCTCTGCTCGTCCAGGCAGGAGGACTTGAGCGCCCGCGCATTGTGCAGGTTAATAAAGTCGGTGGGCTCCCCGTGGTGGATCTGCTGGTAGTACTGTTGCGAGTGGTGGAGCGAGTTCAGAGAGTAGGCGTCGGGGGTGACCGCCGGGTGGCTGTGCTGAAACTCGTAATGGAAAGACTGGTGGTGGAGCGGGGTGTACTGGTGGTTAGTGGAGAAGTAGGGGGACGCAAACTCGGTGCCGGTGGTAGAGTAAGTTAGAGGAGAGGAGGAGGAATAGGCGACAGTGGAATTGGCTACGGACTCCAGACAGCCAAGCTGCATCAAACGGTAGCTGTTTGATCCGTCGTGACGTATCTGGAAGGAAGAGGGGGAAAGGGGAGAGCAGAAAAACTTGAGGTTTGTCATTTTACAACCAAGGCGCCACTCTCCCAGAGCCTGGAGCTCTCTTTAGCTTTCCTAGGAGAGCGAGTAAGCAGGGCTCGGGCAGAGCGGCAGCCGGGGCTCAGCGCCTTTGCTAGGGAGCCTTGGCGAACAGGCGAACTGGGGGTGGGCGGCCTCGTCCTCACAGTGGAGAGAGCGGGAAAAAAAAATCCCCCACCCTATATAGGTGCGGGCGACATCACACACGCACACACACGCACACACATAACACACACCCAGCCCCTGCTCGACTTGTGCAGGGAGCTGGGCGTTGGGAACCAGGTTTGCAACTGACTCCGGGGACACCATGAGCAGGAGAGAGCCCATACGCAGAAAGTGCTATTCCCGCGCGTCGCCACTCCAACCAGATCCCAACACCGAAATTCTGATCCTGTCCATGACAAGATGTTTGGCCAGGGCTACTCAAAATCATTGTCCATATATTTTTTAAAAAAATCCATTCTGCAAATCGTTCAACTTGCTCACTTTCTTTAGTCAACCATTTGGGGGAGGGAATCCGACCCACCTTCTCTGCTTCCCTTTCCTTGAATAAACCGGTTCCAAAAGGGGTGCGTTGTTCCCCACCCCCCATGTCCACCTACCGCCCCCCATCAGTCCCTTTTCTTTGCCTTTCTGAGAATCCTTTTTCTGTCTCTCTTTCTCCTCAGCACCCTCCCCTTATTATTAGGATTATGTTTTCTCCCTCATTATGGCAAATGTTTCTTAACAGAGTTGCCCTTCCTGGCGACAGATGTCATAACGAACTTTCTCCCCTTCCCTTCCTTAACTTCCCCTGAAAGCCAGATTATAATTAAACGTAACGGTCCAATATAGATTAGAGACAGGGGAAGCTGCCACCACCGCCGCCACCGCCGCCGCCGCCACACACACGCGCGCTCAAAAAAAAAAAAAAAAAAAAAAAAGTAATAATACCTCAGCATCGTGGACTAGTCCCGGAAAGGTAGTTGACATGTTGGGTTTCTCCAAAAGCTTACGATGCAATTTCCCCCTCCAAAAAAAGAATCGGGAAAAAAATCCAAACTTCTTGTATTTTCCAATTTTTTTTAAGGAAAAAAAAATGTTCTATAGATAGAGATCTAAATTGTAATGGTTTTGCCCGGATCAGATAGCTCCTTGCCTCGTACCCACTTAAAAACCTGTAGGAACAAAATTTTCCCTCTGCACAAAAGCAGCTCCCTGGAACAGATTTTGTACTTGCTGAGTATTTCTTTGGCTGATGTCGTAGGTCCCTTGGTAATATAGAAGTTTTGAAAATTAAGCATCAGCACTGAGAACTGGGAGGACAATAGGCAGAAGAGATTTATCCCAGGAGACAAGGAATAAATATTGTATCTTCGCCTAATAAGGAACTGGAGGTTCTTTCAACATTTTTATCCATTTTTTCCAACCTTTATCATGCTTTTCTATACTGACTGAGGTGGGGACTCATCTGTGCCGAGAGCATTTGCACACATTTTATTGTAAAGATAGAGATCTAGCCCCAATATGTGTATATTAGAGATAGAAATATATATTAATTAAAGCTTCCTTTTACATGGGTAAGTGCTCATTCCTATTGGCTCCACTTCCTGTATGCTGAGAACTGGCTTTTTCCAACAAGCTTCCGAATCAATTTTGCCTAGATTGGGGTATCTGCTTTCGCCCAAGTGGAAACAATACTGCTCTTTCCACATTTACTTCGAATTTGGGTTCTTTCCCCCTTTTGAAAGGCAACACCAGGAGGTGGCTTACACTTTTCAGCAGCTTTTAAAATAAATAACCATGAGGGACAGTCCCAAGTTTCCATCATAAAGAAGTGGTATAACTGGCAATGAATTTAGGAAAAATGCAAGAGAATAAAGACGTGGTGACAAGATTCTACACTTAGGTAAATATTGTTTTTCACTCCCAAACCCAACATATTTTCCTTTTCTTTTGTGTTTTCCTTCTTCCCTTGTAAATAGTATTGGTTGGAAGGGGGGGGGGCATTTAGCAGTGGAACCAGGTATTTGAACACCATTACCCCCCAAATAACCCTTAAGTGCTTGTAGTTTTATATTTTACAAAGAGAGAACAGGAAGGAGGCAGTGCACACACCTTACTCCATTTCTTTGGTGGATTCCTTGACTTTCAAACAGTTTTGAGCTTTAGTTTGTTCAAAATTTAGCTTCCCCTACTAGGTTGTCTAGTGCCTGCAGGGGGTGGCAGTGGCTATAAACTGGCAAGACTGAGGCTTTGCAAGGTCTGTTCTCCACCCCTATTTCTTAAGAGAGAATTGGCTGGCCCCATAGACTCATCTCAGAGATAGAAGGGGTAATTCAGTCTTAATTGTCATTTCATTTGGTTAGCTTTTAAGTGTTTAAGCTGAGAAGGTGTCTTAATAATGAGCCGCAGGCAAACAGGCATGTGGCTTTTTTTTTTTTTTTTTTTTGGGTCGGGGTTTGGGAGGGTTTATTAGGATCTGCTCATGCAGGCTAACTGGGGCTGTCACTCAGAGCTCTTTGCTTTATACAAATGGACAAAGGCACACGACAAGAATTGAAATGCATTGTCTGAAATGGAGATCTGAGATGCTTCAGTCCTGCACAGGGGTCAGCAGCCAACACTTGCTCCCTATTTCAATGTACATCAGCCTCCCCCCACCTTCTTGGGATTCCATATTTTGGTCTAATGAAGTCAGGAGACAGAGAGGTCAGTTCGATGATAAGGGAGAATGTCCAACTTGATCTTTAAGTAGAAGGGATAAGATAGGTGCTATTGACACTGAGGGGCTGAATCCCAAAATGCTTGCATCAGAGTCTTTGTTTCCCAGGTCTAAGTCAGCCCTTCATAGTTTACCCAGAGAGGAAATAAATAATCTTTATCCATAGTAGCTGGGGCCTGCCCCCATTACTTTACCCTAAAAATCTCTGCCCTTGATAAAGTTCAAACCTTCCCCCAGAAGAATATGCAAGTTATCTTGTGAATAGTCAGATTCACTTTCTTTAGTGGATGATGTTGACTCCCCAGTCAGTCCAAGCTCTAATGGAAAAGGATGACGCCTTCTCAGCCTATACTCCTTCCCACCCTCCCACCCCTCAACTGCCAGATATATCTTTATTGAAGGCAAAGGGACTTTCTTCTCAGGCTTCAGTCCAAGCAGCAGAGACTGTCCCCTGGGAACAGCCAGGAGGCTCAGGACAAACTGGCTGCCTGTTCCGCCTGCTGTCCCAGTGTATTTGATCCATGTGTTTTTTCCCTGTCCCAGGGAAGAGCCACATGCTCCCCTGCACTCAGATGATTTGGCCTTATAATACTCTCAGTAATAAGTTCTAGCCTGAGCAGAGTATATACCACAAAGTGACCTCCAGTTGCCCCCACCCATCTGAATGCATCAGGACATCGCTGAGTTACTGGCAACTATACCTCTCTACTCCTTCCCCCTATTCTCATTCCATTGCATTCTCATTCTCATTCCTATTCTCATTTCCTGAGTGGCTTTTAGGTACTCAGGCAAAGAGAACCAGAGTTTCTTTTATTGTGCCCTGGATTTGGAGAAAACTAAAGATCACAGAGAATGAGAACAATCCTTTTATTTGCAATTAAGGTATATAAATCAGGAAGGAAATGTGTATCACTTTTACTTTGGGGATCTACTTCATCAGGGCCTCCATCTTTGGAAATAGTTTCGCTGTTCCCATGTCCTAGACTCCCTATACAAGCATCTAAACCTTAAAGAAACTTCACTTGGCCAACTGCTCCCTCCCACATCATCTTAACTTAAAAAAAAAAAAAAAAGAAAAGAAAAGAAAAAAGAAAAAGCTGTTTCTCCCTGAAAGAAAAATTGAGGAAATCATCCATGCCATATGCACACACTGGTCAGTGTTCCCTTCCATCTGCTCTGGGGTTGCTCAGCTCGCCCCTTTTGTAAAGAAATTCATTGAGGCAGGTGTGTGGTTTGGTGCCTTGTGTGTGATGTGCATGCACTGGATTTGTTTTTGTCAGACAGCTCTCCCACCTCTCCCCCTCCCATCCAATTAATAGTCTTGAGCAATTAATAAGTGCCATCTTGCTTGACCCAAAGTCTGGGCTTTTCAGCAAAGTTAATTCCTCTTTCTCTGTTTTGCCCCTTTCCTGGAGAATGATTGGCCACACACTCTCCAGCGGGTGGCGTAATTGAATTAACTAGCCACAATATATTGGAGACAGGGCGGTGCCTGGGGCCCCCTCCATGGGAGAACTAGTGGTGTGCATTCTAGCCTCAGCCAGAGGCCAGGTCAATACTTGCCCACTCAAAATAGCCCACAAGAGCATGGAGAAGCCCTGCCACCCTGGCAGGGTAGAAGCCAAAAAGGGTATCCCTTTAGCACCTGGTGCTCTAGTTTTGTGCTCTAGTTTTATGCTCTAGGAGGGATTGCCCTTATGAAGTTACTTTAGGAATCTGCTAAGAAATCTTTATATGCATTATTTTTGTTTAGATTAGGGTCTAGGGCTGGAAGACAATTTTTGAAAATTGTAGGCCCCTTTTCTGAACTTCTAGGTTGGTACTGCAAGTTTGGACCTAATCTCAAACATCATCACTAAAAGGATCTGCTGCACATGGCTTGTTTGAGGTTGGTGAATAAGACCAGCCATATTGTGCCTAGCCCTAACTTTAATAAACATGTATTCCTTCAGGTTTGTTTTCTTTTTTGGCTACTTGTTTTTCCTTTGCTCCTGCAAATTAGATTTAATTTGTTCTCATTCCTTTAGTAAATTCTCTCACAAAACTGCCCATGTAACACTAAAGCAAAGTAGAGTTATAATTGCAATTATTTGGGCATTTTCTACCAAAAAAGAATTTCCTTGAATATATTTACACACATGAATCAACCAGAATATCTTCCTCAATTCTACCCTCCCTTTTCCTTCTTTCCTTTCTCCCTCTTTTATGTCTTTCCTTTGTCCTACCTTCACTTTTAGAGAGAAGTACATATGAGATTGAATTCATCAAATTTGTACCATTAAGCAAGTATGTGTGAACATTTTCTAAGAATGAAATTAGTATGCTCTGTTCCAGTGGGGCATGCAGCTCCATAACTGAGACATGAGTTTGCACAATAGGGATCCTATTTCTACCCTCTGGCTTTGAAAGAATACTTGTTTAGGAGAACAGTGGTGCACTGAGGATCCAAAGTAGTAGGTGATGCTCTTTACACAAAGCAAAACAAGAGGTGTAGATATGAATATGTGTACTTCTCCTACTGCTTTCAGCATCTCTCTTTTACACTCCATATCTTGTATGAAAAAGGATGTCTTTAAAGAATCAAGAGCAGCCAAAGGACATCTGTGTCCTATCTAAGGCTGTCCTTGTTTTGACCACTCTCAGGTACTCAGCTACCCCTTTGAGAATTCCCTCCTCTGAGTACCTTCTCCTGGATAGACTTCCAAGAGGTGCTCAGCTGTGGATCTCCAAAAACCAATCACAGAGTAACTTCTCAGGGTTCTATCCCCAAGGAGCCTGAGTTTCAATTATTCAGAATTTTAAAGACTCAAAACTTCACTGTAAGTGATCCACCACTTACAGTGGTGTGTGTCTTCTAACCTAACCTCTCCCAGTCACAGTTGAGGTGGGTAGAGGAGTGGGCCTAATCCTTCAGGTGACAGAAAGACAAAAAATTGGTTGGGTTTTCACCAACCCCCCAACAAACAAAGTGGGGGCAGAAAAATGTTCCAAACAATCAAGGAAATACTGGGCAAGAGCAAGCCATCTAAACTTGACCCAGTTACATGGGCAGCTGGGGCCAAAGGGCACTGCAATGTGAGTTCTCACACTCAAGCGCTGCGCTGAGGTCAGGGAACTACAATGTGAGTGCTCACACTCAAGGGCTTCTCCTTTCTTCCACTTCTTCCCAACGTAGTGCTTACTTTCCTTTCAGTCTCTGAATATCCCTCCCTTTCCCTTTCCTCTAGGTATATCACCCCCAATCCACCTTTGACAACAAAAGGACCTCTCTGCATCCATTACCTAATTGCAAATGAGAAAAGGCAGACTTTTTTTTTTTTTTTTTTTTTTTAAAAAGCTTTAGAATGTTTAGGGGAAATTAACATTTCTGACAGACTTTCCAGTTATTTCAGTTTAAGGATTGTCATCGATTTTTTAAACTCTTCTTTCTTTCTTCCTTCTCTTTCTCTTTCTTTCTCTCTTTCTTTTTCTTTCTTTCTTTTTTTCTCTCTCCCTCCCCCTTCTCTCTTCTCTCTCTCCCTCCCACTTCTCTCTTCTCTCTCTCTCTCTTTTCTTTTCTTTTCCTTTTTACCTCCTCCTTTCCGACCCTGCCCTGCCCTCTGAGCTGTTTATCAAAAGCCTTCCACAGATTTCTATTCCGCCTTAGCCTTGCAGCGATAGGCAATACGGATTCCATAACCGTACAGGGAAAATGCATTTGCAAGCAATTAAAAAGGCTTGCGAACGTATTAGTAGAAAATTAAATGGGAGAACTCTATTGTCTGAAGTCTTTGATGACAGTGAAACTTAGGGCTAGGGTCCTCATTTGAGTGGGCAGGCTCCCAGCCCTTCAACAGCCGCCAAACTGGCAGATCGCGGACTAGCCCAACCCAGTGCATGCAGCTCGTGCGCGCGCAGAGCCTGCTTGACCAGCCCTACCCTGTTAGGGGGCCTTCACCCTCAGGCCGCAGGCGGGAGACCCGCGAGGGCAAGATGCCCTGGAGGCCTCCTGGCTGGACGCGATCATTTAAGCGGGAAACCAACTCTTCTCTCGATAAGGTCTCAAAGCTCTTTCATGGGAAATTTGCCGCTTTGGACTAAGAAATGCTTGAGTTCCGAAAGATATATGCACTCTGTCCTCCAGCGTTCTAGGAGGTTTTGAAAGTTCGTTTGCCAGCCTTCGGATTGTACGGGGAGCCTCATTTTACCAAGCGCTTTTTATTGGTATTGACTCATTTGAACCTGAGAACACGCCTCTTCACCACTCAAGTAGGAAGGAAATGTATGATTATTATCCTCTTTTTGTAGAGGAAAGAGTAACAACAAAGCAACAGTAACAGCAAATATTTATTGAGCACTTATCATAGGAGCCAGGCCCTGTTGCCAGCCGTTTAAAAACATTTATATTATTTTATTTTCACAGCAATAGGATGAGGTAGGTATTAGTGCAAACATATTCTCTTCGCAAAGACGAGGAAACCGAAGTACCTGGCGGTTAATTACTTAAGACCCCAGACGTCCATCGCCCTATTCTACTCCACGGGATCAGGTAGGCAAGCCCCGGAAAGTGAAGCTGAAAGAACTGTGAATGATCGCCAACGTTACATGGGACCTTGAACTCAGTGATTTTGGCTTCAATTCCAAAGTTTTTCCTACATCTTCTGACTTTCGCTGCTGTGTCTAAACTTTTCCAAAATTTTCAATTTCCTCCTTTTATACTCCCCTATTGCTCTCTAAACTCTTTAAAACACCCAATGACTGCCTGGTCCAAGTTTCTTTTACAGTGTCATTTTGACACCTTCCAGCCAAAGTCGTCTGGACTATCTCCGCAGTAAATTAAGCCTCCGGGCTCTTACCTTTAGTTTTAGAAAGTCACAGAGAAAGACGCGCGGCTTCCAGGGTGGTCTCTTCCCAAGCTGGTCCGCCTCTACCTCTGTTTCCGGAGGCTCCAGTCGGCCCCTTCTGAATCTTCGGCCCCAGGGGTGGCCAGCTATACCTGCCAATCTCCTTTTGCACCGGGTTTCCATTCGCAGGGCAGCTTCGGCTTTGCGAATCCAGCGCTGGCCTCCGGGACCTCCTAGCAACTGAGGTTGCCAATTGAAACCCAACCGCAGGAGTCTTGGCTCTGGAACCACAGGGCCTGGCTGTCAATCCTGATTTTATCTGAAGACTTTGCTTAATTTTCTCATCTGTAAAATGGGAAAAATACTGACATTTAGCTTGAACAGCTGTTGCAAGAGTTAAGTGAATATTATAGCTGAGATTATCATGCTAAAGGCCCTGAGTTCCATCCTTAGCACTAGTTAAATCTATGTAGTGGCTATATACCCTTGTAGGTCGGTGTGGACAGTAGAAAGAACTTAAATGTTGGCTGTTATTATTACAAAAAGGGAGGCTGTTAGGTAGGCTACTAGAGAGATGTTCTGTTAATAAGGACCTTTTCTTCCCCACTGTCCATTTTGTAGTACCTTAGACAAATGGCATCAAAGAAAATCTGACTGGAGGAGATGTTAAAGGCCACCAGATCCTAAGCTTTACTGAAGTATGAAGTCACACTGTCAGTCAAGGCACAGGGCCAGAGCTGGAGTTAGAACTCAGATGCTTGCATCCATTTAGTCCAAAGAAGCTCATTTGGGATCCACAGACTTGAACAGTTCATTTCCCCCCACACTCTATTCTTATTCTTTTTTTGACTAATTAGTATTTCCTCCTGGCTTAATCACTAGTTTGAACTTTGGATTTTAAGGTTTCATTTATTCTGTCTCTGTCTCTATCTGACCTCCCTTTGTTTCTCCATACTTGCCCCCTCCCTCTCCATCAATCTCTCCTGCCTTTCCCCTCCCACACTTGCCCTTAGCTTCTCCTTCACACCCATCCTCTGTTAATGTATTCCAGGGTACCCTTCTGCTCTCCTGGGATTCTTCTTTGACTTAATGTTCCCATATCTCCAAAGGTTTCTGTTTCACTTTTGTTGCAATGTCTTGGACATGGTTTCAGTAAGGTGAGGGGTGGAGGTGCTTCTCCATCTGCAGCCCTTCATATTATGGTCACCCTAATACATAGCTTCTCTTCTCCTTCTGACAACCCCCTGTGGATCTGTCTAGTTGCTGACCCCAGCTCCAGTCTCTTCTCCCTCCTACTAGCCTTGGGGAGCTTTGAGGCAACCAAGGCCTCCAGTTACATTTTTTTCTCTAAAGGAGCTTTGTCTGCTTCTTCTGTCAATTACCTCAGTAGCCTCTCAGAGGCCCCGTTTATTTTTCCATTGACCTTTTCTTCCGTATGTACTGGAACAATGCCTTATTATTTTATTTATCTTAATCTCTGGTGCAATCGCCCTTTTATTCTTCAACTTGGCTGCGCTAGTGTTTGTCGTTACACTTTCTTGACTTCATTATGTAATCTTGCCGAATCTCCACGCTCTGTGCATGCTGTTTAGACCTCACGTTTGTCTTTTACTTACCCTTGAATAGTTTTGTTTTGAAACTCCTGGCCCCTCCATATTTACCTTATTCCTTTGTTTCCTACTATCTGTTTGCTGCCTGTAATGTCCATGGATAATGTACAGAATTTTGTACCATTTCTGCTGTATTATGCCTCTTGTCCAATAGAACATTTCTTTAAAAATATTTGCCTACTATGGCTCTGCTACTTTGTGGCCTTTATCTGATAATGTCCCTTTTTCCCAAGCCTATTCTGATTGTAGACCATATAGTACTTCATCCAAATACAGCTAAGATGAATTTATCTTTTTTTATTGCCCTGTGAGCATAGTGGAGGGTGGTAAGGTATTCACTGATTCTGCCACTGATGAGATCTGTAACTTCAGACATATCACTTAATAGCTCCACTCTAAAAGCCAGACTGTATCAAATGGGGGCAATATGTATGAAATGACTTTATAATTTATGCTTTAACATTATTTGGGGGCTGGAGTTAGAGTTCAAAGGTAGAGTACTTGCCTACCTGTGTGAGGCCCTGGGTTCAATTTCCAACATTCCAAAGAATAATAATAAAAAAAGTATGAATTATTTCTTCAACTCTCCTTCCTTACAGTGGGTAAAGTCTCCTTATTGGATTGATATCAATGTTAATAGTGTAGAGTATTGCTTCTCTTTCATGACTTATCCTTTCCAACATTCAATTATTGTCTTTATCATAGACATTTCTATTGATTGCCATGTTGGAGGACTGTGTTCCAAATTCCAGATTCAGAAGGTGAAACTTTTTTTCTTAGAACTTCCCTACATTCTGGTATCATGGGAAGCCTTGAAGGAACCAATAGTCTGACTTCTGAATTCCCTGTCAATGTTCTCTGCAACTGGCGAAAACTGTAACCCCAGAAACAACCTACTGCCACTCTTATCCTTTGGTAATATGCTCTTTCTTGATCAACTTTGTCCACTTAAATACTCACCCATTTTCCTTTGTCTTTAGACATAGAGCCTTTACTTAAGAAATCATTGCCAAAAAGAAGACATGCCTCTGTAGTGCTCCATTAAGGGCATCCTGGCAATCTGGCTTAGAGTGGACCCTATCATGGAATGTCCATTTTAAGAGATTCAGTGAAGTGGCCAGTACAGGTTTGCTCATTCCTCTCTTCAGATGTGAAAAATGTTACCTCCTGAGCCCTTCTTTCTTGAGAAATTAGAGACTAAATCTAGCATTAGAACTTCTCTCTATTATAAGACACTAGAAACACATAGACTGTGGTGAATTAAATATGTACCATATATTAGAAATATCTGTAATGAATGGTGACATTCTGATAAATAATACAGCATAAGGTTCTTTGTATGAGTGAACACTACTTCTCATATATTTATATGCTAGCCGTTAAAGAGAACAGGTTTCTTTCACTAGTTAAATACATTGAAACAGCATTAGTCTTTTAGGATATGTTCTATTCTTAATGCCAAGATTTATGTGGTGACAAAACTAAGTGTGTGTTGGTGTTCTTTCCTCACATACTCAAATATGATTTAGAGGAGGAAGGTCTCCCATGACTTAGATAGATTCTGATGATGAAGGAGGGGAGGTAGTATAGACTGTTAGAAAGTCATCATTTTAATGTGCTTTTAATGACAAGGTCAAGTGCAACTCAAATAGTGTTGGAAGCAAAATTCAAAATCTTCAAGATATAGATAAATTTCAATATCTTTGTTTTCATCTTTATATAGATTATAGTAGCCAAATTACCCAAATTTTAAAGGAAAGTCGTGTTTTCAAATAGCTAATTTTAACAATTTTTTTTCTTTTCAAAATCAGAAAACCAAAGATTATTTTGAAGAATGTTTTTTTTTTTTTTTTTTTTTTTTTTTTTTAATTTCAGACAACATGGAAACTACTCCTAGTTCCATGCAATACTCATAGTATTGCTTCTCTTTCATGACCTATCCTTTCCTTTGAATAAAGCTACTGGCATAATAGGAAATAGATATAGAAAGTTCATCTTCTTTCTGACACTGTGGTATACCTAACATGGAGACAGGGCCTGTGTTTTGACTCTACTGGTTTGGCATGAATGCCATTTGAGTGATTTTTGAATTTATTTTTATTTATTTTTTACATATATGACAATAGTGGATTGCGTTACCTTCATAATTATCCATTCACAGCACAAGTTTTCATAACTTTGTATATGAAGTATGTTCATGCCAAATTATGCCATTATACATGAGCTCTCTCTTTTTTTTGAATTACAATTCTTAATACACCTTTATACCACAATTTATCATATCTCTGTATATAAGGTATGTTGACACCAAATTCACATCTTCATACATGTATTTTGTATAATGATGGATTTGAGTGATTTTGAATGATAAAGTATATTTTTAAAAATTTCTTTTGCAGTACTGGATGTTGAACCCATAAGCACTACATCTCTGAGCTACACCTCAACTTTTTTTGTTTTATTTTGAGATGGGGTCTTGCTAAGTTTCCCAGGATGGCCTTGGATTTTCAATCCTCTTGCCTCTGCCTCTTGAGTCACTGGGATTATAGGTATGTGCCACCATGTCCGGCTCAGAATTAAGTATCTTATACACATCATAAATTTATTATAAAGAAGTGGTACATTGAACATTAAGAAATGCTAAAAGATAGGAAGGTGTTTTATCTACCTAAGTAGTCTAATATACAATATAGGGACACTTAACACTAATTTCACAACTCATTTCTATGAGTCAGTATAACATAGGGACCAAAGAAAATTTAGAGCTTGTTTATTAGAAGTGAAAATTCTAAAATCTTCCTGATTCTATTGAGAAATTTCTCCTGCCAGTACAAGTCTCTAGGGAAGAGAATCAGTATCACATTATCTGTAACTGTGCTGTTTTATATAGAATGACTGGCCACAGGTTACTATTGAACACTATTATAGGCTGAATTATATTCACACCCCCAATTTGTATGTTAAAACCCTAATCTCCTAATCTCTCTATTTGGAGATAAGGGGTAATTAAGTTTCATTAAGGTCATAAGAAAGGGTGGATTCTAATTCAGTAGGACAGGTATTCTTGTGAAAAGAGGAGGATACAACAGAGGAGAGCTCATATGAGGAGACAGTGAGAAGAGAAGCCTCTGGAGAAACCAAGTATGCTGATACCTTGATCTTGGACTTCCAGCCTCCACAACTGTGTGTGAGAAGCAAATGCCTATTAACTTACCTAGTTTGTGGTATTTTGTTATGGCAGCCCTACCAGGCTAATGCTAGTGTTTTGAGAAAAACAACAGCAATAGCGCTTAACACCCCAGTTTGCCAAATGCTATCAACTAGGCCTCAGTGTTACTACAAATTGGTCTAACACTCATTTCTCTCCTACTGAATATAAAAATCTGGCAGAATATCAACATCAGGTATGATTACTCTGTGACCATGAGAATCAAGATGAAAAAAGACCACTGTAATTACATTTGAATACAGATAAATCTTTAATATTGTCTAAGCCACAAAATATCAACTGTATTCCCCTCTGGGCTAATGTGAATTACATCTTCTTTTCTAATTACAGCTGTAGCCTTACTCTTATCTTTACTCCGTATAAAAAGTTTATTGAGATATTTGATCATACAGTCCTCTTGCTTTTGTTTGTTTGTTTTTTGGTATTAGGGATTGAACCTAGGAATGCTGTACTACTGAGATAACTCCCAGTCCTTTTTATTTTACTTAGAAACAGAGTCTCATTAAGTTGCTCAGGCTGGCCTTGAACTTTCAATACTCCTGTCTTCTTCGCTTCAGTTACTGGGAGTTGCCACCATGCCTGGAAAGTTCTCCAAATCCTAGAAGGAAGTCCTTTTACATACTCTGTTACTGAGATGGTTTCAAGGTTTCTCATGATGTGTTTTCTTTCTTGCTGCAACAAGTTACAAACCCAGTTTCCTTAGTTATAGGTGTAGGCCTCATGGTTTTGGGCTAGAAGTCATTGGCAATTTGAAAGGAAGCTAGTCCAAATTGATATGAACTCTAATTGTAAAATACATACTTGATTTTCAAATACTTAGTATGAAAAAGAGAATGTAAAATATTTCATAATTTTTATATTGATTGTTGATAAACTTTTGCATGTATTGATAAATAAAATTGACTATAAAAGTCAATTTTCTCAGTTTTTCCCTTTTAAAAGTGTGGCTACTAGAAAATTTTAAATTATGTATGTGGCTTGGATTTCATTTCTATTGAACAGCATTGGTTTATAATACCCGCCCCCAAACCAATCATTGATAATTCTGACTATGCAAAATTTACATTTTTTCTTTTAAAGGAGTTCATTAGTCATATGAAGAAACCACACCCACCACTATGGGTAAATCTGTGTGGCTTAACAATATAAAAGTTTATCTGTGATATGCAAGCCAGTGTGGAGTTAGACCTCACCAAGAGGCTGTCCTCCACTTAGCAGCACAGTGATCAAGTGGCATTTTATTTCTGCATCATCTTGAGGTGGTGATGGTAGTGGGGGGGGGGCGGGCAAGGGATTTCCAGAATGCAGTGGCCAGATCTAATCATGTGGCTCTGCTTAATGATAGAGAAACAGGAAAGTGTAATTTTCCCCTACTCTCAGGAGAGAACTGAAAATGAGTACCAAGAGTAATACCTACCATAAGATAGAAATGCATGCTTGGGACTCTTTTTTAATACAAATGTGGAACATGTTTGACAGATGCATAAGGCATTTTGTTTAGTAGACCTCAACCTTGAGCACATCAGCACTGATGCTGAACATATAGTCAAAAAGATCCTTATATCTTCAAGTTACTATTTTTATGATAGCCTTTTAATGTTTCTAGCTACACAGTGGCAATGCGTAGTTACCAGTAACTCACAAGTCCATAGTCTTTTTCTCATACTGATATGAACTTTAAAACAAAGTTCAAACTTTGTTTGAAAACAGCATGTTAATTGGATTAAACACTGAAACAAAAAAGAGAGAGAGAAAGCATTTAAGGATCATTGATATTTTTAAGTTGGTTGATCAGGCTGTGCACACACACACACACACATACACACATACACTTTATTCCACAAGGTTTCTAACATTAAAAACAAAATGTGATCCCAGAGATTTCATTAGTTAAAATCCTCCCATCTGCAGGAAGATTCCTAAAACGCAGGCGAACTTGCCTTTCTTATCTTCAAAGGTCTCCTCCTAGCATCAGAAAAGTTGTTTGTAGTAAGCCCAGGGGATGGAGGAGGGTCTGACAAGCTTTCTCCTCCCCTTTTGTGGCTGAACTGTGAAGGCTGCTAGTATGACTAATTCTACCAATATAGATCAGTAGGTTAATTTCTGGAGGAGGTAAGCCTATGGCTGTGTGGGGTATAAAAAAAGGGGGGGGGGCACTATTCAGCACTTGATCTCACTCTCCTGCCCCCTCCTTCTCTTCTTCCCTCTCTCCCGGGTCTGCCACTGCCCTCTAGACTGCTAGCCCCCAGCGCACAGCCTAAAGAGAAAGGAGCTGTCCGTTCAGTACCAGGCCACGTGCAATCTGCCCGCCAAAACACAAAGAACTGAAATATTAATTAAAAAAAGCCAATCTGCTCAATCCTCCGCCCGCAGGCAGGCTCTAACGGAAAACCGCATATGCTTTCCCTTTCTCCTCAATAAATCTTCATGTGGGTATTAAAATACCTAAAAGGATTAGTCATTAAATGCTTGTACATTTGGCTTAATGCGCAAGAAACTGTATGTCACAGGGTTACATCAGAACTGCAGTTTAATCTAATTTGCAGTATTTGCGTAAATGCTTTATTTCGTCTGCTGATTGTTACAGAGGATAATATTAATATCCCAAGTGTCCAGAGGGAGAAGGTTAACACATCAGCACGGAAATAAGCTGGATGCTGACTGATGTATAAAACTATCAAAGCTTCTTTTAAGGTGAAACACAAAAAGAGAATAAATGGGAGTGTGTCTTTTTCCTCCACAAGCTGCATCTATTATTATTATTTATTATTTGATCCTAAGGTAATAAGGAAATTGCTTTTTTTTGAAAAGATTTTTGCACTTCAGTTGAATACACTGTCCTACATATTGCATTCAAAAGCTGTCTATATGGGAACAGTGAAACAATCTTCAAAGGATTTAATTGCAGAACCATTCTTATTTTCTTCTGAGGAAGTTTCTTTGTAGCAGAAGCATTTAGTCAGTATGAGCCACACCCCATATAACCCCACCCCTGGCTTTAAGCATTTCTCCTTTCACTGAACCACTGGAGCATATATTATCTCCATTATGCATCTGCATCTGGTACTGATCATTTACTTTTTTGGTCCACCTACTTATTTTTGTGTATGTTTTACATAGTTTCCTGGTTGTAAGTCCCAAGGCAAAGAGAGATCGAAATCACAACACTATTGAGAAAAATGGTTTTATTCATTAAATATATGTGCATTGATTACCTGTGCTGTGCAAGCAGTCTGCTGAATTTTCTCATAGTATATTTTTTTTTCTGAAATCATTTGTTGATTATGTATTTTGGATGCATACTAAATCAATAAAATATGCTGTTGCTAATTATTGCCTTCTTTGGCCATGGGGTACAAGCCACATATTTATTAAAAAGCCACTTAAAAAATAAAAGTTTGTATTAATTTTAGTAGATAAGTTTTAAAGAAAACACAGAGCTATTTGATCATCAAATCAATAATTCATTGCTAAAAATTTTGTTTTTTGTTGAAAACCAGTCTTAAATTGGTAAAGAGTTCATGCCAATCAAGATATTATTTCTTGGTCCATAAGATGTAGTATGACAAGTATTATTTGGTCTCCTATACCAATCAGAAAGATTAACAATACTTCACTGACATTCGGTGTAAGTGGTAAAAAATGATAATATATAATAAATGGATAATTTGAAACATTCCTTGGAAAAGAAAGTGGTTTTAAGTATTCAGTAACATCATTGAAAAACTAGTCAATGCCTATTATTATTTGAGAGGTGAATGGATTTCACACACACTCACACACAATTACATAAAAAGGGCATGGAAAGAGAGTTAGACATTTTTATCAATTTTTATCAATTCCTGATTTAGTCACTAATTTTCACACATATTGCAAATCTCAGAAATCCTCTTAATCTAAGATACCTCATATCTTACATTAGGTAGGCATCTTTACATTGCTTCATGCTCTGACATTCTGTGATTCTAATGGAACATTTGAACTCTTTAAAGTTTTCATTCTGTGTCCTATCATGAATTTTTATCTCAGAAATTTTCTTCTTTGAGTTGTGTTTTTTTTTTAAATATTTTTTAGTTGTAGTTGACACAATGCCTTTATTTATTTATTTATATGTGGTGCTGAGGATCAAATCCAGGGCCTCACACGTGCCAGGGGAGTGCTCTACCGCTTAGCCACAACCCCAGCTCCTTTGAGTTATTGTTTTTATTTGTTTCAATGCAGATACAAGTAATGTGAAAATTCTAGTCAATAAGTAAAGCTGAAATCATAATTACTTCAGTTTTTATTTATTTTCTCTTATAATTTATAAATTTTCTGTTATTTTTACTCTTGCCCAAGATCTTTCATTTTGTTTTGATGTACAATAATTAATATTTGTCCAAGTGTAAATTATTTTTATTACTTTCTTAATATTCATTTAGCTTATAAGTTGATTATTATCATTAAAAATATTATTTTAAATTGAAGAAATTAGTTATAAAAATTTGGTACTAAAGCTAATTTTTCTTTCTTGATTGGTTCATTTTAGTAATACATAATAGAATCCATTTTGACATAATTATAAGAGCATGGGACATTATTTGTTCTAATTTAGTCCCTAGTACTTCCCCACCCCCACTCACCCCCTCCATGCCACTGATCCCTCTACCACCTACCCATATATTTTTTTTAAATTAATGTCTTGTGGAAGATCTACACGATGGTGAGATTCACTATGGTATATTCACACATGCACATAAGAATGTTAGGTCAGATTCATTCCAACATCCCTCCTCCCTTCCCCCATTGCCCCCCATCTACTCCACTGATCTTTCCCCTATTCTTTTTATTAAACCCCCACATTATTTTGAATCAGATTCCACTAAATGTTTTCCAGGGAAACATTTGACCTTTGACCTTTTGGCCTGGTTTATTTCACTTAGCATGATAGTCTCCATTTCCATCCATTTACCAACAAATACCATAAAATCATTCTTCTTTATGGCTGAGTAATTCTCCATTGTGTATATATAAATTTTCTTTATCCATTCATCTATTGAGGGGCACCTAGCTTGTCTCCATAGCTTAGATATCATGAATTGTGTTTTTATAAACATTGATGTGGCTGCATCTCTGTAGTATTTTGATATAAAATCCTTTGGATATATACCAAAGAGTGGGACAGCTGGGTCAAAAGGTGGTTCCATTCCATTCCTAGGTTTTTGAGAAATCTCCATACTGCTTTCCAGAGCAGTTGCACAAACTTGCAGTCTCACCAGCATTATATGAGTGTACCCTTGACAACAGTGATTATTACTTGTATTCTTGATAATTGCCATTCTTACTGGAGTTAGATAAAATCTCAGTGTATTTAATTTGTGCCGCAGTCTGGCTGGGCACAAAATCAGGAGCCACCACACAGCTTGTAGATTCAAACAGCAACTCTTTATTCCCGAACTCACACCAGCCATCTACAATCACGTTCTGGGGAAATCCACATTCTCTGCCCAAATCCACCCCCACTGGGCTTCTGTCTCCCAAAAAATACTGTCTGAATCCCGTGAGAACTCAAGGGGAACTCAGGCAGCAGGATACGCCCTATTCCCAGCAGGAATAATCTTAAACCTGGAACCACCCTAAACCCGGATAGTCCTAAACCGGGAACGCCCTAAACTCGGATCCGCCTTGGTCCTTGAGCAAGGTCACTACATGCAATGTCACTGCAAAATGTCCTATTTCCAGGAGTCCTTCCACTAAGCAACATGGGGTATGCTGGCAAGGAAATTGTCATACCTATTTGGCTAATGGCTCCCAGCAAATTTGCATATCTAATTTCTAGAGTTATTGAACATTTTTTATATATTTGTTGACCATTTGTATTTATTCTTTTGAGAAATGTCTGTTTAGACCCAACAACACTCCAACATTTCTGCTCAAGAAATGACTTCTTTAACAAGACTCCTAAAGTACAAGAAGTAAAATCAAAATTCAATAAATGAGATGGCATCAAATTTTCCTTCACAGCAAAGGAAACATTCAAAAGCATAAAGAGAGAGCCTACAGAATGGGAAAATAATCTTTGCCACCTGCTCCTCAGATACAGCATTAATATCCAGGATATAAAAAGAACTCAAAAAATTTCACATTAAAAAACCCAATTAATAAATGGGCAAAGAAAATAACAGCTAGTTTGTTTACTCTTTAGATATAATAGGTTACTTCTCAATAATTTAATTAAAATTAGATCAAAACAACCATGTAATCATTAAGCATCTATTATATTTATATCCAATGCTATATTAGAAGGTATTATAAGGCATATAAAATGTTATTTTCAGTATTGGGGGGATTTACACTGTGGTTGGGGGAATAATGTTCACATATAAGATAGAAGTTAAAAAATGTAAAGCAGATTATAATGAATGACAAGATGTGTGGCAAATATGGTGTCAGGAGTAGAACAGACAGTGGTGTGAATTAGAATTTCCTGGGATATAGTGGAGAGGGACATCCTAGAAGAGTATGGTCCTAATCTAAGCATGAGATATGACCTTAGAAATAAAAGTTGCAGAATCATAGCAATTTATTCTCATTTTCAATGTATAACTACTTTCATAGAAAAATTTTTCCCCACTTTTATATTAGAACATGACTAACATTTGTCTATAAAAAAGATTTCTTCCTGGCAATTTCTCATGTTTTCTTTGCTCAAAGGAAGAAAATGATACTCACATTCAAAGCATAAACCTGAACTTCCCATGGGACTGCTTGGATGGTAACTGGATAAGAGAGTTACATTAGGGCAGAAGTGTGGGTCATAGCATATCAAACCAAAAGCATAAGGTGGATTTTATTTGTAGCTGAGGCCAGCTCTACAATTTAAAGCCTTCTCTAAATAAGAATAATATTCTTCTCAGAGAACAATAAAGTGAATTTCTTTTAATGCAATAATCTAGTAGAGTGTAGCAGACTTAGAAATTAGCTTTATCAAGAATAAAGTGGGATGAATGATTCCTAATTGAAATAATGACAATTAAAATATGTGAGCCATAAAACCAACTATATGAGCTCTTACACTAAGGATACTGCTTTTTAACAAGTGAATCATTTCTAAAGCACTGGTAATTGTAGGGAGGGGAGTTTGGGGGAAACATATCTACAAAACAATTTAATATCATCTGTTGTCTACAAAAATACATAGCATTTACATCTGATTTGTATTTTTAACAATTATTTCAAGCAAGTCGGTGCTATGACAAACACTTTTTGCTAATACATTCTGTCTGTTATGTTTGAAACATATTTTCAAACTTTTGAAAAAGAACATAAAGAATACCATTGTAATTTTAAAAATATAGGCTACATGCTGTGCAATAGCTTTGCTTAAATAATACTTGAGTTGTAACCTTATATCTTAAATTATGTGGCGTTCAATATCCAACTCATAATACATATATACAAAGTTGGAGTCTTTTTTTAAAAATTTATTTCTTACATACATGACAATAGTAGAAACACACATTATATACAAACAAAGTTGGGATCTTAGTAAAAAAAATATAATGGCACATCATGTGAAGGTTTAAAAACTTGTATGCAATGGACTGGGGATGTGGCTCAAGCGGTAGTGCACTCACCTGGCATGTGTGCGGCCCGGGTTCAATCCTCAGCACCACATACAAACAAAGATGTTGTGTCCTCCGAAAACTAAAAAATAAATATTAAAAATTCTCTCTCTCTCTCTCTCTCTCTCTCTCTTTAAAAAAAAAAAACTTGTATGCAAATCTTTTCACTTATTCCATCAAGGAGTATATGTGTGGGTTGAGACTGTAGCTCAGTGGGAAAGCGCTTGCCTAACATGTGTGAGGCATTGGGTTTGATCCTTAGCACCACGTAAAAATAAATAATTCTTTTTTTAAGAAAGGCATTCTGTTCATCTGCAAGTACAAAAAATAAAAACAAAAGAAGTGTATGTGTGTGTTTGTGTGTGTGTGTGTGCTCCAAGCCTTGAATCTAGGCTGACCTTAATGATTCTTTTTAACAAACAGAGTGCAATGGAAATGGTACTGAATAACTTCTAAAACTTGAAAACTTTCACCTTGTGAGTTAGGGACGCTCACTTTTACAGCTTCTGTTTTCTAGCCTAATAAATTGTAATATCCCTTAATTTTTAAAGGTGGAGGAAGCACCTCCACCTTTAAAAATTAAGTGATTACTAGAGTCTTATAATATTCTCCTGGCAGTTTTGAAGTTTTCCAAGTGGCCATTTCTTCTTTTTCTTCCTATTTTTATATTTTTACATCTCTGTTTTTCCTTTGATGCTTTTCACAAGATATCAGAAAGTCTTTATTTCATTATTAGTCAAGGTGAAATGAAGGTGTGGGACTATGGGTCTTTTTGTTCCAGCACACCTTTCAGAGAAGAGATGATATTTGAATTAAATATTTAAGAATTGCAAGGAGCATACGAACTAGAAAAGAGATAAACTACACTATAGGTTAAGAAACACATGGGAGAAGTTTCAGAAGTGATTGAGTGAAGAGAACTTTTGGTGAAACCAAATATTTTAATTGGGCTACCATGAAGTGTGGTTTTGCACAAGTAAATATGACTACATGACTAAAAAGGTCGGAACCAGACTGAGAATATGTCAAGTAAATAAACTTAAATGTTAATGTTGTAGACACTGACATCATTCAATGGCTTTAAACAGAGGATTCAGGAATTAGTCTTGCTATTCAAAATAATTCAATAATAGTTATATAGGTTTTTCCAAAATTTCAATTTTTAGAGTACCACCTTGCCCAATCTTACTATACCCATTGAAAAGTCCACCTTCAGACAATATTACTGTGTGTGATCTTTTACAACCTATCAGAGGCTTTGTTAAGAAGACCTTATGAGGAAAAGCTGCCCTTGTCACACCAGATTTTAGGCACGGCCAGTGCATTACAGTTTCTGCAAGAGGGCAGTTGCAGTCAAGGATTCAAGTTCCCTCTTCTATATGGGGCTCCTTGGCAGTGAGATAATCCCTTCTGTATATGCTGCCTGCAACCATCTTGTCTTTGCCAAGCATTATTTCATGAAGAAAGACTAGCAACAAACTAGTGTTTATGTTTCTTTCACTTACATTATCACAATAAGTAATTGATTACTAGTTTTAAGTTTGGTTTACACTAAAATTGATCCTTTAACATTTCACACTTTGAAATCTATATGCTATCTTTCTAATCTTACTTATTGAATTTTTAAAAATTGCCTTAAATTTCTTTCAAGTTAGCCCCTTCATGAGTAGTGAATCATGGTTTTGAAAACCAGTTATGTCATATTTTATAATATGCATTTTAATAAATATATAATAATTCATATAGTAAAATGAGTAAGTAGTTTTAGAGAGGTTAAGTGATTTGTCCAAGAACTGATTCAAAAACTAAAGAAATGTCATTAATATTCAAACCTTGACTGCCCTGCCTGAATTACAGAATCAAATCTTAATCATTGTACTATCTGTTTGCATACCACTTATAATCATCACAGGACCACCCTTTGAGAAATACAGTGATAGATCTCAAACAGGAATTTGTTCTTCCACTCATCTGATAAAGTGTTACTAACCAAAATGTGTAAGAAATTCACAGGACTAAGTAGCAAGAAAATAAATAACTCAATTAAAAAGTGGGCAAAGGATATGGATAACTTTTTTCAAAAGGAAATATATGAATAAAAATGTTCATTGTCAAAATAATGCAATCCATAAACACAATAAGATATCACTTTACACTTGTTAGAAGAGCTATTATGAAAATACAAACGATATATGAATTGTTGGTGAAGATGTGGAGAAAAGGAGACGTGCACACTATTGATATGAATATATAGTATAGTCATTGTGGAAAGCAGTACGGATTTCCCTCAAAATAATAAGAAATATAACTGTCATATGATCCAAGGGTCCCACTATTCTGTACATACACATTGAAATGAAATGAGTATGTTACAAAGCTACATGTATCCCAGGTTCATTGCAGTATCACTTAAAATAGCTAAGACACAGGATCAACCTAAGTGTCTGAAAGTGTGGGATATGTACACAACAAAATACTATTTAGTTTTTAATTCTACCATTTGTGACAACATAAATGAATTTGGAGAACATTATGCTAAATGAAATGAGCCTGGTACAGTACCATATGAACTCAATTATAGATTCAAATATTAATAATGCATTACAGTAAGTGAAAGGAGCCAATACTAAAGGCAATATACGATCTGATTTAAACTTCATAACATTCTGGGGAAAAAAACCAAAACTATAGAGATTTATGGGTTTGTTGTAGTCAGGACAAGTTTTGAGGGATGTAAAAACATGGTTGTTTCTAAGGATTCAGAGAAAAGGAAGCAGGATGAATGAGTGGATCATGAGTCATTTTTTTGACAGTGAAACTATTCTTTATGATACTGTAAGGTGGATCCCTAATGTTACACATTTGTCAAAACCCATGGAATTGTCCAACACCAAGAGTGAACCCTAATCTAAATTACAGAATTCAGTTAATAATAACATACGGATATTGACTCACCAATTGCAACAACTGCAACAGACTATTATAAAATGTAAATAATAGGAAGACTTGGGTGTGGGATATCTGGGAAGGGGTATACAACAACTCTAAGTTTTATGGCCACATTTTTCATAGACCTGAAACTGGCCTAGAAGAGTAAATATATTATAAGTCTGTTTTCACTATAAATCTCAAGTTAGGGCCAGATTATTAAAATTTGTCTTTCACTTTAAATGTGCACATTCCACTTTCAATTTTTCTATTAAGTTCCTAAAAATAAGCTATAAACATAGTGAAGATAAGAAATGAACTAACCATACTCTTTTGGTCCTTACACATGGACAGTAGGCAAATGTAAAAGGGAGTGATTGAGTGACACACATTAATCAGGAAATAGTAATAGGAGCTTTGTGCCTGGTAGAGAGAACTATGTGTAATACATTTTTTTAATGACAGATGTTATACTTTGCTATAAAGTATCCCTCAAAAGCTTCTGTGTTAATGTAGTAATGTTCAGAAGAGAAATGACTGGATTGTGAGTGCTGTAACCTAATCAGTTCATCCTAGTTTGAATGGATTAAGTGGTAACTCTTGGCAGATGGGGCATGGCTAGAGGTGATGGGTCAATGGGGGAATGCCCCAGAAGTGCCAATATTCTCTGCTACCATATTCCCCCCACCCACTCTGATTCCTAACCCTGTCATGAGCTGACAGGGCTTCCTCCACTGAGCCTTTTCCCCACAATGTGCTGTCTCACCTGGGTCCCAGAGCGATGGAGTTGGCCATTTATTAACTGAGATCTCAGAAACTGTGAACTCCAAATATATTTTTTGCTTCTCTAAGTTTTTATTGATGGGTGTTTTGGTCACCGAGAAAAACTGACAACATCAGGTAATCTTCTAAGTTTCTTCTCTAAACTTACACAGGTAGATAAAGGCAGGAAACCAACATTTATGTGCTGTTTTGGAACAAGACACTCTGTTCTTTTAAAAATCCTCAGGACAGCTTTCATGATGTTCCTCATATGCATTCTTGCTTACCCCATAGTTACCCTGATGTTTCTGGAGACTTCATTCCCCAGCCTTTTCAAAAGCTGGGTGTAGCCTCATGATTACTTTCTTTATAATTGAATATGAGCAGAATTGATACACGCAAATTTTATGCTCTTCCCTTGAAAGGAATTTTAACATTAATTCTTTCTTCATTCCTACGGTGGTCAACACCAAGCCTCCATCATACAGATGAAGACAATACCCAGACAGCATTCAGCACTTCAGGTTCTTCCCATTTTGTTGCTCTTTCATATGCTGCAGGAATTACACATACTTAGCCAGAGCTGTGGTCAAACCAAGATACAACTACTGCCAAAGACAATGCACCACATCATTGCCATACATTGCTAAGTCCAAATGGAGAAATAATTGGCCCTGGGACCCAAATGAAGCAAAGTGCAGGTAAGCCTGTTGGGGCAGAGAAGAGCACAGGAGAGTGGAAAATGACTTATTTTTCCAAAGGAAGCTGATAACAATAATTAGATGATGTTTATAGTTTACATCTTGTTTCTAATAAGACGTTTGCAATCTTCTTGGGAGGTGAAAATAGTAAACAGACCATACGTGTGGGTAGACTAAATGAAATTTTAGAAATATAAATCTGTGAATATAAAATCTATGCTTATTCCGGAATAGAAGAGGTAGTGGGCTCCAGGTTGCCTGTTGTTAAGTCAATCATGGTAGAAAATATATGGAAGCATTTAATTTAAAGGTGACCAGATATTATTGTCACGGGAGAAGAGATGCTTCCAGAGAAGGGTCTGAGGAGTTCCCAGAAGACAGGGGGATCTTAGGACCAGAATAGTTCTGGGCATATAGGACAGAAAAGAATTTTAGCATGAGCCAACGGCTTAGATACAGGTTTATTTAGGAAGGTAGATAAATATTGAAGGGAGAATACAGGCTATCTCTTTAGTAAGAAAACCTGACTTGCGCTAGGGTTCAATATTTATAGAAGGTCTGTATCAGGGGCCAGAATGGAGGTAGATCCAGGGTGGAGTTACACACTTTCATGCTTGTTTTCTCTGTGCTTGTGTATTTCCCTCTTTTTAAAAGGGCTTGCGCCAAGATTTACAACTGTGTTTTCTGCAGCTCTGTGGCTTCTGGATGTTTCCCGTAAGATTCAATATTTTTCTCTTTTTATCTTAAAACCCAATATCAATACTAATTTACCAAAGTAATTCTGACTAGAAGATTGTATGCCATGGTTGCCTCAAAGACTGTCATATGTCACAGTGAATACATTTCATACTTTAATATCTTTCCTGCAATGTCCTAAGTTTGCATCATCCACAGAACGATGTACTTAGTTAGAATTTCTTATGAAAAGCAAACCAGATATTTTATCTTATTCTACACAAAGGGAAGTTTATTAAAATGATTTTGAATAGTTTATTGAGTTACCAAAAGATTAGATAAATTGCTTTGGAGAACAAGGAGGCTAAAAAGGCCAATAAATGTGAGACTTATATATAAAATCATGCCTTATCATCCTGATGAGTAGTCTCTCCTTGCTTATTGCTCACTGGATTTTATCCTGAATAACTGATGCTGCTTCTACCATGCACCCTCCAATATCCCTGCTTTTTGTTCTACCAAAGCCTAGAATCAAACCTGTGGCAGTTATGTCTGATTTTCCATGCCTAGTTCATGCTCTGTGCTAAGCTCTAAAGGAGCCCCCCAGCCCTGCCCCTCCAAAAAAAGCTAGTTGCTAGTATCTAATTTATACTTTTGAGGGGGGGCGGTTCACAGAGGAAGACAGGTTCTTCTTGCTACAAAGAAGTAGGGTGTTCCTAAAATATAGGAGTAGGACTAAAATACTGAGAGTTTCACATTAATCTTAAATGAGTAACCCACTTTGCATCAATATCCTAGATATTTATATTTTAAGGTGTCCAAATGATTAAAAAAATGTTCTTAGGTAAAAGTCAGTGACAGCTACTGATTGATATTCTTCCAGCTCTAAATGTAGTATTGATCTATCCATGGTAAGTTACATTCTTCAAAAAACAAAAAGGTAATGCTAGTGTAGGGTAAATGAAATTATCTAACATTTATATGAGAATCTATGCACAACAAAGAAATTGAAATCACATACTCCAACACTTTTTTAGAAGGATCATACATGGGTTTATAACACTTTTAAATTTCATTTTAAATCTCTACATCATGGATTCAATAAAAAATGTGTTCAATTTCAGATTATCATACATGCTGGGCACAGTGGCACACACCTGTAATTTCCACCACGTGGGTGGCTAATGCAGAAAGATTGCACATTCAAGACCAGCCTCAGCAACTTAGTGATCCCCTGTTTCTAAATAAATAAATGGTCTGGGGATGAAGCTCAGTGGTAAAGAGTCCTTGGATTAAACTCCTAGTTTCATATATATATATATATATATATATATATATATATATATATATATATATATATACACACACACATACACACATTATTTATATATTTCAAACTATTTTGAAGACGTGTTTTATAGCTATGCCTCTTAAGAGGGCTTAGTTACCAACATATAAGCAAAATTTCATTTGTATTACCACTATGAATAATTTATGAAGATAGAGCTTTGCTCACCTTAACATACAAATTTGGGACTAAATTGGGCCTTGGACACTGATATTTATAATGTCCTTTTGATCTGCTTGAGGAGCAAGTACTAATATTATTTTTATCTATCTGAAGGTGAAATGAATTACATTTTTCAACTCCTTGCAAACTTACCTTTGATTACACAACAAGAAAATCATATAAGTATGGTAGATGGTGTTTAATTTTTATAAATTGACATCAAAATATATAGAGAATAGCTTAGATGTGGACATGAGATGTCAAAAAATTTTTATGCTTAATTTTTATGTGGAGTAACAAGAATCTCTGCCTTTGAATAGCAATTTAGAAGTGGTTTTCTGGTTGGAGGAACAATATGCTTCAAACATATGTTATTCAAGGTTGGAATAATTTTCAGAGTCCGTCTTAAATTATTTCTGAGACTGTCCTGTGGAAGGAAAGTGAATTAGAAAGGATTTGATAAGAAAAATTAATTTGCATCCCATGTACAGCAAAGAACCTGTTGAATGACATTTAAAAGAGGATTAAAGCTGATTTCTTACAAGCTGTAGGATAATCAGATTTCTAAGCTAAAGCATTAGGACTTCCAATTCATTTACAAAGTAACCGGTGTCATTGGCCAGAGCCCTCACAATGCAGTTGCTTCTGGACATATGATCCCTGTAATTTTTTAATCTCCTTCAGGATTTTGCTTTTTTTCCAATATTTTTACAGTGAGTGGGGACTGAGAATATATTGTTGCTGTGAGGTGTTGCTAATACACAAACTCAAGAATGGTTTTTATTTTATTTTAATTTCTTGTAGTTGTAAATGGACAAATGCCTTTATTTTATTTGTTTATTTTTATGTGGTGCTGAGGATGGAACCCAGTGCCTCATGCATGCTAGGCAAATACTCTGCCACTAAGTGACAGCCCCAGCCCTAGAATAATATTTTATAGCCTCAGCAACTTAGTGATCTCCTGTCTCAAAACAATATTTGAGAATATTTTTTAAGAAGAATAATATTTTAATTTGAATGTAAATATCTTACTTTATATTATTTTAGATGCTTCTTAAAATCAATTGAGCAATGGGTATATATTTTACACATATAAATTAGGTTCTGGCATCATTCTGTACACTCTATTACATTTACTTGAACAGTATTGACCATTGCCTTAATAAATATTCATTTAAGGACATAAGCACACTGTCAATGTGAGTAAGAATGTGGCCATTTTTGTGTTATCAGTGGAATGGTGTACTATGTGATCATGCCATTATCTTTTAGAAGAGCTAAATTCTGGGGTCTATTGGATTTGCTTGACAATAATACCCTGATGTAGTCATTGTATTTTCCCTCCATATTTGTCAAATTTGACGCTATTCATTTTAAAGAGAAAAATGGATCTTGAGTATGGTTTTCTCTTTACAATGGGAGTCATTCCTACACCTCTTTCTCCTACCTTTGGTATCATTGGTGTGAGAGTTGAACTGTAGATTAACATATATTCAGTTCCTTCCCCCTGCACTGAGGGTGGAGCATACTTAAGTGCCCCCACTTAACGTTGCTCCTGGCCACGTGACTTGCTTTGGCCAATGGGATGTTATAAGGCCTAAAATAAGCTTTTTTGGTTTTGATTTGCTCTTATATTTCTGCCACCATCTTGAGAATACGTTCCTCGTGGCTCTCCTTTTGGCCTAACCTCAGGATGAGACACAGTGGGTAGGCCTAACTCCATCTTTGTCCTGGAGCATGCCCAGTGGAAGCTGGCTGAGTTCAGCAAAATCTCAACTCCTGTGAGAGTGAAAAACAAATTATCTGTTGATGTAAATCACCAAGATTATGAATTTCCTAGTCTTGGTGGTTTACTGATGTAATATTTACAATCTTGGTGACTTGCATGTACAAATATGCAGCATTATTATGGGAATAAGTGACCATATGCATAGATAAAGCCATCAAGAGAAAGGAAAAAAGAATGTCCAGGACTTAGTTGAATCATTAACAAGATATTGGGTCTACAATTTTATTTAATTTGAATATAAATATCTTACTTTATGTTATTTTAGATGATTCTTAAAATCAATTGAGCAACGACTATATATTTTGCATTGTGCTAAACGCTTTTCGTGGAGTATATCATTTTTAAAAATTTGTTTTAATTAGTTATACATGACAGTAGAATGCACTTATATACTTTGATGTATCATACATAGATGGGATATAATTTCCCATTTTTCTGAGTATACATATTGTAGAATCACATTGGTCATACAGTCACATACATACATACAGTAATAATGTTTGTTTCATTCTACTATCTTTCTTATCCTCACATTCCCTGACTTCCCTTCCTTTCACTTCCTTCTACGTAATCTAAGGTGGTTCTTCTTCTTTTTCTTCTTCTCCTTCTCCTCCTCCTCCTCCTCCTCCTCCTCCTCCTCCTCCTCCTCCTCCTCCTCCTCCTTCTTCTTCTTCTTCTTCTTCTTCTTCTTCTTCATTACAGTTCTTAAGGAGTATGTCATTTAAATCTCCATAATTACCCTGAGAGGTAGGCCAAGTTATCAACATCAAGGCTAAGGAAACAACATTTAGAAAGGCTAAGTAATTTGTCCAGTTACTTAGCTGGTATATCATGGATCCAGGATTCAATCATAGGCAAGTGGACTAAAGATTCTGTGCTCTTGACAATGAGAATGAAGAAGCACCTCTCTGGGTGAGACAGATAATCCATCATGCATAATACTAAGACTGACAAGAATGTACATAGTACTTTGAAAAAAAGAACTCATTGTCTTTATTTATCTGTACATTAAAAAAAAAGCTTATATATCAATTTCCATTATCTAGTTATAGGCTAATTACTTTGATTCCTTTTTAATCTATCTGTCTATACTTCTCATTTCTTGTCTATACTTATCATTTCTTGGTATAATCTGTACCATAAATTTATTACTCACAAAGGTGATTTTTGTTTACATTCTAAAAATATCTTTCAAGTTTCCTGTTTTAGGGCCTGGTTGTGAAATTTTAGGATTTGAAGAAAAATTATATTTGACCTTATTCATGAATTTCTTATAAATTATAAACCTTAATCCTTTCTCAAAATTCATTCTTCTTAGATTCTTTCACTTTCTATTTACTTTAATTATCATGCATCAAATTTCCTCCAAACTCTTTAGGGAGTTTTCCTTACTTCACACCAGAGTTAAATCTATTCTTACTTTTATTTTAAACAATCTATCTGGAAGATCTCTAGAATTATCTGGAATGTATAGACCTTGACTCTTATTATCCTCAGTGATCTGCACTCTCCATAGGGACAGCTTAAACTTCTAAAATAGCTGCACTTATGTCACCATTTCATTAGTGATGCTTTGCTTTCCCTAAAATGTTTCCTGTGAAAGCATACTGAGATTCATATTTACAGGTTGTCTCTTTGATAAGGATGCCAAGATTGCAATAAGGTTTTGCTGGTTTGACAATGCAAATATTGAGAGTGCATCTGTATTATATGATAGCTGATTTTGAAGCAACTGCTGACAATATTATGCAATAAGAAGATGGTCAGTATATCCCCTGCTGGGGTATGTTTGGTGATGATGCTGGTGGTGGTGGTGAATGAATATGTTGTCTTTCTATTTGACTATCACTTTTTATCCATGACATAAACAAGAGAGACACATAAATTTGTTACAGGAATCAGGTGGGATTAACATTTAATTAGACCAATCAAAAACAGTTTTATACAATCGAAAGCAGTGTAAAAACTAACACATAGATTGGTTGGGACGAGGATTTGGTTCAGGACAGTATCAATTAATTATGATTTATCCAATTTCCTGATGCTTCAGTGGGAATGTCATAAGTAATCCCCATTGTGAAGAAATAGACCTTCCAATGTCTAAAACTAGAAATTAGCAAATACACAAACATGGGCACCGGCACCCACAGGCACACATGCAGTTACATACTGAGCCTATGTTCCTTCTCAATTTGATCACAACTATAGATGTTTATTCCCTTGGACCACAGTTTTATAAGCTTGAAATTTGGGGTCCCAAGGCTTAAGACTAGTGTTGTGATAATATCATCACTGTATATAGATTTTTTCCACCTCTTTCTCAACCAGTAGAAACAGAGCACATTATTAAGAAAAAAATAAAAATCAATTTTTATCCTTCTTAATGTCAAATACAACTTTTACATTTAATATTATGTATGTGGATGAACACACACACACACACACACACACTTACTTTTCTGTTCTTTCCTTTTTTTTCCTCACTTAATGTCTTGCTATTTTTCCCAGTCTGGTCTCTAACTCCTGAGCTCAGGTGATCCTCCAACCTCAGCCTTTCAAGTGCTAGAACTGGACTGAAGACATTCACTATCATGCCCAGTTCAATATTTTATATTTTTAAGAAAGACTTGTAGCCTTATATAAAAACACAGGTGAGGGGACAGCCATTATCTGGCAGTTTGTAATGGGATAGAGGCTAGGGCACTAGTCCAAGGCCTTTAACATACCCACCAATGCAAATGCACAGGAATAGACCCTCCCTGGCCAAAAAAAAAAAAAAAAAAAAAAAAAAATCGTATTCCTTCTATTTGAAAGGGCAGTATAGCAGAGATTGGATTTTTCAACATGATCTTTAATATTGCTGTCACTTTGAGGATTGGTTTTGGGTGAGAATAAGGGTTATACTGATGGTATTTGTACAGAGTTATGTGAAAGCATTCTCATACTGATTTATTTTTCTGGGACCAGAGTGGCCTTGAATCATTGCTTCTCTGTCACTCAGGTTTATGCTGAACTAATGTGGAAAATTATAGGAACTAGAGGGACATGCTTCTCCCTTTCCTTCCTTTCCAGGGAGACTTTCAAAGAGTAGAAAGTCAAAACCATTGGATAGCTGCTCAGTGGTTTTCTAATGGTAGCTAATTTCTGCCTGTGACCATCGACCTTATATCCTTCTTTTTATCTACCCGTAGGTACCCCTGGAGAATACTCTGAAAAGAAGGAGGTAGGATGCTTTGATGAGTAAATGAAAAACTGTCTACTAAACAATAGTTCAGCAGCATATTTGAAAGAAAGTGATATAATGTCCAGAGAAAGGGAAATCACTGAAACAGACGCAGCAAGTTACTTTCTGCTTCCCAAAAATTTCAATCAGCAACCCCCATTTTGAGCATCTTAACTACAGTTCAAGAGCTCATTTGAAACCAGGAGAGTTTGGCCCTCTGGATTAGGAACTAATTTCATAGTTTTTCTTGTTCTTCTTCTTTTTAAAACCCTCTTTCTTTGTTTTCCTAAATCTCTCCAGACTTTGCTGAATTTCAGTTCTCCACTGTCATTCCAGCAGCTTATATTCAGAAGCTTCCCTCCAGGCTAAGAAATCATCAGAAGGTGGCCAAACATCTTCTTCCCTCAAAAAAATAATGATTGTAGTCCCGTATTTTCCTTTCATTTAATGTTTACTTACATTATATGATAAGAATTTACTAACCAAGTTACTAATGTTTCTTGCTCCTTAATATCCTGGTGTGGTTTGAAAATTAAACTATTATTTAGTTCATGACTTTAATTTTCAAATTTCTTATATTTAAAATACTTCACATGTGCACTAGTCATTATGTAAGATAATGCATGCAGGCAATGTCTAAGTAGCCTACCTTCTTTCCTAAGAAATGAAAAAATAAGGAGGCTTAAAGTTTTAAGTTTTATTTTATTTAATGAAACTAAAAATATAGTTTAGATGGTAAATCAGAAAAGTCCTTTATAAAATAATAATAAGCGCCAGGGTACACTCAGTGTTGGAATGCTTGTCAAGCCTGTGTGAGGCCCTGGGTTCAGATAGAGGGAGAATAATAAGATAATAAAAGTAAGCCAGAGAAGGGAATTTCCAGTTACTGAAACCCTACTGTGCATGTAGAAGGTAGGCTCTCATGTTTTGGTGCATTATCCAATTTTCTTTTCTTTAGTTGGCAAAGATGAAACTGAAATTAAATTAAAACTGCTTTCTGCATTTTATCTAAGGCATTCTTAGATAAAAGAATGAATTCTAGTTTCAGTTTATAATCAAAATAAACAATCATTCATCTTGTGGAATTTTTTTGTGTTTGTAGTTTTTATTATTAAGGAGAATTTTTTTTCCACACTATTTTAAGTGTGCTCATAACATCCTGTTGTTTCTAGAAGGATCATAAGGAAATTACAAATAACTTGTCTATTAATTAAATAAAATCTCTGGAGAACACTCTTAGATTCATTTACCTGGGATAGTTGAGAATAAATTTCATTTCTAAAAAATTTTCACTAAGTCAAATGTTGGTAGTGCACACTTGTAGCTAAAACACTTAGGAGACTGAGGCAGGAGGATCTCTTAAGTGCAGAAGTCCAAAACCAACCTGGGAAACATCTTTAAAGATGTTTAAAAAAAATCCCTATTATAGAGTTTGTGTTATTGTTATGACTTTTAAATAACTTATTAAGCAAATATTAATTAAAATCTTACTGTATTATAGAACATAGCAGAAAAGTTATTAGAGGCTGTAGAAAATTAGTGGTGAGGGGTTGAAATTTTTAATACGGAATACAGGGAAGATCTCATTGAGTTTACCTTTGAGGAAACATCTAAAGGGAGAAAGGGAGCATTCCACTTGGGAGAAAATGTACACAGAGAAAACAGTTCAAAGTCTGAACAAGAATGTACCAGGTGTCTTCAAGGAGCAACCAGGGGCATTGTGCTGGAAGGAAAATATATATGGGAAATGTAGTAGGTCAGAGATGTAATAAGAGGCCAGGTAAGTTGATGAAGCTTCTTGCATGTGCTTTTTATTTGAATGAAGTGGGAAAACTTTGCAATATTTTGACCCAATTTGACATAATAAGATCATACTGGCTGCTGTGCTGAGAATTTTCTTGAGGCAAGCATGGACAAAAAGAAGTGAGGAGTTTATGTTGATAATTATGTGAGAGAGGATGGTTACTTGGGGCCAGAATAGTGAGAGTGAAAGGCAAAAATTGGTTAGAATCTGCATACATTTTAAAGATTTATTTGATAGCATTTGATTACAGATTAAGAGATGAAAGACAGATCAAGAATTATTCCAAAGGTTTAGCTTAAGTAACTGGAATTGAGGAATTACAATCATTCATAAGAGTGAAGCTTGGAAGAGCAGATTGAGGAAGAAATTGTGACTTTGATTTTGGGGTACACTGAATTTGACAAGCCTAACAGACTTCTGAGTGGAGCTGTTCAGAAGACAAACACAAGTTTGGTTATTAGGTGATAGGTTGGTCCTCAAGTTTGATTGCCAGACAGCCTTGTGGGCCACTTAAAGTTCATGGTGAAGCTTTGGAAGTGAGACCAGTTGCATGCTTTTCTTCCTTGTGTTTTTCTGTAGCTTGGATAAACTAGTAAACTTACTTAATGTTTTCATGCTAAATTCTATGTACTATGTGGATATAAAAATGACTAAGACACAGTACTTGACCTTAAGAAACTCATACTCTACTGAATTTCAAGGACTTATACATTGATAATTTCTGTAATAGTGGTAAAAAGTTTATGATTTATTTTTTATTAAATAAAATTCAGACTTACATACCAATTGATCAACACATAAATAAAACATGATCATCAGGGAATAGTGTGTTCACTTTGGTATCTGGCATGTCAGTGTGAAATGTTTCTATAGTATTTGTAAATGATTGTGAAGTATTAGCTTTAGGTAAAGTGTTAGAATTGTGGAAAATCATAGGTGGAATGGAGCACATATCTTAATAAAATTTGAATAAAATTAAATGTTTGAACATTTAATTTTACTATGGAAGAAACTGGGTCTGAGAAGGGGGGCAAATTCTTTGAAGGTCATACCTGCTTACTCTGCAGCTAGGACTCTCTTCTTAATCACTCCACTGTCTCTGACCAGGACTTCACTCAACCCAAGGCTCTAGAGTAATTCTTACTTGTTATTCTAGCTGGAAATGACACTGGACTTTTCTATTTGCAAGGTTACCCATTCTGCCTTAGCTTGAGAACAGAAAACTTGCTGGTTTATTTTAGAGATTAAACCTGAAAAGAACTAAAGTAACCCAGAGCAGAGAAAAAGACAAAACACTTAAAAAAAAAGTGTGTATGCGTGTGTAGGGAAGTTGTCAAAATAGAATCACTATAGGGAATTTAAACTTTCTCTAGATTCCTACCTTTTTAAAACACAAGATAATAATTAGCGAATATTTGTCTTTTATGAAGCAGTATGTAGAATATATGAAAGATTAAAACTATGGGCTAAGGAAGAGAAATTGCTCACCCACTCATTCTGACATTGCTTTTTTAAGTCTCCTCCTCCATTCCTATTTCAGATTTACAGAACTGACTCAGTGAAAAAAAGCACTATGGGTAATGATCCTAATCCTTAGCTTAAATGTCTGAAATATCAAATATTAATTATGCTTAGATACCAACACATATGGAAATGAGGAAAATATTTTTTATTCCAAAGGACATACTAAAAATACATAGTCTAACAAGGCTATTAGCCAATTAATTAATTAATTAGTGAGTCAATCTCTAAGTGTCCATTATATGCCTTGAGTTGTTTTAGAAGCTAAAGTATATGCATAATATATACTATAGACAATAAGAAAATGAATCGGTAATGAGTTTAAGGTGCTAATGAATGGTTCCTAAAAAATGTTTATATATTTTTATGAACATGAATATGAACAAACTGGGGCAACATAGTTGATGACTTAGTTTCATGTTTGGGGCTGGAGGGTTATGGGATTTAGAGGATAATGCCAGAATGGAATGCACAAAACCCCTTTTTAATGATTGTAAACAAATAACTGGATGAAATGTTTAGTATTATTATTTATTTTTGGCTTATGCTTTGCTATTCACAGACAAAACAAGAAAATTGGAAAACCACATCCATCTTGTGCCATTCTTCTTTCTTTTTCTTAGTGGTGAACAATCTTCCCTACTTCTCCATTCCTTTAATTGGTCCTTGGAGAGTCCTCTCAAACCTTTACAATGACATTCAGTGAACATTTCTGAGTGGTGCCAAGCCAGAATCTCTGTGATAGCTCACAAATTACAGATTGAACTAAAGCTGTATTACTTCTTTTGGCAATGTTTAATGCATGAGTTTTCTTATTTGGTAGGGCTAAGCTGATGACATACAATCTTTTTTTTTTCTCTTCTTAAAGCTTCACGATTTTCTGTGAATATGGCTTAAAATATTTTCTTTAAAAATGATTACATATAAAAAATGATTACATAGCAATACTGTCCTCGTATTGTTTCCTGTGCACATGGTTTAAAGTCAAATGATTACGTATGAGTGGTATATTTCTGAAAAAAATAGAAACAGTCTGCAGAGATGAATTTAAGGAAGTTAAAAGTCACTGACTCTGTTTTGACAGGTTCATGCAAAGAAAAGTGGGTTTTGGAATATTTTCAGATCTCTTCAATGTTTCAGAAATGAAATAAAAAGCATATTTTCATGCTTATATAAAGTCAGATTAAAAATATTTTCAGTATTGTCTAGATAGAGTTTAGATGTAGTAAAAAATTTAACAACTTTTTTGATAAAGAGGAAGAAAATATATTTTCCACAGTTACTCAGAGGTGATTGTAGTTTTCTGTGTTTCTCTGAATTTCAAAAAATTTGTACCTAATGTGCCTGAAAATTTAGTAATTGCTCTTTTGAAAGCATTTATTCACTCATGAAACATTGTACTTCAATCTCCCTTGAACTTTTTTTCTTTTCTTTGATTAACAATTATCATTTACAGACTATATACATATATATATATATATATATATATATATATATATATATATATATATATATAAATTACTTTTCATGTTTACATCCCTTTTCTAATGACTAGAAAGACAGCTCCAAAAGGCCAATGATTTTGGTCCATTTTATTCACTACTGTATTCCTAGTACCCAGAACCAAAGTTAGGGAAAAGGTGAATTTAGACTCATCTGAACAACAGATCATGGATTCTCCCCTAGAAAAGAGGAATTTTGCAGGAGGTACTAACTGCTCCATAGATAAATAACAGCCTATTATGATTGATATGTTAGTTTCCTAAACACTTTCATGTGAGAACACACCTACAGGTGCATATCTGTTCTTTTTCTAATTGATTCTCCACACCCCCACTACTGGGGATTGAACCCATGCTACATAAATGAATGCTCTACCACTGAGGTATATATCCTCAGCCTTTTAAAAATTTTGTTTTGAGACAAAGTCTCACTAAGCTGCCAGATGTTGGCTGCAAACCTGCTATCCTCTTGCCTTAGTTTCCAGAGTAGTGTTAATTATTGATGTGAACTACCATGCATGCCTGGCTTCAGATTGATGATTCTAAGAACCATCACAGTTGCAGCAAAAAGATATATTACTTCCTGGCCACTGCATCTATCCCTAATTCCAGATCTTATGTTTTCCTTGAGGTTGGGTCCAGACATGGCTTTACATATTTGGAGCATGGATAAATTACAAATGTAGCTGTCTGTAACTTTTCTTGGTCACCAAGAACAAAGAATTCCTGCTTTGGCCGGGGAGATGTTTTCTTGGTGAGCACAATGGAAGGCTCTGCCTTGCTCATGGTTTTCGATGACCATAACTGAAGTAAATCGGGAGCATTTCTCTCCTAGAAGCTTCATTGCATTAGCCTCCTATTATTTTGAGGGTCCCCACAAGTACACCATGCATTTCCTAGGCTTAGGAAATGAGCAGTCTTTGTTTGCCAGACTTGGACCTTCCTTTTTCTTTTTTCTTGGCAATACAGAACTCGTAAGTAGTTCAACTGCCATCTAATTATACTTATTTTGTACTCTATCAACTATCCATCCTGTAGGTGCTCTTACCAGTCATGGTCCTTGAATATCAATGACCATCAAATCCTTCAAACCCTTACCTCCTTTTGCAGTTTCTTTTCCTAAGCCACTGGCTTCAGAACTCTCCCCATCCTCCAAATACTTTACACATAGGCTTTATAGTCTTTGCCTTTTCCTTAGAACCACAGGAGAAAACAGGAGTGTAGCTATTGCTCCAGGCTCCTTCTTAGTGGATGGTGTTTATAAAATAGATATTGTTTTGTCAGGGTGGAGCACATTGTAGGAAGGTTTGTAAGATGCTTGTCAGGTCATGTATCTCCATTTCTTTGGCTCTTCCTATTTTACAACTTATTGTTCCCCAAACTCTCCCCACTCACATTTAACTTTGTTTGTGCTTTATTTGGCTTGAAACTTCCTAGTAGCTTGTGCACATTCTGAAAAATGCATGATAAATGTGACCTATCAGTCCTGGATTTCATGTTCTAAGTAAAAAAAAAAATCTTTTGTAGGGAAGATACTTGCTTTTCAAGAGAGAGATCTGTCTAAGGAGTTTCCCTTTTTGTGACAACTTACTAATGTAGCTAGCACCACTTAACATTATGGTATTTTTATTCTTTATACCTCTTACATTTCAGATTTCCTATGTATGAGTATGAGTTGCAAGACAGAAATCTCTATAAAGTAAGTAAAGATGCAGATGAATGCATTTTTTGCAGATAAGTATCACTTATGGAAGAGCAAAGAGAATAAATGGAAACCCTACTATAAACAATAAGAAAAATTAATAAAACAGGGTTTAAAAACATTATTTAGCCTCCAGATATTCAAACAATAGCCAGTTGGAAGAATAATGGGGAAAACAGATACCATTTTTAATAGTAAAAAGGAAATATATATGCATAAACTCAACAGGAAATAGATAAACAGTATTATGGATAACTATCAAATACTCCTAAAAGACCTAAAAATAAACTTGAAGTTGTGGTGAGCACCTTCCTGGAAAGAAGACTCAGCATCTTAAAGTGTTGAGGACACTTATTATCCTTAATTTATAAATATGAAGTCTCTTTCTTTCCCAAATGACATCTGTTTTATTGTTGCTCTTTTACTTTAGTACACAAATCAATTATAAGCTTAATTTGGGAGAATAGATGATCTAGAGTAACTCATAAAATCACAAAAGAGAAAAGGCAATATGGGGAAATGAAACTTACCAGACAATGACATTTAAAAAAAAATTTAAGTAATTAAACCCCACAATATTGGTGCTTGATGAAACTAATGAAACTGGATTTATACAATGAAAACTACAGAACCCTAAAGAGAGAAATAGAAGAAGATCTTAGAAGATGGAAAAATATACCCTGTTCATGGATAGGCAGATCTAACATCATCAAAATGGCGATATTACCAAAAGTTCTCTATAGGTTTAATGCAATGCCAATCAAAATCCCAATGGCATTTCTTGTAGAAATAGACAAAGCAATCATGAAATTCATATGGAAAAATAAAAGACCCAGAATAGCAAAAGCAACTCTAAGCAGGAAGTGTGAATCAGGCAGTATAGCAATACCAGATTTCAAATTATACTACAGAGCAATAGTAACAAAAACAGCATGGTACTGGTACCAAAACAGGCGGGTGGAACAATGGTACAGAATAGAGGACACAGAGACTAATCCACAAAGTTACAACTATCTTATATTTGATAAAGGGGCTAAAAGCATGCAATGGAGGAAGGATAGCATCTTCAACAAATGGTGCTGGAAAAACTGGAAATCCATATGCAACAAAATGAAACTGAATTCCCTCCTCTCGCCATGCACAAAAGTTAACTCAAAATGGATCAAGGAGCTTGATATCAAATCAGAGATTCTGCGTCTGATAGAAGAAAAAGTTGGCTCCGATCTACATATTGTGGGGTCGGGCTCCAAATTCCTCAATAGGACACCCATAGCACAAAAGTTAATAACTAGAATCAACAAATGGGACTTACTTAAACTAAAAAGTTTTTTCTCAGTAAGAGAAACAATAAGAGAGGTAAATAGGGAGCGTACATCATGGGAACAAATTTTTACTCCTCACACTTCAGAAAGAGCCCTAATATCCAGAGTATACAAAGAACTCAAAAAATTAAACAATAAGATAACAAATAACCCAATCAACAAATGGGCCAAGGACCTGAACAGACACTTCTCAGAGGAGGACATACAATCAATCAACAAGTACATGAAAAAAATGCTCACCATCTCTAGCTGTCAGAGAAATGCAAATCAAAACCACCCTAAGATACCATCTCACTCCAGTAAGATTGGCAGCCATTCTGAAGTCAAACAACAACAAGTGCTGGAGAGGATGTGGGGAAAAGGGTACTCTTGTACATTGCTGGTGGGACTGCAAATTGGTGCGGCCAATTTGGAAAGCAGTATGGAGATTCCTGGGAAAGCTGGGAATGGAACCACCATTTGACCCAGCTATTGCCCTTCTCGGACTATTCCCTGAAGACCTTAAAAGAGCGTACTACAGGGATACTGCCACATCGATGTTCATAGCAGCACAATTCACAATCGCTAGACTGTGGAACCAACCCAGATGCCCTTCAATAGATGAATGGATAAAAAAAATGTGGCATTTATACACAATGGAGTATTACTCTGCACTTAAAAGTGACAAAATCATGGAATTTGCAGGGAAATGGATGGCATTAGAGCAGATTATGCTAAGTGAAGCTAGCCAATCCCTAAAAAACAAATGCCAAATGTCTTCTTTGATATAATGAGAGCAACTAAGAACAGAGCAGGGAGGAAGAGCAGGAAGAAAAGATTAACATTAAACAGAGACATGAGTTGGGAGGGAAAGGGAGAGAAAAGGGAAATTGCATGGAAATGGAAGGAGACCCTCATTGTTATACAAAATTACATATAAGAGGTTGTGAGGGGAATGGGAAAAAAAAACAAGGAGAGAAATGAATCACAGTAGATGGGGTAGAGAGAGAAGATGGGAGGGGAGGGGAGGGGGGATAGTAGAGGATAGGAAAGGTAGCAGAATACAACAGTTACTAATAGGGCATTATGTAAAAATGTGGATGTGTAACCGATGTGATTCTGCAATCTGTATTTGGGGTAAAAATGGGAGTTCATAACACATTTGAATCTAATGTATGAAATATGATATGTCAAGAGTTTTGTAATGTTTTGAACAACCAATAAAAATAAACAAAAAAATAATAAAAAAACCACAAAACTAATGAAACTGGATTAAAGAATTGATATAGGTAGTATGGAAAGTTAATGACAATTTGTGGCTTCTGAAATCATGCTGGATAACTTTATGGAAAAAAATAAAATCAGTTCACTTATTTATACTCTAAAACCCAGATTTATTCCCAATATATCATAAATGTAAAGGTAAAAGGTAAATGATACAAAGTGTGGGAGAAAAGTTCACTGAGTTCCTTTATCAAGTGGATTGGAGAAAAGGATGTATGCATATTTGCATCTTATATCATAAACAAAGACCAATTATCCTGATATAAAAAGAGCTGATAAAAATTCAGAAGGCCAACAACACAGAGAAAAAAAAAGGACTAGTATATAACAAGGAAAAAATGTAAATGACCCTAAAATTTATGAAAAGAAACTTCATGTTGTTCATAAAGGAAATATAAACTACGATAAGATAGGATATCCTAAAGTTTGAGAACATACTCTGATGGAAAGAATGTGAGGAAATAGCCCTCCCATATATTACTAGAAGGAATGTAAAATTACATATGGACAGGCTCTGTGAGGAAGTGGTTATTTCTAAAAATATAACCACAGATACACTGGCAAAACAAACAAGCAAACAAACAAAATGGGAACAAATAATTTATGTTTGAGGGCATTCATTGTAGCATTACTTTTAATAACAAACACAAGAATTAATAAAGGACTGTATAACTAACTAAATCTCTCTAGCTGTCCATCTGTTTATCCATCTATGTCTCATATCTTCTGTCAGTACAGGGCTTGCCTTTTTACAGTTAATTTTTTCTTTTGATAAACAGCTATTTTTTTATTATAATGAAGTCCAACGTATCCATTTTTTATGATTAATGCTTTCAAGTTTTTTAAAAAGAGATATTTGACTGTCTCAAAAACATAAATATATTCCCTTAGTTTTACTCCTGGAGGTTTATATTTTCAGTTTTCACATTTAGATTTATGAGCCCTCAAAATATATTTTGTGTTAAGATTTAAGGAGTTAAGATTCCCTTTTATCTCATATTGATGCCCATGACCCAAAGCTATGTATTGAAAACCTCATCCTTTTTCCTCTGAATTAACTCTCCTAAATGGTCTCCTTGCCTCCAGCTTTGCTGCCTCTAGAGACTTCATGCAGCAACCAGGGTGATTTTAAAAATTATACATTGTGTTATATTATTTCCATGCTTGAAACTCTCCAATAGCTTCCCATCATTAAAAGAGTTAAAATTAAAGAGTTCCACAACTCAATCCATAAGTGACTCCATGTCTGACCTCATATTTTGCCAGTCTTTCCACCCCTCATTCTGCTATAGTTGCCATACTTAACACTCCTGCACATACAGTGGCTCTTGTTCCTTAAATTCTCCAAGTATGTTTGGCCTCAGAGCCTTCAAACTAATGTTTTATCTTAGCTCAAAGTGTCCATATTCTAGTATTTGCACATCCTCTTGTGCTACAGCACCTCCAATGTCATGTCCCTATAGAAACTACCCTTGGATCTTTGTTTTAAATGGTCTCAAATAGTACAGATTTTTTTAATCTTTACTTTGCTGTTTTTTTTTATAATGCCTTATTTCACTACCTGACATTATATTTTTGTTTATTGCTTGACTCCCAATATAGAATATAAAGTCCATGAGGGTAGAGACTTTGTTTATCACTGCTTCTCAATCCTAGAATAGCATCAGTAAATGGTATGCTGATATATAATAGGTAATATAAATAACAAGTACCATTTATAATATTCTATGTATAGTACAATAGGCATAAAGTATGTAGTATATCATATTATGATAGTTTGTGGTTTAGATTTGGAATGCTTCCCCAAGTCTCATATGTTGAAGACTTGGTCCCTGATGCAGCAATGTTCTGGGTTGGGGCTTTTAGGAAATGATTTGATCATGAGAGCCCTAAACTCACCATGGATTAATCTATTGGAGGCTTCATAATTTGATGGCATTATTGGGAAGTGATGTAAATTTAAGAGGTGGGACCTAGTTGAAGGAAGTGAGTCATAGGGGCCTGCCCTTGACTATACCTTGTCCTAACTCCTTCCTCTCTGGCTCTTTCTCTGCTTCCTGACTGCCATTAGGTAAACAGCTTTGCTCTGTCACACTCTTCTGCCATGATATACTGGCTCACCACAGACCCAGAAACAATGGAGCCAGTTGGCCATAGACGGAAACCTCTGAAACTGTAGCTAAAAATAAATCTTTCTTCCTTTAAGCTGTTTTTCTCAGGTATTTTGTCAAGCAACAAAAAGCTCACACAAATATGACAGTATAGTAGGTATTCAATATTTATTATATTGCTGAATAAGTGGCCAACTAAAAATTGGTGTCGATAATAAAAGAATACAGAGTAGGAGGGCAGAAAATGGACTTCACTTTTAATGATTTTTTATTATGTGTTGCTTACTACATGTACCTTTGCGGTTACTCATATAATAAAGTGCAAAAAAACAGTGTTTAAATCTTAATTCCATTAGGTAACAGCTCTGAAGTACTTGAGACTCTAAAGTACTTGATTCTCAATTTTCTATATAATGGGAATCAAGTGTATTTGTCCTGCTATGTCATTGTTGGTGAAATTACATAAATTCTATGAAACATCTATCTAAATGCTTCATGTATGGTGTGACTGTGAAAAAATGTAACCATTTTAATTATCACAGTTTCCCACTTACAATCTAAATAAGGATAAACCTGATTTTTTTAAAAAAATCATATCCTCCCATAGTTGCCAGCAAGATTTTTTCTCACATATCGCAAACACAATAAATGTTTGTTGAATAAATGAATAGATGAAGAGAGGCTCTTAAAACATGGATTACAACAGGAGCCTGGTTCCTTCTTTCTCTCCTTTGTCCCACATTGATTTACTGACTAATAACAGAATTAATCTGTCCCTGTACTAATTAGAAAATTCTCTAGAAAATAATTCCAATTTTGCATAGTCTCTTAGTCCTAAAAAATATTCTGACTTATTAATTCTTCTGTAACTTTAGAGCAATAACTTTTTGATTCCTTGGTATGCACAATTGTATATTTTCTGTGTTTTTTTTTTCAATAGGCAAAATACTTCTCCCCCTTCCCTTTTCACTTCTAAAACCTCACAAGCTGTTAAAATGTCCATCCCTTCTGCTCCATTTCCTCACCAAAATCCTATCACTTACCATATGAATTTTTAACCCTAACACCTGTCTACCCACATGGTTCCACAGGGGTGGATTAAAAAATATATTGAAAAACAATAAAGCCCACATATATCCCTATGCAACTAGCCCACAAATTCTATAAAATAGAATTTGTCAACATTGGTTCCTACTATATGCATGCATCCAATGTCAAAAAGAACACAGATCAAAATATAAATATTGTATAAAGACCCCTTTTCTAATTTTCTGCCATTGATTTCGTTGTCTTCAATTGGTATAGTTTCAAAATCTTGAATTTATTGTTTGTGCCTCATCATCCAGGTGTCAAGCAATTCTCTAGGCTGCAGAGGAAGCCAATCTGTGAGATCTGCTTTTGCCTTGGGGTGTGGTTTGTGACAGAAAAGAACAAGAAGAAAGCGTGTTATTGCCAATTTTAATTTGATTCATTAATTACACAAATGCTTGATGTTACAAATTTCTTATTGTTTGGGTGTAGATAGGGAAACTGTTAAAGCTTCCTTATGAAGCCTTCACTCTGTGAATATTTAAGTTCTATGTCCCAGGAATCAGTCAATGTCCATGCAGGGCTCTTAGAATAATTGACAAGCTTTTCCTTTAAACAATCTATATTATCACATATTTTCTTACACTACCCTTGTTTTTTCACATCTGATGATACAGTTGAGAACTGAGGGAAAGTGGTGTATAGAAATAATACATATGGTAGGAGGAGTATTATATTAGATGTTGTTTAGAATCATTAGCATGTGGTGATAAAGAAGAGCAGTCTGAGTTTTAGATGGTTTTATTATTTTTTTAAAGATTTTCTTTAGATGACCTAATTTCTTATTTCTGGTACCCAGGGCTAAGGAACATCTCTTTCACTCTCAATATATCCTCTAGATCAAATGCTGGAGTGGATGTCTCAAGAATTGAGGTACATCATTGGGAAGATAATTAAGTAACGAAAAAATGAATGTTTTGATGAGAAAAGATAAAAACCTATCTTAATCTCACTCAACATTAAGTATTTTGCTCAGAGAATTGCATTTAGAATTTTCCCCTTTGCTTATTATTATTATTATTATTATTATTATTATTATTATTATTATTTGGTTTGTTTGTTTTTCTTCTCTTTTTTTGTGTGGGGTGGGTATGCTTAAGAGACTTGCTGGTTAAGGCAAAGGAGTCAATTTATCAATTATTTGAGTACCTTGGTCTACAGTTTTCTCTCTGCTATAAAGGTCAACAGGAAAGAATCAAATAAAAGCAATAAATTTGATAGAGCAGCTTTTTATGTGGGAAATAATTATTTTCAAATCAGATTATCTTAATCTTAATGAGGCCAAGTTTGGGGATCCTATTTAAGCCATTGCCCTTGCTATGCTTCATAGCTGCCTGCATATTATCCAATGCTCATCTTGATTCTTTATTATGATAAAACATTTCCTCTTTCACAAAGTATTCAGGGGCTGTAGTGTTTGCAGTTACCACTGATTCTGCTAATATTTTACAAAAACATTTACATAACCAGATTTTGTTGAATCATATATATATATATAAATGGAGATGGAACCCAAGGCCTCATAAATTCTAGGCAAGTGAGTACACTTGAACTGCATACTCAGCCTTAACATGCCTGGTAGTAACATTCCCATTCTTTCAGTTATCACCAGAGGAAAAAAAGTGATGGCAATTATTATAAGGAAGAAAACACAATGATTTCTCATTATTTTAATTTTTATTTCATATGTATTACAAACAGTTTTTGAGACCTAGTTAGGCACAAATTTTATAATTGAACATAGTTGGGCGTGCATATAAAGAAAATTATAGAAATAAATAAATAAAATATTCAATATATTCTTAATGTTCTTTTTTTTAACAAAATCCATCTGGATCTTATCTATCTATCTATCTATTTATTTATTTATTTATTTATTTATTTATTAATGGATGGATGGTACTGGGGATTGAACTCAGAAGTGCTTTAGCACCAAATACATCCTTAGTCCTTTTATTTTTATTTTGAGATAGGGTCTAAGTTTCTTAGGGCCTCCTAAATTGTTGAGCCTGGCCTCAAACTTGTGATCCTCCTGCCTCGGCCTCACAAGTCCCAGGGACTACAGGCATGTGCCATCATGCCTGTCTTTGATAATTTTTAAATGGAGAATTTTAAGTGTCTGTATTTTTTTTAAAAAAAATCTTTTTTAGTTGTAGTTGGATGTGATAGCTTTATTTTATTTATTTTCATGTGGTGCTGTGGATGGAACTCAGTGCCTCACACGTGCTAGGCAAGCACTCTACTGCTGAGCCACAACTCCAGCCCCAAGTGTCTTTCTTTTTTCAAACAATTCTGCCTTTTGTGTTATCAAGAGTTTTGGTGATGTAGCATTTCTTAAAGGAAAATTCCACTACAGTTGTCAGGAATTTGGAAGAAACTTTTATGATAATGCTCTTCTGATCTTACTAGAAGGTATCATGCAAGCCAAGGCAATAACAGATATCTTACATTGATGATCTTAGCTTCTACCTCAAGAAACTAGAAAGAGATGGACTAAATTAAAATCCAAAGAATGAAGAAAAAAAAATTAAGTCCAGTATGAAAATCTTATTAGATTTACAGGAAATCACAATATAGAATCACAATAGAGACAATATTGAAATTAAGAGCTATTTTTGGGAAATAAATAAAATTGAAAAAAAAAACCTAGTCAGACTGAGCAGCAAAAAATAGAAAGACACAAGTTATCCATGTTAGAAATCCAAAAAGTAATATCACTGAGGCTGTACAGTGATATTCAAAGAAGATAAAGGAAATACTATCAACTCTATGCCAATTTAATTAAATTTACATTTAAAAAAATTTTTAGTTGTTAATGGACTTTTATTTTTTATTATCTATTTATATGTGGTGCTGAGAATTGAACTCAGTGCCTCACACATGCTAGGCAAGCACTCTGCCACTGAGTCACAACCCCAGCCCTGAAAAATACATTTTAATGAAATAGACCAATACTTTGGTATACACATACTAGCAAAGCTTGCTCAAGCAGAAATAGATAAAAACAAATCTCTCTATGTATATGCCTACTAAAGGGAGAATTTTGCAGCTAAAAACCATCTGTATTAGTCAGGGTTCCATAGAGGAAGAGAATCAACAAGAAGTATAATTATAAAAAAGAGATTTATTAGGTTGGCTTACATGACCAGAAGCTGGATAGTCCACAATAGCCGTCTACAAGCTGGAGAGCCGGAAGAACCAGTAGCTGTGCAGTTCAAGAGGCTGAAACCCCAGAACTAGAGGGCTCAACTGTGCTACCCTAGTCTGAGACAGAAGGCGTCTGGAGAATGGCTGTCAGAGTCCGTTTTGGAAGAGTGAAGAAGCTAGTATGATATCCTCAGACAATCAGGGCAGCAATCAAGAACCCTTTCAAGAAGAATTGCTCTTGCATCTGCTGCTGCTTCCTAGTTCTTCTTTTATTGCATACAAGCCATCATCCTATTGGATGGTTCTGCCCATGATTAAGGAAGTTTATCATTTCAGTTGGCTATCCCACATACCCATCATTCCTAAACACAATCTTATTGATGCACCCATAAGCCTCTTAATCATAGTCATCTCTTAACCCAATCAAGTTGACAATTCAAATTAACCATTATACCATCCCATAAAGAAAAAATTGCTTTACAATAAACAGTAGCAACATGTAGTAACAATTACACACAAACTCTTGTATAAAATTGAAAAGAACACATATCCCAATTCATTCCATGGAATACAGATTTCCCTGATACCAAAACTAGGCAAAGACATTATAAGCAAAGCAGAACACAAACTAACTTTCTTCATGGAGCTAGATGCAAACAATCTAAACATTTAGCAAACTGAAATGAACAATACATAAAAAAAGATAATATGTCTAAAGCAAGGGAGTACACTCCCAGTATGCAAAGTTGGCACAAAACAAAATCAATCAATGTACTGCGATTTATTAATCAAGAAAAAGAAAATTCATTTATATCATAATAGATATAAAATAATATTTAATAAAATCTAACATCTTAAAACTATTGGTATAGTAGGCATAGAGAACGGTATTCCCAATTTAATAAGGTTAGCTGTGTAAACTGTACAGCTAACCTCATGCTTAATTGTGAAAAACAAAGTGTTTTTCTTAAGATCAGAAACTATACATTTATGTCACCTCTCATCTCTTCTGTTCACCATTGTACTGAATAACATTAAGAAGACTTTTAAGGCTTTTTTTCCTTAAAGAAAATACTCTTTTTAGTATGGGTTTTAAAATAATACTACTTTGGTGAAATATCTTTGATCTTTCACACAACCTTTTAAATTCAGTTTTTCAAAACTTTTACTGTTTGCTTAGCCTTCAAACTGATCATCTAACATGAGCATGGGGCTTGCTTGTCTTTATATTTTACATGGCAACTTGATATATTGGCATTCTGTTTTTTTCCCCAGTCTAGAGTATTTTCTAAATAGTTTAAATAAAACTTATATTTTTCAGTAGAGGTTCTTGTTACAGCTGAATTCTTGAATGATTATGGAGAATGCCCCAGATATTGCTATTCATATCCTGTCTCCTACCTATGTAATAATAATAAATCCCCTTCATCTCCAAGGGAGAAAATTTAGTGTCATTTACAGTCACTGTTCCAGGAACTCTAGAAGATGTATAATCCTCAGGCTAGCAGTGTTCAGGTGTGTGTGAAACAGTGACCCGTGAACTACAAAGCAAGCAATGATGCAGCAAAGGTGGGAAACCTGTGATAGAAATTCCTACATGGAAAAGGAAATAATTGAAGACACTTAGCATCAGTGATCCATGGCAGTGATGAAATCCTCCTGCCAGGCAGACATTGTGAAGATTCCATGTCTTGATGGTAAAAATGTTCCTCTGTTCTTGGGGAGAAATTCTCTTCTCTGTTTTCTATGGTTTCTGGCTTTTACTATTTGAAAGTTTCTTCCTTACCCATTATCTTCCATAATTGTTTCTAAGGCTGATATTGGGAAACCTATCCTCCTTGGGGGATGTACAGCATTCATACCCAGCTCTTGCCTGGCACACATTTCAAAGGTCATGGATTGTTTAATTTTCAAGGTGTTTTTTCTTTTCATTCAGTAATTCTAATGGATTTACTTGGTTATTTAATTCTTCAGAATCTCAGTCAACTTCTGACTTCTTTATTTTTTATTTTTAGTTATACATGACAGTAGAATGAATTTTGGTAGAATATACATACATAGATGCTGAGGCTGTGGCTCAGTGGCAGAGCGCTTGCCTAGGTGAGGTGAGGTACTGAGTTCAATTCTCAGCACTGCATATAAATAAATTATAAAATAAAGGTCCATGGACAACCAAAAAATATTTTTAAAAAGAAAAAAGAACATACAAACATAAAGTATAACTTATTTTATTAGGTTCCCATTCTTGTTATTGCACATGATGTGAAGTGACGCTGATCATGTATACAAATACAAGGCTCAGAAAGTTATGATCAATTAATTCTACTGTCTTTCCCATTCCTCTCCATCTCCCTTCCCTTGGTTACCCTTTGTCTAGTCCAGTCTATTTCTATTATTCCCCTCCCCAATCATCCTTGTTTGAGGTTAGCATTCACAAATCAGAGAGAACATTTGGCTTTTAGTTTTTTGGAATTGGCTTATTTCACTAAGCATGATATTCTCCAGTTCTGTCCATTTACCAGTAAATGCCATAATTTCATTCTTTATAGATGAGTATTATTCCATTGTGTATATATACCACATTTTCTTTATCCATTCATCCATTGAAGGACACCTAGGTTATTTCCATAGGTTGGCTATTGTAAGTTGAGCTGCTATAAACATGGATGTGGCTGCATCACTGTAGTATGCTGTTTTTAAGTCCTTTGGATATAGACCAAGGAGGGATAACTGGGTCAAATGGCTGTCCCATTCCAAGTTTTCTGAGGAATCTCCATACTGCTTTCCATAGTGGTTGCACAAATTTGCAGTCCCACCAACAATGTATGAGAGTACCTTTCTTACCACATCCTCGCCAACATTTATTGTTGTCTGTGTTCTTGAAAATTGCCATTCTGACTGGAGTAAGATGAATTCTCAGTGTAATTTTAATTTGCATTTCTCTAATTGCTATAGATGTTGAACATTTTTTCATATATTTTTGACCATTTTATATTTCTTCTTCTGTGAAGTGTTTATTCAATTCCTTTGCCCATTTATTGATTGGGTTTTATATTTTTCTGGTGTTAAGTTTTTTGAGTTCTTTGTATATCATGAGGTACTGGTGGAGAAGGTTTTCTCCCAATCCTGGAAACTCTGTGTACACATTCTTGAATGTTTCTTTTGTTGTGAAGAAGCTTTTCAGTTTGATACCTTCCAATTTATTGATTCCTCATTTTACTTCTTGCACTCAGGAATCTTGTTGAGGAATTTGGTTCGCAAGCTGACACGTTGGAGATCAACTTCTGATTTCTCAAAGCCATTCTTAGATTTATCTCTCAAGACAAAAAGTCCTCAAGGTTTGGATTGCTCTTCATTTTTCTCCACTTATGCAGTTTCACAAGCTTGAGCTCATAATTTTTTAAGAAAATTTTATTGGTGCATTATAATCATTGTACACAATCAGGGATTCATTGTGATATATTTATACCCAATGAATATACACATAGCATAATTTGGTCTATTTCATTCCCTAGTACATTATCTTCCCATCCCTTCCTCTCTCTCTCTGATCTCTATCCTCTATATTCTACTGATCTCAATTTTATTTTCATAAGGTCCATTTTCTTTCATTATTTTTCTCTCTGTAGCTTCCATATACAAGAGAAAACATACAACCCTTGTCTTTCTGAGTCTGTCTTATTTCATTTAGTATATTTTATAGTTCCATCCATTTGCCTATAAATGATATAGTTTCAGTCTTCTTTATAACTGAAAATCCATTGTGGGTGTATATATCTTCTTTATCCATTCATCTGTTGATAGATACCTAGGCTGGTTCCATTACTTGGCTACTGTGAATTGTGCTGCTATAGACATGGATATGCATGTATTACTGTAGTTTTCTGACTTTAATTCCTTTGGATAAATACTGAGGAGTGAAGAGCTAGGTCATATGGTGGTTCCATGCCTAATCTTGAGATGAACTACCATACTGATTTCCATAGTGGTTGTAGTAATTTAAAATCCTGTCAACGATGTTGACATCCTCTTCACATTTATTATTATTTGTATTATTGATGATTGCTATTCTAACTGGGTAGTGATGAAATCTTAGTGTGGTTTTGATTTGCATTTTCCTGATTGCTAAAGATGTTGAACGTATTTTAATGTGTTTTTTTTGAGGGGGGGTGTCTTTACATTTCTTATTTTGAGAAGTATATTTTTAGTTAATATTTCCATTTATTGATGGGGTTATTTGTTTTATGCTGTTAAGTTTTTTGAGTTGTTTATATAGTCTGGATATTAATCCTTGGTCAGAAAAGTAGCTAGCAAAGATTTTATCCCATTCTATAGGCTGAGATTATTTCTCTAATCTGTGCTAAGGCAACTGATAGCACAGCTCCCAAAGATCCTTGTGTAATTCTCTCCCCTTGAATATGTGCTGGACCAAATGATTTAAGATTAGAATATGAGAGTTTCCTCTTATCTGTGATTTCTTCTTCTGTTGTTTTACTTATCTGATATTAGCCAGTGCTGGAAAATTGCAAGAGAAAACTTCTAGAAGAAAAAATCCATATGTTTTTAAATTGTGGCCCACGTTGGGCCACAATTAAGTCTCAATTGGGTAGAATGAAGTTTCATATCATCTTGCTCCATCTTGCATGGGATGTGAATCATCCCTTTCCTGGCATGTCAATGCCGTATACACTATCCAATATATAAGTTGCTTAGAAGGCCTTTTGGTTTTCAGATGAATATTTCGGGTTATATAACAGTGCTTATATTCAAGGAACCCATATTTACTTAATAGTTACTCCAATGTGCAAAAGTAATGACACTGGCTATCTGGATACGTCTAAGAAAAGCCTCAAAGTGCTTCTGTTAAGTGAAAAGGTAAAAGTTCTCAATAGTAAAAGAAAAACAATTGTATGCTGAAGCTACTAAGACCTATTGGAAGTTACTGCTGTTAATCCAATACTGTGCCTGTTTATAAATGAAACTTTATCATAGGTATGTTTGTACAGGAAAAATCATGGTATATATAGGATTTGGTGCTAACTGCAGTCTCAGGCATCCACTGGAGATCTTGACACTTATCCCTGTAGACAATGAAGGAAAACTGTATAGCAAAAACAATGAGTTGACGATTCTAACTAAGGCTATAAAAGACTTTGACTTATGTCTTTCTGGAATATTTTTCCTTTTGACTCTTGTACTGACTTGATCTGCTTACCATGTTATCACAAATGAGATATTTGCCAAATATTTCGCCACCTTATAATATGGGTTTCCTCATTGAGCATATGATGTTAATCTTCTTGCCAATAACCACCCTGATGATAATCCATAAAAATATATTTATGTTTTTCTATGATAGCTCTCTGTTTCCTTGGCCAATTGCCATATTAATTAGGGAAACACTAATTTCTGTGTTAAATAAGCCTCTCAAATATCAGTGGTTTGACAGAACCGCATTCTTCTTTCATGTAACAGGACCATGTGTGTGTTCCCTGTGAATGGTGGTGGAAACGGGGTTTCTCCCAATTATTCTGTGGGATCCCAAGGGATCCTTATTCTTTCTTTTTCTTATTTTCCCTTAGATTCTACCACCCCTTGCTTGCTTTTCACCAGTGGAGGTTGGAGGGGATTTCCCTTGTTCTTAACAACTTCAGTGTAGTGGCACAACTCAGTTTGCTAACTTTCCATTGATGAAAATCTGTCCTATGACCTGTTCTGAAATGACAGTGGTTGGAAAGTGGAGTCTGTCTTGAAAATAATCACTCAGTGACAATTCCAGAATCTGGCAGCGGGAACATAAATTTGTGGTAGACAGCTAGGTACTACTTTCAAGGTAGGAAGTGATCAAAGTCAAACCTTACTGCTGATGGGTCTGGCCTGCTGCTGATTGGCTTTATGGTTGGGAAGGATTCAAAGAAATAATAGCTTGTGAAGATTTCGGTGACCAAGTCTGAGTAGTGTGGACAGGTCAAAACCAATCATCAATGTCTCTCTACTGCTTACAGAATGAGTTCAAAGTCTTTAGCTTGACATTCACAAACTTCTATGCTCTCAAGTAGAGGCATCTTTACTATGTTTAAATTTCATTACTCCATTTCATGTGTTCTAAACTCTGATCAAATATTATTACCCATGTCAGTATAAGCATGTTGGATAATGCTTTCTTTTTGTTCTGGAAGCATTTGTCATTTAATAATCCTTTAATTCCACATTCAAAAGCCACCTTATCATGAAGCAACAATCAGACTTGACTCACCTGTTTTATCTCTTACCTTTCCCTCATCTGGACACTCACATACCTCAGATGTATTATGTATTTCCCAAACACAAGGAACAAATCAGTGCTAGCAAATATTCATTTTCTACTAAGAAATATATTTTAAAGGTACAGGAAAACAAAGAGTGTATTTATTAAATACTTTTAAAAAATTATAAAGGAATATTCCCTTAAGAATTTTGCTACCACACCCAGTACTTACTGAAAGCTTCCAGAGTGATTACCTGACATGTGAAAACTTGTCATTATTTATAGACATTCTGCCCATGAATCACAGGCACACACAGGCAACAACTTCCATTTAACTAGTGCTTTGATACATGTTGTCTCTGACAATTCCAGTCTATTTGATAATTTTAATCTATATAGTATGATTAATAAAACATAAAATTTCCCTAATATGTTATTTATTGTGGTATAAACCTATAAAAATATTAAATTGTCATCTTCTCTTTTGGCAATAAAACTCTCTATGAGACCATTTTGGCTGTCATAAAAATGTAAGTATGCATTAGTTTGTGTGTACTCTTATGAAATCAATACAATTATAAAATTGTTTATAGTCAAAATATGTTTGGAAAAATTTTGCTTAATGAAACTTATTCTGCCTTGCACTTTTAAATATTTGTGAACTTATTTTATGTTTTTTCAACTTGATTTTAAGCTTTTGGCAGTAGATATTGTGTCTTATATGTCTTTGAATTTCTAACAGTGCCTAACATAATGATATTCATTGAAAATCACCTTGCCTGAATTTGAAGGAAGTTTAGAGGGTATTTATTTAAGTGGCTTTGAAACTTTGCTTATTGGACACCTGGAGATGCAGCCTTAACCAATGTGCCTCTACTTTTATACATTATAAATATTGAGTAGTATTTCATTTTCACAATCACTTCACTTTCAAAAGTTAAGAGAGATTGAGCTTATCCAATCGTCTTATTTTATGGATGAAATAAACTGAGCACAGACTGCCTGTTATGTCTATCAGGATAGATTGGTCATCCTATAATAATAAATCCAGGTCTCAGTGGCTTAACATAAAGTGAAGGTTATTTTGCTGCTCCTGCTCCTTACTCCATGTAGAGAATAAGGAGTATCTTTTCAAAAAACTCATTCAAGAACCAAAGTTCTGTGGCAGGGGAAGGAAATGTGAATGATGTCTAGGTTTCTCAAGTGTCTGTTGTACACATTTCTTGGCTAAAGATGGTCATGTGATTATGCCTCACTTCAAAGGTATCAGTGTGTAAAATCCTACCTTGTGCTTCCAAGGAAAGCTGACATATTTTTTATAATCCCTAGAGAGGAAATACACTTAGAACACTTGACAACTCACTTACCCATTTATCAGTAGCTCCAGGATTAAATAATGACTATAATATATCCCTGTCTATTCTTTCCATTGTAATATGGAGAAGTAGAATATTAAATATTCAGAATAGATGCTGGTGAAGTTTGTTTTTTGGTTTGTTTTTTGTTTGTTTGTTTATAGGAGAAAAAAAGCAACAACAACAACAACAAAAACTAAACAAGACATGAGAAGTTTTGCTTGATTTTTCCTCCTCTCTCTAACATCTGTCCTGACTCTTGCTTGATTTTCCTTGGTATGATAACAAGCACATATGTGCTCTCTATGCAGATAGAATCACTTTGGTCCCCTGGTTCCTGCTAGTTGAAATCCTGTTTCTGTACTTTCATTGTACCTTCAGTTCCAGTAACATTTTGCTCTCCTGTTTTCTTTGTACTGCTGACTGTTCCTTCTTTCTTCAAGCTTTCTTCTCTCTCTCTCTCTCTCTCTCTCTCTCTCTCTTTCTCTCTCTCATCACTTCTTATTTCACTCTTCTTCTAAGACCAAACTTGAACACACTATAATGTCAACTTATTTGTTCACAATGGCTCACTGTCTGAGAATTAAAATAGTAATCAAAAATTGAGTCTAAATTCCAGGGCTAGTCCCTATAATATGTGGTAGCCTGGGTATGTTAGTTCACTTCATTAAGGCCTACATTTGCTTTAGTAAAAAATGATCATATTAGCTAGGCGCGGTGGCGCAAGCCTGTAATCCCAGCAGGAGGATCTCGAGTTCAAAGCCAGCCTCAGCAAAAGTGAGGTGCTAAGCAATTCAGTGAGACCTCGTCTCCAATAAAAATACAAAATAGGTCTAGGATGTGGCTTGGTGATCAAGTGCCCCTGATTTCAATTTCTGGTACCCTCCACAATCATCATATTACCCCATATGATTTTTAAAGAGAATAAAATGTGAATGGACTTGGTAAATAATAGGTACACTCTAAATGCTCTCTTATCTTCCTTTCCCCTTTATTTGCCCTAAAATTTTTTATTTCATATCTTTTTCTTTTAGTAAAATTAATGTTATTGCCTTAACCTCACTTTGCTACATCAAGTCACTTCACCTTTAATTCATTTTGAACAGTTCCACTGGACTATTATTGTGCACAGGATAAAAAACTCACTAACAAAATGATACTATGAGATATATTAAAGAAAGATTAAAGTTGAAATCCACTCAATATGTTATTAAGTTGACTTCAATATGATCTCAATTTACATAAACTCATTAATTCACCTTTGTGAACTTTTAAATTTTTTTTTTAATTGTAGATGGACACAATATATTTATTTATTTATTTTTATGTGGTGCTGAGGATCGAACCTAGTGCCTCCTCACACATGCTAGGCAAGCACTCTTCCACTGAGCTATAGCCCCAATCCTCTCCTTTGTGAACTTTTATAGATTAATTTGTTGTGCATTAAAATTCTATATATGCATATGGACTTCCCTTTTCCTCTACTTATTTCTCTCTCTTTTGTTCCTTTTTATTTTGTTTTTTTTCTTATTTCAAATGTTGTTTTGCCTTGTGAAGTGCCCTAGAGCTACTCCAGACCTTATCTTCTCAAATATCCTGATGTGTTCTGGATCAACACCAGTGACTCGATGATGATAGAAGCATCACACAGTGTCATGTGTAAGTATTTACATGATAGGAATGTGCTGGATTGGATAAGTCTACTGTTGTTATAAACAACTTTAAAATCTCAATAGATTTACAAAGCAGAAGACTATGGATTGCTCATATAACAGTTGAAAAAGGTGTTTAAGGATGGCCTTGTACAAAGTGATCAGAGAGCCAGGCACCTTTCATGATGGGCTTCACAGTCCCTTAGAGCTGTGGTGTCCATCATGGTAGTCACCAGCCTGCAGCAAACAAATGGGGACTTGAAATGTAGCTAGTTCTAAATGTAATAAGTGTGAATTATATAGCAATTTTGAAGATTTAGGATAAAAAAACATTACAGTGAATAAATAATTTTCATAATTGATTACTTGTGGAAATAATCGTTTTTATATATTAGGTTAAATAGATTATGTTATTAAAATTAATTTTACTGTCTGTTTTTAATTTTTTCACTTGTTTGGTAGAAAGCAAAATTTCACCTACATGCAGTAGCACATGCCTGTATTCGCAGCAACTCAGGAGGCTATGGCAGGAGAATCACAAGTTCAAGGCAAGCCTCAGCAACTTAGTAAGACTGTCTCAAAATAAAATAAAAAGAATTTTGAATATATATCAGAGGCAGAATGTCCCAGGGTTCATGGATTCAATACACAGAAACAAACACACACATTTAAAAAAAAAAAAAAAAAAAGCTTGGAATTTCACATGCAGAGTTCTCAAGTCTTAGATTTAGATCTTTTGCAACTAGTCATAGAAAACAGAAGAAGAAAGAGTATAATTAATTTTAATCTTTACATGAATCAGGCCTGAAAGATACATACATATATATATATATATATATATATATATATATATATATATATATATATATATAAAATTTATATCTACACAGCCTGGGCCAGAACTCAGACATATGACTACTCTTTTCTGAAAAAAGTCTGGGAGATGAATATAAGCATGTGTCCAGGCACAACAAGGAATCAATTGTGGTGACTACATAAGCCATCTTTTTAAAATATACAGTATGCTCTTATGCATATGTGTGTATGTATGCATTCGTGTCTGTGCTTGTTTGGGGGTATGCATGTGTGTATATCTGTGTATGTGAATAAATGTCTTGCCACCCCTGTTAGAGATCAGCTCCTTGAATCTTAACATTTTGGAATCTTTTTCTACACAGTCTTGTAGTCACTTAAGTATACAAAATCTATATATTTTTTACTGACTTGAATGTTTGTGAAAACATAAGTGCAGGAATGAATATACTTTTGAAATGTGTATACTTGGGGAAATGGTGGTGTGGTAGGATGTGGATATGGTGTAAATCAAGGAATAATTGGAAATCTGACAGAAAATTTTTACAGAAGACAGTTAACACCAGACGTAGGAATATATTCTTTTTTTAAATTGGCGCATTATAAAAGTGGGCTGCATTATGACATATTCATACATGCACATATTTTGGTTGATTTCATTTCATAACACCTCACCTTCTCATTCCTTCCAAACCTTTCTCTACTTGACTAGTCACCTTGTTATTTTTATGAAGAGGAATACATTCTTAAGGATATAAAATGCACTCTAATTTAATGACTGGATTGAGGTGATGGGAGATGGTGAGATTATTATTTATAAAGAACTGATACTAAAAAACAAAAAAAAAAAGAACTGATACTGTTTATTAATATACTAAAGTGAGGAAAAGCTTTGAATCAGTAATGCCCAGGAGAAGGCTCTTGATGATATATGGAGGTTAAGTCAGTTTATTTAAAATATATGTTAGGGCTGGGGTTGTGGCTCAGCGATAGAGTGCTCGCCTCGAATGTGTGAGGCCCTGGGTTCAATCCTCAGCACATGAAAATGAATAAATAAAATAAAGGTATTGTGCCCAATTATGAATAAAAAATAAATATTTAAAAATAAAATATGTGTTAGGAGAGCAGAAGGGGAAAGATGCTACATTGCTAGCCTGCTATCTTCTCTCCTAAAAATTCTGTTGCTCTTCCTTTTTAACACAAAGATCTCAACTTTAGTTTTTTGAGATGGCACACTGCAGACTTCTGTTTGTTTATTCTTCACATGCAAATTACCTCTTGTTTTCCAGCCAGTCTCCTCTTTCCAAAGTTAAAACACGAAAGGTGGAATACTTATGGCATTGTAGCCCCAAATAACAAGAAATGCTAAATTTTCTTCATTTTTAGAAAAATTCCATGTGGTGTGCCTGTGTGTCAGTCTCTTTTGTCATGCCAATTGGTTCAGAATCCTTCCTCTGTTGGTGAGGGTAGTTGAAGTTCATATACCTAAGAAAGAAACCACATGAGTGTCTGCAATTCACACATGGCTAGTAGTAGTGTCAGCAATAGTCATAGGTATTTAGTCTTGACCCATTTGCATTGTTTTGAAAAAATGATGTCATCTTGTATGTGTCTATGCTGTCTGAAATGCAGATATTGGAAAATCTACCACTAACATAGCAGCTGAACCATGTGTGTGGGTTGGAGCATATGCATATGTATGCACATTAATGTAAGATGTTCTACACTGCATGGTGGTTGTGGATAAGAACTTAGGAGGTTGAAGTAGTTGTGGATATAAATTAAACATCTTTTTATCTTATATAACCCTGTATCAAAGCATATAAATATGATTTGTGTTTTATATCTGCTATGAAAATATATACTTAAATACTCTTTTTTTTTTTAAAGTGCCTTCTCCTGCTATGAGCATTGTAGCACCTATTTTTGCCATTTGACCTCTATATCAATCCTTTGAATTAAGGAAAATAATTATTTCTATTTAATAGGCTAAAAACTAAAACAGGATTCAAATAAGAAAATGAGTTTCTCTTGTTCCTACCATGTCGTTATTTTTAGTGAGATGAGACTGTTGATGTGAGTCAGACAAGAAAAAACAAGTGGAGTCAAATATTAATTGGAATGTGATCCAATTCATGGGAACATAAATGACTTGCTTCAGAATCACCTAGGATGCTTGTTAACTCATGTTTCTAAGGCCAAAAAAAAAAAATCTATTGAATTATAATTCCCAGATATATAGTGCATGGAGTTTGCATCTGCTGTAATTATTTAGCTGCTTTAATGCATATTTAAGTTTGAAAACCACTGAAAAGTGGAACTCGATTAGGCCTTGGAGTTTAATAGTCATTGATTCGAACTGCAGTGGTTCCATTAAGCTATTTGACATTGCATCTCAGTTTTCTTGCATTGACAGTACAGATAATAAAACATACAATTATGGACAATTTTTCTTAATGTACAAGAGAAAATGCAGTGAAAAAATGATTTCTGAAGAAATGCTTCTTGCACAGTGTGGGTTTACCCTATTTTTGAGGGACGCAGGCAAATTCAAACCCTCTTCTTTGTTACCCACAAGAGAATAAATGAAGAAGAGAAAAATTGGTAAAAACAAATAAGAAATTCTTTTAAAAGAAAATAAACTTGGCTGTAGGTCATGCAAGCTTATTTGGCTAACTTAAGAAGCCTTCTGAAATACATGGGCTCTAAGCTTAGAAGGAAACATAAATCTTCTGAACTTCAGAGTTTAGGTTGTCTCTAGCACAGTATAACTCTGATCGTCTGCTTGGTTAAAATTTTTTTTAATTCAATTCCCCTGGCAATCCTAGAAGCAGGACATGAATAACTTTCAAAAGAAAAAAATCTTTGTTGTTTGCATAGCACAGCTTTCCATTCAGTTAGAAAAAAATTACTAAAATTTCCCTTGAAAAGCAGTCATTGAAATGTTCTGAAAAATTCAAAGAACTTTTTTGAAAATATCAGCTTCAAAACAAAATTTCTCAAGGTTTTTATAAAACCAAAATACCAAAACCCTGATGGGCGCTCTCATCTCTGAGCCATATGTTGTCAGCTCATCTGATGCTATGAATATTTTGGGGGAAAGAATTTTCTGGATCATGGAACCAGATTTTGCAATTTTAGCTTCCTGGAATTGGGCCATACATTAATGGAAACTTACTTTTGTCAGGCAGAGGAGTCAATAAGAATAATAAACCTTTCTTAAAAAAATAAAAAAAAGAATAATAAACCTTTCTTGAGCCAATATTTTTGTCCATACACTGAACTAAGCACTTGAAAAATAAAAGACAAATAAAACAAGATTTGTACTCTGTAGATATTGGAAGTTTCATATTTATAACTGCAGACAATAATTTTTGGTGTTAAGAAATCTCTATCAGCACTCATTCTTTCTCAGCTTCCTTTATGTACTCAAAGGGTAAACTGTCAACTTGATTGGTGTCATTAGAAACAAAAAATTTCTTTTAATATCCACTAAATAAAGGGATGTTGATGGGTGGCTTAGATGTGGTTATCGAGAATTTAGAATGATCATTGATCTGACCCTGACAACCTATATGAGGAAGATTAACCTTTTTGTCATTTCACCCAACCTTAGAAGGGGAAATTATTGAAAAAATATTTAAAGCATATTGTATTCACTTTTTACTTAATAAGATGGATAGTTCAATGCTAAAGAGATGGATCCATAAGAAATTGGTATGATTGATCATGTAATTGATGAAAGCTTAGAGAACTGATTTAGAAAATATATAGATGTGGTAAAATCCTGCTTTGTGTATTCTGGATAAGATATCAACTTTTATGAAGAAAATTCTAATCCAAAGCTGATAGGTTGATCACAGTCCTGTTAATTCTGACAACTGATATTGTAAAATACAAATTTAATTTTTAAATGCTCATTTC